>NW_027529441.1:6736813-7050615 GCF_008692635.1 Crocuta crocuta | reverse complement strand
CGGTAATTTTGTCTGTTTTTGTAAAGTTAACAAATATATATATACTTATATAAAATTTATATAAAACTATATATATAAATATTTAACTTTGAAAGACATAAGGACTCCGCAGGAACTGAATGCACATTGTGATTTCATCATCTCAACAAATAACTTTAGAACATCAACAAATAACTGTTAACGTTGTCTTTTTCAATATTGTTATTTTTTTTTGTAAGGTTCAGAAAGAAAACTTTATTTTCTCATTTTTGAATTTGCTGTGTTTTTTTTTCTGCTATTAAAATTTATATTCAAATATTATCAAGAATTAAGACACTAAATATAAAAATTATGCGGTTCCATTATTTTCTATGTTGCTCCTAATGTAGAAAGTAATTTACAATCAGACAGCATCTTTTTTTATTACTGTCTTTGGTTTCTGCTTGTTTAGGCAACAATGAGTTCAGTCACAAGCTTGACCTGAACTATGAAGGAATGTAAGTACCACGAAGGATCCCAAATTCAGAAGTCTCTCTTACAAACTTCACTGATAACTGTGCTTTGGCCACCATCCAGTCATTTGATCAGTGTTGTTATTTGGGTCTCTAGAAAGTTTTCCCTTTCTTCATCAACCTTAATTTCACACCTAGTTTTAAATAATTCAAACATTTTTGGGATGTTACAGCCAATAGAATCTCAAATACACTTTGAAAATATGTATTTTTAAAAATTTCTTCTTTAATGGTTTAACCTCAGGCGTTATTTCTGGAATAGCTACATAAAAGCCTGCATGAATTTCATCATCCAAAATCCTCTGAATCAGATTAGTTCCTTTAGTAAACACAGCTCTGTTTTCTTCTGCTATTTTAATCTTTGATGGATTCGATGTAAATACAATAACTTTATTGATTTCTATAACAAATGGGTATGGGAAACTAAGAACACTGGCCAATGGCTTTACTTCCCACCCCCCTCAAGTGCCATAAATCCAGTGTCAAGTAAAGATGGACATCTTGCTTTGAAATAGTAAAGTCCAGAATTTGTAATTTCTTAGGTAAGTGAATAGCTTTCTTCACAGTGTATATCTACTAAGGGTACATGTGTGTTCTTTTCCTTCCTTTTCCAGTTGAAGTTTATTTATCTATTTTGAGAGAGAAAGAGAGAGAGAGAGAGAGAGAGAGAGCTAAGCACAGAGCCCCACACAGGGCTCAATCCCACCATGGTGAGATTATAACCTGAACTGATATCAAGCTGACCATCAACTGACTGAGCTACCCAGGCACCCCAGGATACATGCGTTTTCAAGAGAGCCTCAGGATTGTTTTTCCATTGTTTAGTTTTTCTATCTCATCTGTTTTGTTTTTGTTTTCCATCTAATGATTTTGCTGTAACACCTTTTTTTGTTTTGTTTTCCAGGCTTTGTAGCATCTGCACAATTTCTTCTGGACACTTGAATGTTTACAGAGCAAAGATAAAGAGATATCTGATAAGCCATCTTAGAAAGACTATATGTTTGATGATTTATCAATATTGTGTAGGGGTGCCTGGGTGCCTCAGTCAGTTAAGCCTCTGGCTCTTGATCTCTTCTCAGGTCATGATCACACAGTTGGTGAGACTGAGACTTGCACTGGGCTCACAGAGCCTACTTGGGATTCTCTCTGTCTCTCTGCCCCTCCCTCACGTGTTCATGTGCTTGTATGCTCTCTCTCTCTCTCAAAATAAATACATTAAACTTAAAAAAAGACACTATCAAGACATCTTAGTGCCACCATCATATTGACCATTTGAGATGATGTTGACCTATCATATCATATTTGATCTTCAGATTTTCCAAAGCAAAGATTTCATTATATATTCTAATTTTAACTTTATTATTATTATTAATATATGGGAGCTGTTACATAAAAACTCAAGATTAAAAACAAATCATGTTCTTCTCTTTATATTGATGGAATAGATTTAGGATATGGCTCATTTGATGGATGTTGTACAATGTGATCATTAAATAATATTTATCAGAACTGACCACATTTCTGAGGACTCTAGACAGAAGTACATCTTTAAGGAGCTTTTGATGTTAAAAAAAAGTATGGCTAATATTAGTTACTCAGCTAGTGTTCTATTAGCAACACTATGCAGACATGTAAACTCTGCATGATAACAGAAAAATTATTGGACTCCATTCTTATATTTCTATGGAAATGTGTGTTCTTTTCTCTTCTATCCTACACCTGCCACTGTGATTCTTCTTGAAGCTCAAGTTCTGAGTCTCATATTACACATTTGAAAAACAAGAGAGAGACTAGTGTTATGGCAAGAAGATATTGAGAATGGAGTGCACTAAGGTGGAAAGTATTTGCTAAATGGATAGAAAGCATTGCTGAAAAGTTATTTGGTACCTAATATGTTTAAAATTCAAATGTACACATAATAGATGTATACACAAATGTGAACAGATGAATTTGTGCATCTATACACACACATGCACACACACATATATGTACTTGTATATATATATATATACATATATATATATATATATGTACACCTATATGGATTTGGAGATCAAAAACATACAACTATTTCTGAGGGGGAAAATACAATACTTTCTTTAAAGGATTTATTGTTTTCATTTTAACTAAATGAATGGTAAAATTAAAGTTTCATTCTTTCTCCTAATTTTATTTGAGAAATAGCTGCACAAACCCCTGAGTTAATTGTTTCTACCCCTCTAACTCGTAATGAATCAACTAAAAAAGGGTCCTTCTCTTTGGACTCTGGTATGAATAATTAAATGCTTCTTGGTTGCCCCAAATCAGTTTCAGACACTGACATTTGCATGTATATATTAAAAATTATCTTGCATCTTATAATCATATTTTAAATTTTTCTTTCTTTTCATTGTTGTCATTTCAGAATTCACATTAAGTCTAATACTAATACTGATCCTAGACAGTGATACGTGATATCAGAAAAACCACCCACCATGTTAATAAGAAAGCAATGAGCAAGAATTCTGTGCAGAATCTGTAAGCAGCATTAACCAACTTAATAACATACCAGGAATGCAAAATCACTTAAATTGTTGAAAAAAGACTTGGTAATTTGTCTTTTCCCTATTAGGCTTAATGCATTTTGATAGTTAGTTAGAATGAGGAAGAGGGAACAAACTATAATAGTCAGGGCCAATGAATAAACCTGCATTGCCGTCATTAATAACCAGCCACTGGTGGTTGAGTATTCAGCACATGAATAATTATTATTCTCAGATGAGAGGGTGGAGAACATTACTACAGAGTATTTGCATTTTAATGGCTTTCAGAAGTTTTTTACTTTATTTAGTTTTCTACCTTTTTCTGTAGCACACAAAATAAACTCTTTAAAGTAATTATTCTTTGTTGTTAAAATGTCTGTTGAACACTTTTTTGAACATTTTTGAATGGAGTTTTCTTTTTAGCTATTGAGAATGTCAAAACTCCAATAGAATAATTCCATCTATAATATTAAAATCTTAGTTTCCACTTTGATGAATCTGTACTTATCTGAAATCTTTGAATAATTCTATATAAAGTCCTACAATTTTGTTTGAAAAAAACAAATTAAATTTGTATTTCTTAAGGGATCACTTGACATGAAGGTCAGAGGTGATACATTTCAAAGTATTTTAACATTAACTTTAATACTTAGAATTTTTATAATATGCTGTCAGTTTTTAAAGGTCTATTTTAAAGAACATCAAAAATTATCTTAAAGAAAATAAGGAATTTTAGAACTGTTGAACAATATTATTTTATTTTAAATTATTAAAGTTGTATAGGGGTGCCTAGGTGGCTCAGTCAGTTAAGCAACCCACTTTGGCTCAGGTCATGGTCTCACGGTTTGTGGGTTCGAGCCCCGCATCAGGCTGTGTGCTGACAGCTAGCTCAGAGCCTGGAGCCTGTCTTCAGATTTTGTATCTCTCTCTCTCTCTATCTGACCCTCCCTTGCTCTCTCTCTCTCAAAAATATATAAAACATTAAAAAAATTAAAGTTGTATATATAATATGGACACACTATATGGAAGTCACACATAGTAACTTTTATATAGTTAAATGCATTCTACTCTCTGGCTGCACAATCTTGTGACTTGATATTTTGCTCTATTTTTATATTGTAAATTTATGATGTATTAATATGAGCACATATGTCATTTTGCTTGTTTTAACCCTGAAATACATTAATATTTTTAGCAAAGGACAAAGTGAATTGATCAGTATAGGATTTTACATTAAACATCGAAAACAGTGAGGTGTAGGGGCCTCTGGGTCAGTTAAGTGGCCAACTTCAGCTCAGGTCATGATCTCTTGGTTCATTGGGCTTGCAGTGTCTGTATGCTATTTCAGTTAAGGAACTGAAATATTCTTGCGCTTTTTCTTAGAGAGGGAGAAAAATGTTTATTTTAAATTATGTAAAGTACAATACTTGTTGATTACAAATAGCTTGGAATAAATTAAGAGACAAAAACATTCATATTATGTTCATGTTTCACATAACGTTTATGTTGATGAATTTTCAGATAAACCACTTTTCTGTCTATCCTGAATATCTTCTCATAATTTGGTATTTTATAATGTATAGAAAAATGTTTTAAAAATGATTTAGGATTATTGTTTAGACTTTCACTTGTTTTTAATTCCAGAGGTTTGAATGGTCAAGATTTTGACAAGAATATTACCCATATTCAGTTTCAAAATTATGACCCATATTTAGGAAAGGATGAAGCAAGTATATTAGAAAGCAGATCCTTAACAGTGAGTTTGGGTTTTTTATACATGCCAAGCAATTAACTTTTAATTAAATGTATTAAGCCAAAAAAATAGACACTCTGGCTTCTTTTCAACAATATGTCTTTATCTAATTAGCTCAATCACATCCCTTTTATTTTATGACCTATTGCCATAGGAAATAATTGTTTGCTAATGTCTATTTTCCAACTACTCTAAGATTTTCTTTTGTCCATGTAATTCGTGTTACTATAATAATATATATCAATAATATTTCTGCTACTTTTAGTCTGTCATGATTGTTTTGAATAAATCAAAACAGCTCTTACCTGACCCTCTTTTATTTACGTCATAAGTTATTTTGCAAAATGTATCAGCCCTTGAAATAAAAACAAAAATTAGGATCTCTGTAACCATATTCCCACTTCTTTTCCCCTCCTAAGCCTTTGTCTCTCCTTCCCTATTTTGAATATCTTAGCCTTATCCAGGCAGTGTGATTTCCAATAAGGGCAGGAGGAAGATAGGACTGATCAATAACAATCCTGGATCTTTGGACTTCTATGAAATCTCCAGTTGTACAACACAAGTCTGAATATGACCACACTCATCTTTGCGAATGTACTCAATAACATAAAAGTTATGTCTATTTGTTTATATAACTGATAGTACCATAGAACAGTGTGTTTTTGGTAAGCTTACTATTTTTCTGTGTGAGTAAATCCTACTAGTTTAATTTTGGTCATCATATTAAAAATTAAGCAATATAGGAGCAATATTTCTCACAGCACTTTTACCTTCTGTATAAGCTATGATCTTCACTTCATACATTTAGGATAGTGAAAATGAAATTTTAATGAATGTTATATATCTTATCTTCCTTTCTTCTTTGTACCTATACCCAGAAGAAGTAAGCTTTTGTGCAAGAGCATCCCTGAAGCAGGGGTCCATCTGGAGCATTTCTTGAATTACTAAGCAAATTGCATACCCAGGAAACTAGTCTATATATATCCTTAATAGCTATAAAACAGGATTTCGAATATATCTTTCCTTTTTACTTTTTTTAATTAAAAAAAATTTTTTTTTGGCCTTCCAGAATTTTGGCTAAATTTTTAAAGCAGAAAAGAAAGGTGACGAGTCCTTCCTATATTCTGGAAGAAAGAAAGGATTGTAGGAAGAAAAAGGGAAGAAGGAAGAAAGGACTAAGATCTTACTAAGAAGTGACCCTATTAGTCTCATATTTTTATGGATATTCTTTATGGAAATTAAGCTATAATCTCCTTCCCTACCTGGAAGCTGCTGAGTTAAGCATGACATGTGGTGTCTGTTCCAGCCTAAGAACTTAGCAGGGCACTCAAGAGCATCAGGAAACCACCAAGATTCTTTAGAAATTTGAGGAGAGTAGAGACCAGTGACCATTTGTTATTTTCTTCTCCAAAGAACTCACAACAAGGACTCAGATGTTGAGTTTATTGCCTCATGGAGATGTGTGACACTCAAAGAACACACAACTGAGTGAAAGGACATTTTTCTTTCCTCTACTAAACTATCTTTCTTTCTCAGAGCCTGGACTGTCCATCGCCAGCCAGATAGAAAAGACAGGAGGGTAGAACAAAGTTGAGCAGTGACGATACCTCCTTGAAATCTTACTTTCCAAGTAATGTGCTTGGCCTGGCCTGCAGGATGGTGAAACTTAAAGTTGAATATGCAGTTAACGTTTTAATTTAGACTGGACTGATCTTTCAATACCTGAACATGAAATTGAACAAACAAATAAAAAACTGGATAAAGGAGAAGGGAGCAAACAAAAATAATGAATCCGATATTTTCAACTTTCTAATTTTGATTAGAATCCGATTTCCTGAAGGAATTTCTTCAAGAAGAAAAATAAAAGAGTACTGATGATTTTTGTACCACTACATCATAGGTTATGAATTAACTTTAACATGTGCTGAAATGTATCAATTGGCAAAACTACATGGTCTTAGTTAACACTGGGACTCAAATTACAGTTTAGTTTGGGAATCCTAATAACTTTTAAAAAGATATCCTCTTTAATACAAGGGGAATTGCCAAAGATAAAATAGAGGAAAGCAAGTGCACTTCACCTTAGCCATCAGAACTATTGCCTTACTCAAATTTCCCATAGTTATAGCATAGTTATAGTGTCTATTGCCTTAAAATATTCTATCATAGGGGCACCTGTGTGGCTCCCAGTCAGATGAGTGTCTGACTCTTGGTTTTGGCTCAGGTCATGATCTCATGGTTCCTAGGATGGAGCCCTGTGTTGACCTCTGTGCTGACAGTGAGAAGCCTGCTTGGAATTCTCTCTCTCCCTCTCTCTCTGCCCCTCCCCTGTTCATGTGTTCTCTCTCTCTCTTTCTCTCTCTCTTTCTCTCTCACAATAAATAAACATTTTAAAAATAAAAAAAGAAAAAACATTCCTAATTAATTTTTTTCTTAAACCTATAAATGCTGTTATTTATAAATTGACCCACTTTGAATGCTCTCCCTTTCATTAAAATAGTCTAGAGTCTGTCCAAATTCCAATACAACATATACTTCAATTAGTGTTCCCAAGAAACTTTTTTACTCTGCATGGTATAAGAATGTCTGCTCATGCCTCCTAGACTCTTTGTACCTCCTATGATCTCTATAAATTCTCCATAAGCTTCTGATGCAAGAAACTGCCATTTTTGTCTTCATGTTACCTGACATTAGAGAAGTAATTGCTCGATATGCACATGGATCTTATTGAAATAAACACTCTCACAGCCTCTGAACCTGGGACCTTTATATCCAGCTGCCATTATGAATGAGGTCATGGAAGAAAGCACTCCTTAAGGCATGGCCACTTGCAAATTAAAAATAATACTGATAGGAAAAACCAATCTTGGACCTCCTGGCATATCCCAAATGCAGGAGGAGGAGGCCTCCTGGACATCCTCTGTCCCTTCCCAGATATCATGGTGCTGGATTAAGTCATCTCTCTACCAAATCCCTTGGCTTCATGGGAGTCCATTGGTATCACATGATTGAATATTAAATAAAATTGTATACTTTGTGAGTCCCCACCATTACATGTTATAGAACCCCTAGGGGATTTGCTGTCATCTGCTCCTTACCCATGACATCTCTTATCAAGAACCAGAAAGATGAGTCAACACAGTTGGCCAAATTTTGGGTAGCAATTTTTGACACGGATGCCCTGGCCAACAACAGACACGTCTGCACGTTTTTGTTGACTGTTGGACCATTGCCAATGGTATGATCATCTGGTCTGGCCAATACTCAAAACAAGAATTCCTTTTCCAAGGTTGCCTCATCTGAGTTGAAGAACTCTAGAAACCTCTTCCTTCACAGATATCCAAAATTAAAAGCACAATACAAGTCTTATTGAGACATTTCTTATCACTTTCGGTGTTCAAAATGTCATTGACAGTAACCAAGACACGTATTTTACTTCTCAAAATATATCATTCTGGGCTCTTGAACAAGGCATTCACTGGAGCTTTCACTCCCATTACTGGCTTCAGTCCACCAGCCTCTGAGAGTGCCAGCCATATGTTTTACTTAAATAAAATTCAATTAAGGGGTTCCTGGGTGGCACAGTCAGTTGAGCATCTGACTTCCACTCAAATCATGATCTCATGGTTTGTGAGTTCGAGCCCTGCGTTGAACTCACTGCTGTTAGTGCAGAGTCTGCTTTGTATCCTCTGTCCCCCTCTCTTTCTTCCCTTCCTCTGCTTATGCTCTCTCTCTCAAAAATACAAACAAACAAATAAATAAATTTCAACTAAAAGGAACATGGTACATTTCAGTCACCAGTCAAACATTAAGGGTGAATTGGAGTCAAGCGGTTCCCTTTTTGATGTTTGACTGCCAACAGCTTTCAAGACCCTCCTCCTTCCTCTCTTGCCTCACCTGTGGGCAAGCCAAAAAGAGAACCTAAATGATTCTTTGCCTGGCTTAGGCAAGGAGTTCAAACGATGTAGGCCCTTGGCCCATGCGATAACCCTCCACCCGTACTAAAACCGTTCTTTGCTCTTTTCTTTCTCAAATCATTCTCAAACATGCCTGAGACCCTGTCCTTGAAAAGTTCTTTATATGAGTAGTACAACTTTCAATTTTGTTTTGGTATGTTTGTGTGTGTATAGTATACACATTTATATATAATGTAAATACAATATGTATTTCTATATGTGTGTAAAATATACATTTATGGGAAAATTGTAAAAGTGGGATTAAAGTTAACAAATCCAAAGGAGTGGTTACATAGGCAGTGGGGTTGTATATTACTAGGAAGGGAAATGTAGAAAATATTCAAGGGATTGGAATGTTTTTTTTTAAATTTTTTTAATGTTTTATTTATTTTTGAGAGATAGAGACAGCATGAGCAGGGGAGGGTCAGAGAGAGAGAGAGATACAGAATCTGAAGACAAGCTCCAGGCTCTGAGCTAGCTTCCTGCAGAGAGCTCGATGCGGGGTTTGAACCCACGAACCGTGAGATCGTGACCTGAGCTGAAGTTGGACGCTTAACCGACTGAGCCACCCAGACGCCCCTGGAATGTATTTTTTAAACTGAGTGGTGGACAAATAAATAACCATTATTTTTCCTCAAACTCTTCTCATTAATTTTAAAATTAATTAATCTTAATTTTAAAGTAGGATACATATAGAACCATATAATCAATATTTTAGTTATTGAAAAAGTGAGAATGAAAAATTTAATTTGAAACAAAAACAAATGTCAGGTATTGGACAGAAAATTTGAAATGTTTAAAAAATTTATAGTTGTACATAAACAAAGTATATCCACAGTAATACAAATGAGATGTTATTGAATGGATGATTATCACTGGAATTTGAATTGTTCTTCATCTATTTATCACACAGCAATATTATTTTCAATACTGAAAAATTTAAAAATGAAACCAAATTAAGGTATTTTTGTATGATGTAGAAAAAAATTATTTAATAAAACACAAATGGCGCACATTTTCAATGTGCTTAACACAGATTATAATTTTCATATACTTTAAAGTTATGATTGAATGTCACTAACATATTATGGATTTAATATCTTCAAATATTAGATTTAAAGTCAGAGTTCAGGGGCACCTGGGTGGCTCAGTTGGTTAAGCGTCCGACTTCGGCTCAGGTCATGATCTCACGGTTCATGGGTTCGAGCCCCGCATCGGGCTCTGTGCTGACAGCCAGCTCAGAACCTGGAGCCTGCTTCAGATTCTGTATCTCCCTCTCTCTCTGACCCTCCCCAGTTCACACACTCTCTCTATCAGAAATAAATGAAACATTAAAAAATTAAAAAAAAAAAGTCAGAGTTCATAAGTAATATCTTTGCTGTGTTAAATAATTTCTTTTTGTGTGTGTGTTAAATAATTTCTACGACCCTCCATGTCTCCATCCATAAAACAAGGATAACAACAACCTTTGCAAAGGTTTGCTATAAGATATAAAAGATAATAAAAGTGAAAATGACTTTCACAGTGTCTGACTTACATATGATATTCAATAAATTTTTGGAATGATTTAAGAATGCTCTTAAAAATAGAATATATTTAAAATATATAAATGTGTGTGCTTCAATGCTCCCTAATGAAATATCATAGAAATGGATCCTGCCTTGTAAACACAGCCATGAATTTAGACTATTAATTAAATCGCTCCAGGCTTAGGACAATTCAGAAGGGGCATCATGATGAATTTGGTGAGATAGGATTCAGTGAACTCTCAGGAATAAATAATATCAGAATTTCAGGATTCATTGGGTCTCAGGAACATAAATTTGTTTATGGAGGTGGGAGGAGCGACAAAAGATTGGCTCCTAGTTTTGATGAAATGTATTCAAGTTACTGTAAGTTACCGTACTACTGCTAGTAAAGACTGAACTCACGTCACACTTCCTGACATCTTGACTTGATTCCACATCATCTCTGGTTCATGTTTGACACTTAAATATCTTTTTTAAAAAAAAATTTATTTCTTTTTGAGACAGAGACAGAGCATGAGCAGAGGAGGGGCAGAGAGAGAGGGACACAGAATCTGAAGCAGGCTCCAGACTCCAAGCTGTCAGCACAGAGCCCGATATGGGGCTCGAACCCACCAGCCGTGAGATCGTGACCTGAGCGGAAGTTGGACGCTTAACCGACTGAGCCACTCAGGAGCCCTGAACTTAAATATCTTTATGTGTGTGTCTTTCCACATCTATTTGTATCTTCTACCTGATTTTTGTAAACATTTTAAGATTTTAAGCAGAGAAGAATGGAAATTCTAAGTCTCCCTAGGGCAGAGGTCACATTCAAGTGTAGGTAGCTATGGAGCTCATAAGAAAAGATGACCAGGTGGTCAAACAGAATGAGGTCTATGGGGTCAGCCACAGTGAGAACGGGCAGCACGAGTGAGCAGTCCTTAAGGAGATCATCATTTTTTCTAGAGTGGATGACCCTGCTTCTTGTTGCCTAATCTGGATACATTTAAAATCGAACCCCCATGCTTTCGGAGGGCCACTGAGAAATGTTTCCATTGCATAGGATTACAGAGATGCTGCCTATTATTGATCTTTCTTCCCATCCTCAGCTCCATCTGCCATAAGAATTGGGGCATTGCTAAAGGCAGAAAAGACATTGTAGATTTCATTTGAGAGTTTACCTTTCTGTATTCTCTTTTATATGATTTCTGCTTCTGTAGCTTAGTCACAATTCCCAAATGGGATTTTTAAAGTGTCTACAAAGGAATATGATTTGGAAGGCTTTGGTTAAACTACAGCTTAGGGTTTGGTTAAGGTAGTTTAACCTACAAAAGAGAAAACTATGGGTGTTATGAAGCCTCATTTATTCTTTCTCTTTCATGCCATCCATCCAGCCAGCTATCCATCTCTCCATCTATACATCTCTTTAGCTCTCCATCTATCTTTCTATTGGCTTAGATGATGCTAAACATATTAGTTAGTCTATTTTCAGTTCTATTAGTAAAAAGAAATAGGAAGAGACCTCAACTCATTTAGAAGATATAAAAGTAACTATAGGTAAAAAGGACACTAATAATAAATGTTTTGTGTTAGAAAGAACTAATAAATCGCTTTCCTTCAGAAAGTGGTTAACATACCATTCTAAGAAAATGTCTCTGAAAATTTAAGATTCTTACAAATTCTTTCAGGAAAGTTCTCAGTGTTATGAGAGAGATTATTAGTAAGCTGGATACAAAGAGGGAAACAGTTTAATCTATCTAAAAATGATGGTCATATCTACTTTTAGTTTCTCCTTTTTGTGTACTAAAGGAGTATTTTTTCTTAGATGGAAATGATATCATTAAATCTTAGAATTTACTTCTGGAAACTGGGCCTCTTAAATTTCCTATTTTTAATTTTTTAAGCTTATTTATTTATTTTGAAAGAGAGAGAGAGAGTCCTAAGTAGGCCGTGTACTATCAGCACAGAGCCTGCCATGGGGTTTGATTCCACAAAATGTGAAATCATGACCTGAGCCAAAATCAAGAGTCAGATGTTTAACCGACTGAGTCACCCAGGTACCCCCATCTTATTGATTTTTTTAATCTAAGTATACATTTAAAAAGATTCCATACACGACCAGTATTATTAATCCATGTTTTTCAATACAGTTGAATATACAATGAAATATAGTCTGCCGGAGGCCGGCTCCAGCAGGTCCAGGGGTCCCTGAAAGATGGACGGTGTCGGCAAGAGAGAGAGTGAGAGAGTCCCGAGATTCTTTCTGATCACAGGGCAGGCATCTCTGTCCTATCGGTTTTATTTATAGGTCAAATGTTAACATGGCATCAGAAAATGGAATTTTTAAAATGGATACTTCTCTGTGATAAGATGTTTTTGGAAATCTACAGAAACAGGTTTTACAGAAGTGTTCTAGCAGAACTGTCCCAATTATAGTGAGGTTGAGTAGCTAAGAAAATAACAGGGTGTTCACATTCCAATAATACTAAGATTAAGTCATAGGTTTGTAGATACTCTTATCCATTCTCATCACAGCTTCCAGGGTAAGGGAAGGTGTTTGTGGAATGTAGGCCTTAGGGAAGGGGCTGCTATACATCGCCAGTTAGCAAAGGTATAAGTGGGAACTCATGTTCTGCTCTTATGTGTTCCTTCTTTCTAAGTTAGGCTCTTTGTCTCTGGGCAAGACTTGATTTTCCAGTTATATTCTTTATTGCACCAGAAAGCCAACCATACATTTAAAGAGTTTAGCTCATTTCCAATGCATAGAATAGATTCATCGGGTGCATTTACCTTTGTGTCTAGTTTTATGATTTCTTGAATAGCTAGGGCATGAGAGACATTTTTGGTTAGTAGATTTACATGTAGCTGTATGAACATCTTGGACTAAAGCAACAGTAGAAACAGAATTGTACATGTAAAGGTCAATCTTTTAGGAGTAAGGGTCATTAGCCTGTTCATAGCTCAAGAGAAAGTATGGGGGGAAACAGGACCTGCTGGAGACACGATGTTTGTTCCCATAATCAAAAGAAGTTCCCACAATAAGTTCCTTCACAAGGTGCAATCATCATATCAAGGCCAGAATAAGGGGACAAGTCAATCCCGATATTGATCAACAAGGTACCTTAGGGGTTGGTGCTCAAGCAGAAATAATTGAATGAGGGTGAGTATCGGTTGTCATCTGATTGGCAAGAGACTGTGCAAACTTGCTTTAACCTCACCAGTTTTCTCGACTAGTGGGCTCAGAATGGCTCCCAACAATAGTCATATATTATACTATCATAGTTTTAAATATCCATAAGTGATCACTGTATAGGAAATATTGGTAATTATTTCAGATCTTGACACACCAAACTATACAGTTTATTAGGTGCATAATACTATTTTAAACAAACTGTAATTAGTCAAACATAATTTGAAGCCTTTAAAATACTTTTTTCAAAAGCATAGAATTTAACAGAAGATTCAGGATTTGATGTCATTAGACAATGCAAAATTAAGACTTTAGTGACTGGAGAGTAGTAAAATTGGAGTTTGTGAGCATGGCTGATTCTAGAAAAATATCGTTTCTCTGCTCTAAGTAGCAATAAGAAAAAAGGAAGGATTAAAAATTACTCATCATAATTAAATTAAACCATCATCGGTGGCAACGAGCTGGAAGGCACACTTGTCTCTAGCACTCTCTCACTTAGCGTAGTTTTTCTGAATGTGTTCAGTCCTTAAAATGCTTAAGTATGATATCTGTGAACATATTATCAGAAGATGGTTATTTCTCCTGCCCTACATGCATATTTTAAATAATAATTGGCTGAAACGCCTTGATGGAAATGCCTTAGCAGATGTTTCTGCTCTCTCTTTTGTAATTAAATATGCAAAGCTTGTGTCTTTTGGCCTTGATGTTTCTTTCTTATTTACTCCAATGCACGGATTGAAGAGGCAGAAAGGAGAATAAGTGATTTAAAAGACACCATTATAGAAAAACAAGAAGCTGACAAAAAAAGAGACAAACTGATCCAGGAACATGAAAGAAGAGTTCAAGAGCTCAGCAATACGGTCAAACGCAACAATATCCATATCATAGGAATCCTAGAAGAGGAAGAGAGAGGGAATGGTGCTGAAGGAGTCCTGGAACAAATTATAGCAGAGAACTTCTCCAACCTGAGGAAGGAAGTAAATGTTGAAATGCAAAAGGCTCAGAGGACTCCCCTCAGAAGTAATTTGAATCGATCTTCTGCATGGCATATCATAGTAAAAATGCCAATTTGTGAAGCTTTTAAAATAGACTGCCAAATGGAAAAGACCTGCCCTGTAGTAAACAACAGAAATGTTTATATTTTGAAGCCCCCCCAAATGACTTGAGATTAATGAAATTTGTTCCAAAAGAAGTCAATAAGTCACAGAAGTTAATTTAATTGATTCTGGAAGTTTGTATTACTGAGACTGCAAATGTCCCCCTACCCCATAAATGATATTTTTTCCTAAGTCATATGGTTACTTTAAAATCCAAATTTCTGGGGTGCCTGGGTGGCTCAGTCGGTTAAGCGTCCGACTTCGGCTTAGGTCATGATCTCGTGGTTTGTGGTTTCGAGCCCCACCTCAGGCTCTGTGCTGACAGCTCAGAGCCTGGAGCCTGCTTCGGATTCTGTGTCTCCCTCTCTCTCTGACCCTCCCCTGCTCATGCTGTCTCTCTCACTCTCAGAAATAAATGAAAAAACATTTAAAAATAAAATAAAATAAAATAAAATCCAAATTTCTGATGTGATCGGAGTTTTGCCTTACACTGAACCAAGAAGCTATCTTTGTTTCAAAGGGTCAGAGCTTATGACAATATCCTTCAGTGTAACACACTTTTTAATCCATATTTCTTTGAATCATTTGAGAGATATAATCTACTACTTAATATGTGAGAGTTTATAAGACCATACCTATCTGTGAAAGCCTTATTAGGATTGATAGCAAACCACAAACACCTCAATAAATTTTAACCATTTTTTTCTTTACACAACATAGATTTGGTGGTTTAAGTGATTTCTCTGCTCAAACATGGCAGATTAACTACTTGTTATGTTTGAATAATACATATGAAAGAGACTGGAGCTTTCAAATACTCTCCCAAGTAAGATATGATTTTATTTGTCATAGGTTCAAAATTTTAGAAAGCAGTAAACCTGGTTAATCTCAGTACTGGTTAGTGTCAACATTCACTTAATCTCTCATCTGTCTCATTGGAAAATTTAAACCAAATTCACTTGCTTTTCTTCATGGAGCTGTTAGAAGAATACATTTAAGTCACAGACATATGTAGTATTCCAAATTACTCAGTGCTTGACTCCTCCTTTTTTTCTTTTTCTTTTTAACATGGATTTGTTTTTCTAGAACTATTTGTGAAAATTCATTTGGAAACCAATAGATTTCCATTTTTTTAAAATTAGAAATATTATAATCAATTATAAAAGAAACAATTGAGTTATATATGAATGCTTTTAGCTATAAGTCAAATTTATTTCAGATTGGGTTTATATAGATTTATCCCTTTATCCCATTTGTCAAGAAAAAGATTACAGCTATCTTAACCTTGTATAACTTTTACAGTTAACCTAGTTATTTTCACAAAAAATCAACTGTTCATTTACTAATTGTTTTTTAAAAATATGTAGTTATTGAATATACATTATACGCCAGATGCTATAAATACCTTATTGTCAACTCTCTTATGAAGGTAAGTAAACAAAGCTTATTGTTCCACTTTTTAGATGGAATGTCTCTGAAAAACTGAAGAGTTTTCAAGACAATCTACAGAAATATGTACCATTTCAGGCTGTGGGATCTTAATCCAGTATACTTTCCAACATAGCATGGTGTAGTGTAATCTTACTGCACTTAGAAACTCTATTTTTCTTTCGGTGGAAGACAATAGTAATTTTAAATTTTATTAATTTTATTAGAATTTTTGATAGTGTGCCACACCATTGACTTTTATACTGTAAAAACTAAGCAGCTTGGGGCGCCTGGGTGGCTCAGTCAATTAAGCGTCCAACTTTGGCTCAGGTCATAATCTCATGGTTCCCGCGTTCGAGCCCCACATCAGGCTCTGTGCTGATATCTAGGAGCCTGGAGCCTGCTTCGAATTCTGTGTCTCCTTCTCTCTCTCTGTCCCTCCCCTGCTCACACTCTCTCTCAATCTCACAAATAAACATAAAATTAAAAACAAAAAACCAGCAGCAACTAAGCAACTTGTAACTCTGATAATTCTTAATTTTAGTTTAAGAATCAAGACTCTGGAGTGTCTAGTGGCTCAGCCAGTTAAGCATCCGACTCTGCATTGTGGCTCAGGTCATGATCTCACAGTTTGCGAGATCAAGACCCACATCACTGTCAGTGTGGAGCCTGCTTGGGATTCTCTCTCTCCCTCTCCCTGCCCCTCCCCTGCTCAATCTCTCTCTCTCTGTCTCTCTCTCTCTCTCTCAAAATAGATACATAAACTTAAAGAAAATCCAGAAGATTTTTAAACAAGAAAATAATCAAAAAGATTTTACCTAACTGTGCATTTGAACCCAGACAAAAGTTTAAATTGTGATTTGATTAAAGCTTACTAAAATGTTTTTCTAATAAGTATTAACATTTATTGTATAAAAGACATTTATAAGTGCCTGGTTTTTGTGTGTTTAATTATTTATTTTGAGAGAGAGAAAGAAAGAGTGCATATGCATGAGCAGGGGCAGGGGCAAAGAGGGAGTGAGAGAATCCCCAACAGCTTCCATGCTCAGTGCATGGGTGGAGGAGGGGCAGAAGGGGAGGGAGAGAGAAAGTCCCAAACAGACTCCATGCTGGACGCGGGGCTCCATTTCAAGATTGTGAGATTATGACATGAGCCAAAATCAAGTGTCTGACGCTCAACTGACTGAACCACCAAGTGCCCTGACATTTATAAGTGTCTGTTATCTACACTAGCCATTTCCCCTCACACACATCCTCCAGGCCCAGAGGTTTGTTTAACCCTTTCTACATGTAGTTCTTCTGATTACTTCCTTGGTAAATCTAAATAATGTGACCAACTTTAATTAGATATGAAAATCCAAAAATATAAGCAAATACAATGTGTCGATATATGTGTTTTATATCATATGTAAATACAATATACAGGTATATCATATACCTATCTTAAATCCCTATGTCTATGGATTTGAGAAAATATATCATGAAAGTAAGGTTCGTTTCACATTCAAACATCAGTGAACTTTACTGCATTAATAGTAAAGAAAAAAATCATTTCAATGTTGCAAAACATTGTCTCTTTAGTTTCATAGATGCAGAGATGAAATGGCCATCTGCACCAAGAGCTCTGCATAATGTTTTCTACCCTTACATCTGATGTGCTCTGATTTAACTGATTTAGATGATGTAATTTTAGATTTGGGGGATGATGAGATTGAGATGGGATTTTGGACTATGTACTAATGTTGGAATAGGATGGGGCTTGGGGGCTTGAGGAGCGGTAAATGTATTTTGCTTTTGGGAGGGACAAGAATCACTGAGAGCTAGAATGTGGACTGTGTTAGGCAGAATCCTACGATGTCCCCCATATCACATGCTCCTGAGGATATGCCTTGCGTAGTCCTTGGGATTACGAATATAATGAGTTTTATTTCCATTTGTTAGGTTATGATACATGGTTCAACTGATCTCAAAACAGAGATTATCTGACATAATCACATACACAGAGGTCTGGCATAGTCACATGAGTCCTTTACAAACAAAGCATTTTATCAGGCTGCTTCCAAGAGAAGTCAGATTCAAAGCATAAGAAACACGCAACATGCATTGGTGACTTGAATATGGAGTGGACCAAGTCCTAAAGCATGTGACCCATAGCTGAGTGGCTTCTGATAGCTAGCAATAAGAAAACTGGAATCTTACAAAAGTAAGGAACTGAATTTTGCCATTAAGAATGAGCCTCTGTGTAATAATTCAGCCAGGCTGACGCTATCACTTCTGCCTATGACATGAGCAGAAACCTCAGCTATGCCATTTTAAACTTCTGATATAGGCAGGCAGCTAATGAATGGATGCTGTTTTAAGCCAGTGCATGTGTGGTAATTTGTCAGGAAGCAATAGAAAACTAACACAGAAGACTAACAATTTCCTTTATCAAACTGATAGAATGGGAACGGAGTACTTAAAACCAATCAGCGAAGGGGAAGAATAGCAGGTGGTTTGTAGTTTTGTCACTGCTGTCCAGGGCATAGCCATGCAGGGATTCTTGACCAGAGTTTTAAATATTTACCATGGCTTCTAGTTTTCACAGTTCCAAAATTCTAATCTTTCCCGTCTCAGTTATCATAAGGTTGCCCAAATCCCCTCATTGCCTGGCTAATTAACCTCCTACCACCTGCAGCAAGCCTGAGAGGAAGTGGCAGAGTTTGGGTATCCGTTACTTCCTCGTCCCTTAATATTCTCATCCTCAAGCTCTTGTCCCAGCCTAGAATCAGCCAAATTCCTGAAGGAAAATGTAGGGGAAAGCATTAGTCCACTGCTTGCTGTGGTTTGCCTTTATTCTGCAAACATTTTCTCCAATCTTCTTTGCCTTGGCATTCCTTAGTTGCCTTAATAGGGAACTTTACTGCGTGTTTTATAATCTCTTTTCCATAGTTGTTTTTGGCCAAGGCATTCGTTGTTCTATGGCAAACTACTACAACATAACTTAATATTTAATTTTTATTAAAAAATCTATTCATTTAATGAAAACATCACAGCGTTACTTTAAGTGGTAAGGAGAAAAAGCATGTTTGTTAATATGCAAACTGATTATGTCTGAAGACATAATGTGAAGATGCAATGTTTAATTAAAATTTTTTCTCTGCCTCTAAACAAAGGACATTCTTAAACAATTAGGAATTTGGAGGCTGTTGTTTTACAGTGAAGTTCAGAATGTTTAAGCTTTTTTATAGAATTATAAATGCTAGTGCTAGACAGTCACAGACCCTCAGTATCTCATATCCAGCTTTGGGTCACTTGGCAACAGAACTGTGACTTTGACTCCCTTGAAAACCTACCTTACCACAGACTGCATTTGGAATCCTTTATTTTCCTTTTTTTTTTAAACATTTATTTATTTATTTTGAGACAGTGTGTGTGAGCAGGGAAGAGGCAGAGAGAGGAGTGAGTGAGAATCCCAAGCAGGCTCAGCACTATCAGTGCAGAGCCTGGCGCAGGGCTCCATCTCAATCTCACCAACTGTGAGATCATGACCTGAGCCAAGATGGAGAGTCCAAAGCTTAACTGACTGAGCCACCCAGGTGCCCTGAATCCTTTGTCTTTCTTTTTAATGTGACATTCTTCTTTTAAAAGAAAATTTCTATATTTTAAATAACATTAAAGAGAAAAAAGTGTTATCAAAAATGTGGAGAAAAGGAAACGCTTGTGGGCTGTTAATGCAAAATGGTGCAGCTTCTATGGAAAATAGTATAGCAGTTTCTCAGAACATTAGAAACAGAACTACCATATAATCCATCCATCCTGCTTCTTGGTATTTATTCAAAAGAATTGAAATAAGAAAGTCTTAGAGGTTTCTGCACTCCTATGTTCATTGCAGTGCTATCCACGAAAGCCACAAGGTGGAAATCACCAACATGTCTGTCAATGGATAAATGGATAAAGAAAATGTGGTATATATCTAGAGTGGAATATTATTCACAGGATCAAAAAAGAAGGAAATCCTGCAATATGTGGCAATATTGATGAATCTCGAAGACATTATGCCAAGTGAAATATACCTGTCATAGAAAGACAAATACTGCTTGACTCCATTTATATAAAACATTTAAATTAGTCAAGTCAGAGACTTGGAGAACAAAATCCTAGCTGCCGGGAGCAGGGGTTACTGAAAATGGAAGTCTATTGTTTAATGGACATAAGGCAGGATAAATAAGGTCTAGAGATTTGCTGTACAACATTGTGCCTATAATTAACAATATTATACTATACTTTTAAAAATGTGTTAAGAGGTTAGATCTCATGTTGTGTGTTCTTTTTGTTTTTTTTTTAAATTTTTGTAATGTTTTATTTATTTCTGAGAGAGAGAGAGAGTGAGAGACAGTGTGAGCAAGGGAGGGTCGGAAAGAAAGGGAGACACAGAATCTGAAACAGCCTCCAGGCTCTGAGCTAGCTATCAGCACAGAGCCCGATGCGGGGCTCGAACCCATGAACCATAAGATCATGACCTGAGCCAAAGTCAGACGCTTAAATGACTAAGCCACCCAGGCGTCCCATCATGTTGGGTGTTCTTAATACAACAAAATAAACATACAATTAAAACATAAAACATTGCAATCTTAAAAAAATGACCATTCTTGCTTTTTATTGACAAATGTCAGGATAACCATCAGATTAAGTCAAGAAACAACAACACATCTTTCTGTGTGATTTTAATGTCAGATATCTTACTATTTCGTAAAATTCTTCATGAGACCACGCATAACTTATTAGGTGATATTTTTCATTTTTTAACATTTATTGAATATTTGCTTCATATTATATATCACCAGCAATTTTATTATGTTCTGATGTAATTGCTATATGAAAGTTGTAAAATATCAAAGTATTACAAAATTTTAAGTCATAGTAAGTTACAAATGCTCATTTCAAGTTCTCTATATACAGAAAATATAACACTCTATGTAGAAAAAGTCAGTGCATGAGTTTTTTTTAAGTCAACTTGTATATGTTTTTTTTTTTTTTTCACAGACTCTCTGAGAGATCTCTAAGCCTATTGGGACCATGGACTTATATGACATCCACACAGGAAAATGGGAAGTATTAAGAAGCCTAGGAAAGAATGGGGAGGAGTACTTCTAGAAAGAAAAAGTAGAAATATTTGCTCATAAATCCAGTTACCAAAAAGAATCCCATAAACTTACAACACCCTTTTTTGGCTACTTATAAGCAGTAACTTTAAGGCAGGAAGTTACTTCTCTATTTCTTTAATGGAGAGTGAAATGTTAATTTAATATATTCATAAAAGAGCTTTACTTGAATTTAATTCAAGCTAAGGAACAAATTATGACCACAATAAGTGCAACAATAATAATAATAACAAAAAGCAATGCTCACTAATGTTTATTAATTATATGACACTTTGCTTAGACTTTACTTGTATCTACTCAGCAAACTGTCAATACCAATAATTTGAATCCATTTTATGAGTAATGTAACTGAAACTTAGACCAATTAAATAACTTTCCTAAGGTCATTCTGAAACTATGTCCCATAGGGTTTATGAAGTTGAAACTAGCAGGAAATTTAAAGCTAATTTTTCAGAGAACTGTTTCTCCCTAGTCAGCTATTATGTCTTTTCAGACCCCACTACCAAATCCACTAGCGGTCTTTGCAGAAGCCTCTGCACACTATGAACAAGGAAGGCCCTGCATCCTTTCCCCAAAGTAATGGGCCCAAGACCCCATCCAGTTTATACCAGCTCTCAGGTGGTGTCCAGAGCCCCTTCTCCTTGTCCTATTATAACCTCCTGATGTCAAGGCTGAGTTTGCTTTGTTCTGGTGTTAAGTCTCTCCCCAAGTGAACATGGGATGTGTATTACACATATGTCTGCTCAACGTACATGCTCCATCTTTCCTCATGAATAGCCCTAAATTTCTCTGCCCTTTTCATCAACTATATGTGATCTCTTACCTTGAATTTCCCCCTTTAAAAACCTTACTCCGTAACCCGGAACCTCAGAGATGGTCTTTGGACATCAGTCTGCCATTTGCCTCAGGTTGCTGGCCTCCTAAATAAAGCAAATTTCCTTTCTACCAACACTTGTTTCTCAAGTATTGACTTTCAAGCAGTGAGGAGCTGAATTGAGAGTTGCTAACAACTTGAGTTGAATGTGGTATTGAAGAATTCTGTAGACACCTGATCCTAACAGCACAATGGCTAGCATATACTGAATCTTCACCACAATTTGCCAATATGGAAACCCAACGATAAGAATAAAACATATACTGTCCCCTTGAGATGTAAATAATATACAAGAGAGTTTCAACATTGAAGCACATATGACTTTAGAACTCAGTGAGGATCTTTGGAGCCTCCTAGGGTGGAAACGCTAAGATTTAGCAGTAGACAACATTTTAGAATTAGTTAAAAAATGCCTATAATGGGGGTGTCTGTGTGACTCAGTTGGTTGAGGGTCCAACTTTGATTTTGGCTCAGGTCATGATTCCAGAATCATGGGATCGAGCCCCGTATTGGGCTCTGTGCTAAGCATGATGCCTGCTTAAGATTTTCTCTCTCTCTCTGCCCCTCTCCTCCTTCCTCTGTCTTGCTCTCTCTCTTAAAAAAATTAAAATGCCTATAATGAATACAAAATCGAAATAATTATCTTCTTTGTGGAAATAAATAAACTGTTAAATATGTCTTCATGCCTTGGATATTTTTACCATGTTAAAAAGTACCCTGTCAATAATTCATTGCACTTTTTTCCCTAAAGATATAGAGAACTTGAAGATTTCAATGGGACAAATAGAAGATAACTAAGTTGTAAAATTGGGAAATAGTCACAGTCAGCACCAAAGCTAGAAATCTGCAGCTCTTTCCAAAACTGAGTAAATTGCATGAATATATAGTACTAGAATTTATTCACTTTATTTTTTTATTTTTTAAAAAATTCCCCTCAATGATATTGATGGTTTCTAAGAATCAGAAAGAGAAAGGGCATTGTGACTTTGAATTGTATTTCCCTGGTGATCAATGACTTTGAACATCTTTTCCTGTGCGTATTAATATTTATGTGTCTTCTCAGGGAAAATATCTATTCAAGTCATTTGCCAATTTTTAATCAGAGTTTTTACATAATAAGTTATGTAAGTTCTTTGTTTATTTTAGATATTAACCCTTCTAGGATAAGATATCACCTCACACCTCTCAGACTGGTTGTTATCCAAAAGACAAAACATACCAAAACAAAACAAAAAAACCCAAACCACATGTTGGTGAGGAAGTGGAGAAAATGGAACCCTTGTGCACTGTTGGTGAGAAGGTAAAGTGGTACAGCCACAATGGAAAACAGTATGGAGGTTCTCAAAGAGACATCTGCACCCCAGTGTTCATTGCAGCATTATTGACAATAGCCAAGATATGAAAACAATCTAAATGTTCATCAAAGAGATGAATGAACAAAGATATTATGCACACACACAATGGAATATTACTCAGCCACAAAAAAAGAATGAAATCTTGCCACTTGTAACAACATGATGGTCCTAAAGGGTATTATGCTAAATGAGAAAGGCAAGACAGAGAAAGACACATATGGTATGATTTCACTTGCATGTGGAATCTAAAAATCAAAACAAACCAGAAACAGACTCATAAATACAGGAAACAAAATGATTGTTACCAGAAAGGGGAAGGGTTGGTGGCCCCTGAAATAGGTAAAGAGTGTTTAGAGGTACACATTTTCTGTTATGAATCAGGAGACGTAATGCGCAGCCTAGGGACTATAGTCGATAATATTGTAATAACTTTGTTTGATGGCAGATGGTAACGAGATGTATAGAAATACTGAACCACTATGATATACACCTAAACAATTATGTTATTGTAAGGAAAAAGAAAGAACATTAGGCCAAATCCTGATATGAATGACTCGGTGAATAGAACATTTGTTATATCTGAGAGTTTGTCAGTTTGAGTGATTGATTATGCTTCTCAAGGTCAATGAGAGACAACACAGTACTAGCTGATAACAACCATGTGCCTATAACTATAATTACTCACAAAGAGTTGGACTCCTGATCTCAGGCTAAATAAGGCATATCTCTAATAGATAATTTTGATTTTTGAAAAAATTCATGCCCTTTATTAAAATGAGCACAAATTGCATTATTCTATTGTCCATTAACATTTCTTTTCATCAAAAAATGTTAACATCTTTATTGGGGTATAAGCAGATAAAAAAGACATGTTTAATATATAGAATTTAATGAATTTGGACATATGTGTACAACCATGAAACCACTGTTGCAATCAAAGCAACAGATATATCCATTACCTCCAAAAGTTGTGATCTCATTTTTTTGTGCTAAGAATGCTTAACATGAGATTTACCTTTTTGACAAATTTTTAAATAAACAATACAGTATTGTTCACTATAGTACTATGTTGTTTAACAGATAGCTAGAAATTATTCATCTTGCACAAGAGATTTTGTATCTATTGAACAACAACTCTTCATTTCAGCCATCCCTCACTCCCTGGCAACCAACATTCTCCTTTCTCCTATTAAAAGTGACTATTTTAGATATCTCATGTAATTGAAATCATGCAGTATCTTTTTGTGACTAATTTATTTCACTAAGCATAATGTCTTCTAACTTCATATGTATTATTGCAAATGGAAGGATTTCCTTGTTTTTTAAGACTGACTAATATCCTATTGTATGTATATATCACATTTTTTATCCATTCATCCATCCATCAGTGGACATTTGAGTTATTTTCATGCCTTGCCTATTGTAAGTAATGTTGTAATGAACATGGGGTACAGATATCTCTTTGAGATCTGGATTTCAGTTATTTTGTATATATATTCTGAAGTGGGTAGATTACTTTTAATTTTTAATCTCTGCAATAATATCTTTAAAATGCTTGATAGAAAAGGCAACAGTCACAGGAAAAGAAATTCTACAAAATTCAGAAGAATTTGGTCATGTTTAGCCACATAGATCGTTTTCTTCTGTTGTTATCTAAAAGTCATCTTACTTTAAATTTTTAGTTTGTTGTGCATGGGTGTATTGAACAAGTATCAATTCAATGTCTTATAAATTTATGAAGTGGCTAATTGTATAAAAAATCATTATACTTCTTGGGCTGACTACTGGGACAAAGAGAACCTTAAATATAAAACATATAAATAAATATCAATATATATTTATTTTATAAATTTTATATTTAATTATAATATAATTATAATAATACATATATAATAATATATAATACATATATAACATATAATAAACATATATATTATAAATGGTACACATAATTTATATATAATAGGTAACTTAAATGTTTATATTATATTGTACCAAACAAAATATAAATAGCATACAAATAAACAATATATATTAGATGATCTATATATTGCTCATTGAGTTAATTAAAAAGGATTATTTCATTGAAATGATAGGAATTTAAATAAAAAGAAGAGTGGAAAAATTAACAATTTAATTCCTCAAATTAAATATGTGTCTTGGATATTTTATTTTTTGTAGTTCACAAACATTTCTTACACCTGCCCCTATTAAGATCACTTCCAAAACAGATGACTGAATTGAAAAAACAAGTCTTAACTCCAGAGGAGCAAGTAATCTGTCTCTTCTTTTCACTCCTCTATCACTGCCTCACAGAACAGTGCATAGCACAAGGTAGGTGCTCTGTACATATTGGTCGAATGTTTTGAATGAATTAAGTTTCTCATAAACTTTGGATTCTTATCATAAGAACTTGGTTTTGAGGCTCCCATGTGGCTCAATTAGTTAAGCATCTGACTTAGGTCACAATCTCATGGTTGGTGAGATGGAGTCCTGCATCAGGTTCTGCACACTGACTGCCGGAACCTGCTTAGGACTCTCTCTTTCCCTCTCTCTCTGCCCCTCCCCACTAGCACCCATTTACACACATGGTCTCTCTCAAAATAAATAAAGAAAGTTAAAAACTGTTTTTCTTTCTTTTTTTCTTTTTTAATCTGAGATGAAGTAGTTAAATCCTCCAGTATATATTGGAAATAACTTGGAAGTGGAAACATACCCAATAAAAAAGAGTCACAGTAACTGAGCTGAAAATGAAGTTATTTTTCATCAAAGCACTATAATGAGCTTTTGAAAGAATTTGCAAAGCTATAGTCTAGGTGAATATATACATAAAAAGGTAACAAAAGTTTAACTAAATATTTTTAATGAATTTGAAAAATCACTTGGCAATGGACTGAAGTTAGAATACACAAATAGCAGGGCGATTGGGTGGCTCAGTTAGTTAAGCATTCTACTCCTGATTTTGGCATAGGTAATGATCTCATAGTTTGTGAGTTTGAGCTCTGTGTTGCATCTGGCTCTGTGCTGACAGTGCAAAGCCTACTTGGGATTCTGTCTTCTCTCTCTCTGCCCCTCCCCAGCTTGTGCTCTCTCTCTCTCTTTCTCTCTCTCTCACCCTTCCTCCCTCCCCCTCTCTATCTCTCAAGAAAAATAAAAACTTAAAAAAATATACACATTTGGCTAGAAACTGTTAGAGTGACTTAAAGGGTTCCAGTTTTAACCTTACAAGTCTGATGCATTTATTCTATAGTGCTGGCCCACCATTTCAAAGAAAGTGTTACATCAATGAACTTTAAACAATCTGTGTAACTTTCATTAATATTTCCAACAAGGCTATATGAATTCTACTGCTAATGAGGTCAAAGCGTACTTCAAAACCCATGCAAGACACAATCTTCAAAGATAGGAGAATACCATCATGACTTCACACTGTATATTAACTTATTGACTGGCTTTTTGCAAATGTAATAGCTAGATAGGGGAAGAGAACATGGTGAAAACTGAGTAAAAATGTGTTTCTTTTTTTAAATTGTTAGCTTTATAGAAACAAAATATATCCACTTTATCATATTCTGTTAATAGAAATCCTAATCTCCATATTCATTACCGTTTCATAGTAGAATAATACCTCAAAAAAATTCAGTTAACAGAAAATGGGTTTATGTCTCAGATTTAGTGAGACAGCAACCTGCCAGCATTTAGGAGAGAGACTGAGGAAAAGACAGAGGCTCTCTAAAAACCATCAGGTCTGTAAGTCGATCCACCCTTTCATTTCTTTTATTTACTTCTTCTTCAGCCGAGTTTCCTATTTGGCTTAAACTCAAGAAGACATATCTGTCAGCTAGGCCTACATGAGAATAATACTTAAAGCTAAATATGCGTGTGTGGCTTTTAGTGTTTCTTAAAGTCCTTTGCTTATTTCATGAGTAATTTTGATCCGCAAGTAAATTTATTTTCAGTATATATTAAATAATTGATTCTTTAATGTCGTGGAAATAAAAGTAATGATATTGATCTCAGGTTTAATTTCATACTCACTGTGATGATTGCTATTAATAATCAACTCAAGTGTTTATTTAACCTTCTAGAATGGTCTCCAACTTTGTCATTATGAAGAATCTTTCGTGAGAAAGTACTTATATTCAAGAGGTTGCGTGAAATAAAAATCACTCTTAATATTTAATTTTTGATTTATGATGACTGATTATTACCACTAGTTAACTTACTTTAAGTAGCTTTAATTGGCAATACTTCAATAGACATTGAATATATCTAACAAATATTATGCAATTACAAATAAAATACTCCATTAATTGATTCAGCATGTGCTGGGAGCCACACTGACCTCACTGGATGACAGTCACAGCGAGGAAATGTAGCGTTTGCACAGCTATTGCCATGAGAAACGAACACTGGTACCTCCTTCTGCTACTACTGGCTCATGTTGGAAATGAGGCTACTGGTATTGACCAGGCCTCACATTGTTCCAGATCAGACCAATATTCCCCACACAGATTCCTCATAAGGAAAAGCATATTCCTGCCTTTTCCAAAGAGATTCCAGATGAAAACATTGTGGATGATTGTCAAAAGGCTCTTCCTATGGGCCTTGCAGATCCAAGACTTACATAATAAAGGGGGCTAAGAACACAAGAATTACAGTTGAGCCTGGCCCTGAGACAAAGAGCTTAATTTAGAGTTAAGGACAGATATCCGCCCCCACCCAATTGTTTCTGCTTGGATCACTGACTCCCAAGGCATCTTGTGATCAGTATTTGGGGTGACTTATTCTGGCCTTGAATATGCTGATTGCTCCCTGCGAAGGAACCTACTGAGGAACTTCTTCCTTGGTGATTATGGGAGCAGAGGTGTTTCCTGAAAGACATGTTTGACCCCCGCCCACAAAGAAGTAACTTCACCCTTTTTATGCTAAAAACATTGTCTGGTATGCTAAAGATGCCTTCCTTCCCCATAGGATAAGCATCTAAATACCCTACCTCAATCACTATTGATAAAGGTTATGCAGGAGTCTTCTACAAATCTATGTTCCGGGAAATTCTTACATGTCAAAGAAGTTTGTCATCAGAAATCATTGTCTAAGGCAAATGCTACCTATGTGCCGTCCCCCAAACACTTAATTATAAAATAAAGTTGAGCTCTGGTCAGAGCAGACACCTGCCTGGTGATCAGAAAGATTCTCATGGCCTCTCTCATCCATCCCTCGCCGACACCGTCCATCCTTCAGGGACTCCTGGACTCAGTCAGGAGCCGGTCTTAGACAAGCATATATGTAGTAAGCACCAATTATGTTAAAATTGTGTTATTTAGCAATTAAATTATTATGTGCCAGCGATGGTGGCCATTACTAGGACACAACAAAGAATGAGATATAGGACTTTTGCACACACACAAAAAATTAAATTCTAAGGGGTTCCATTTCATTTTCTTGTTGATTAGCTTCTGTAACATAACAAAGCCATGTAAAACCTAAAGGGAAGTGTCACTCAGGTGGCTTAGTGGTTCAGTCCTTGACTCCCGATTTCAACTGAGGTCATAATCTCATAGGTCAGGAGTTCAATCCCCACGTTGTGCTCTGTGCTGGCAGTACAGAGGCTGCTTGGGATTCTCTTTCTTCCTCTCTCTGCCCTTTCCTTGCTTGCCTTTGTTCTGTCTCTAAAATAAATAAACTTAAAAAAATAATAAAGCTTAAGTAGAAAATATGTGGATTAATATTGAAACTTTTCTCATAAATACTATTAAATTTCACTGAAAGTAATAAATCCCAAATCTGTTATGTTACTACTATGTTACTATTATTATCATAATTATCTTTAAAGAGATAAGAAATGTACAAATAACAGTACATTTCATCAGTAATAGTAATAGTCATCAGTAGCTATTGCAATATTTAGATTTATTTTCGCTTTATGTTACTTCTTTTAAAAAGAAATAGTTCCAATTTCTCACCCTGGGTAAACTAATTGTTTTCCTTAGTTCTTCTCAAGATGTCAATGTCATTTGTTGCATTTAGAAAAACTTAAGATGCCAAATTGACTTTTCCAGTCAAGACACCTGTATACGCACACCCAGCTTTTAACTGTTTCCACATTTTGTTTAAATTATAATGAATAACCCATGTAATTTCTCAGACTTCCTCATTTTTCAGATGGGTTGAGGGATAGTGTACCATTGGAGTAGGAGGTGGGTTAAAATTAAAGAAGTTAATAGTCATCGCTGTGTAAAAATCTGCAGAGAGGAAATGAGAAATGAAAGCATTTCATGGGAATGAAAGCCAGGGGCACAAATATCCCTTCTTCTCTCAGTATTTCTCATTAGTTCTTTGTTGTCTTGGGCTCCCTACATCCTTTTCTAGGTTATATATTTTCATGTATATATTTTAAATTCCTTACTAATCTTTAAATCATAAAATAAGATTTTAATCAAAGGGTCAACTTAATTGTTTTAAAAAATATCAGTTCAGTTTTATTGGTAAGGTCATTAATAAGAGCATTAGTAGTATTTAGAAGTGGGAGTTTTGTTATATGTTAATAGTGGTTGTGTTAGTTATGATTTATTAAGTGTTCATTCTGGCTAGGAATTGTGCTAAAATCTGCATTTGTTATTGCTTTTTATCCATTTTAATCCATTTTTTAATCCATTAGCAATGTTATGTAACAATTATTTTTATTTGGATGAAAATTGTAACATATTTGAAGACATGTGTGTAGAATGTCCACTGAATACACTGGCTCAACTGGGTAAAAATTCTGTATTAGTTAGAAATATAAGGCTTTGGATGAGGGTGGGTTTTGAAAACATGTTTGAGACTGAGAAAGGCCAGTATGACTGACTAAAGTCATATAGATAACTAATTTGAGATATAGCATTAGAATTCCTGACTTATGGTGAACTTCTCTTGACATTTACATAATTTCAGACAGACAGTGTAATGGCTATTTTTGGTTGATAGCCTATTATTGAACTTATTATTCGCTAATTTGATATTGGAAAAGTTATTCGACACCCTTTTTGTTTCTTCATCTCTAAAATGGGTATAATAATAGTGTCTCCCTCATAGGCTAATTCTAAGGGCAAAACTAGTGAAGATTTCTTGTGTATGAATTCAACGAAACAGTGTCAGACTCAGCACACAGTATTGCCCACTACTGCTCTGACGCAAAGAATCCATTGCAAAGATTGCTTTAAATGAGTACATAGCCAATCAATATCCAGGATCACTTAGTGCTTAGTTGCCTATAATAGTCGAATAACTGCCTCTCTTTATAATACCTCTCTAATAGCTGTAGATATGTAACACATTTTAGATAAAAGGTAGGAATGGAATACAGCAAATCTATTTTCTACTTTCAGTTTTGGTGGCAAATAAAAATGAAGTACAAGTAAAAATCATAAATGCATTTAGAAATTTTTACTACACTCTTCTAAATAGACTAAATAGAGTCAAGATTTTAGTAGCAAATATATTACCTAGCAAAGGTGATGCTACAAAAAGCAGCTGTTGGCTCTTGTCAAATTATCGGTTATTGATAAGCAAACTAAAATATCCAGAAGAAAGAGGGTGAGATGCATATAAGTTAACTTCAGGCAACAGACCTGTATGACTTGCTATGAATTCTTATCACATAGATTCAGAGAATTCCCCAAATGATACATATGCCGTTCCACATGAGTAAGGGAAACTGCATTTTTTTTAAAGTTTATTTATTTTTGAGAGAAAGAGACAGACAGAGACAGAGCATGAGTGGGGGAGAAGCAGAGAGAGTGGGAGACACAGAATCCGAAGCAGGCTCCAGGCCCTGAGCTCAGCGCAGAGCCGGACGCGGGGCTCAAACTCATTAACTGCGAGATCATGACCTGAACCCAAGTCGGAGCTCAACCGACTGAGCCATCCAGGCACCTCAAAACTGCATTTTTAAAATATGGTGAAGGCTCCCTTGTCTTCCTTACACAGCTCTTTTAAGTATGTTTTCTATATTAGAACAAACGGGTCCTTTTTATAGAAAGAAATTGAAGAATCTTCCTCAGGATCCTCAACGGTAAAACAGAATTTCTTTCTGTTGAAACCACCTCTTTCAAGTGCATTTATCTTGAGCAACTTGCTCTAGGTGGCTTGTTCCAGATGCCAGTTCTTCTCTAGGGATGGGCCCAGGTGCTTTGTATTGCATATACATCAGTATAGAATAGATTTTCTTCTCTCAAGGCATCTACTGTCTTATTAGGAAACTAAAAATAAAAGAAAATAAATAGATCTTTTGAAGAATACAATATATATTCACACTTAAGGGTGTCGTATAGAGCAGAGAGAAAAAGAAACATGCTAATGAAGAATATATTATTGCAGCAAGAGGTATCTAAAGAGAGAGAGAGCATCCAGACAGATATAGCATGGATACTTTATAATATTTAAACACCAAAATCATTTAGTACTTATTCCTCAAATATTCCTATTCCCCAATTTTNGATTTCAGTTATTTTGTATATATATTCTGAAGTGGGTAGATTACTTTTAATTTTTAATCTCTGCAATAATATCTTTAAAATGCTTGATAGAAAAGGCAACAGTCACAGGAAAAGAAATTCTACAAAATTCAGAAGAATTTGGTCATGTTTAGCCACATAGATCGTTTTCTTCTGTTGTTATCTAAAAGTCATCTTACTTTAAATTTTTAGTTTGTTGTGCATGGGTGTATTGAACAAGTATCAATTCAATGTCTTATAAATTTATGAAGTGGCTAATTGTATAAAAAATCATTATACTTCTTGGGCTGACTACTGGGACAAAGAGAACCTTAAATATAAAACATATAAATAAATATCAATATATATTTATTTTATAAATTTTATATTTAATTATAATATAATTATAATAATACATATATAATAATATATAATACATATATAACATATAATAAACATATATATTATAAATGGTACACATAATTTATATATAATAGGTAACTTAAATGTTTATATTATATTGTACCAAACAAAATATAAATAGCATACAAATAAACAATATATATTAGATGATCTATATATTGCTCATTGAGTTAATTAAAAAGGATTATTTCATTGAAATGATAGGAATTTAAATAAAAAGAAGAGTGGAAAAATTAACAATTTAATTCCTCAAATTAAATATGTGTCTTGGATATTTTATTTTTTGTAGTTCACAAACATTTCTTACACCTGCCCCTATTAAGATCACTTCCAAAACAGATGACTGAATTGAAAAAACAAGTCTTAACTCCAGAGGAGCAAGTAATCTGTCTCTTCTTTTCACTCCTCTATCACTGCCTCACAGAACAGTGCATAGCACAAGGTAGGTGCTCTGTACATATTGGTCGAATGTTTTGAATGAATTAAGTTTCTCATAAACTTTGGATTCTTATCATAAGAACTTGGTTTTGAGGCTCCCATGTGGCTCAATTAGTTAAGCATCTGACTTAGGTCACAATCTCATGGTTGGTGAGATGGAGTCCTGCATCAGGTTCTGCACACTGACTGCCGGAACCTGCTTAGGACTCTCTCTTTCCCTCTCTCTCTGCCCCTCCCCACTAGCACCCATTTACACACATGGTCTCTCTCAAAATAAATAAAGAAAGTTAAAAACTGTTTTTCTTTCTTTTTTTCTTTTTTAATCTGAGATGAAGTAGTTAAATCCTCCAGTATATATTGGAAATAACTTGGAAGTGGAAACATACCCAATAAAAAAGAGTCACAGTAACTGAGCTGAAAATGAAGTTATTTTTCATCAAAGCACTATAATGAGCTTTTGAAAGAATTTGCAAAGCTATAGTCTAGGTGAATATATACATAAAAAGGTAACAAAAGTTTAACTAAATATTTTTAATGAATTTGAAAAATCACTTGGCAATGGACTGAAGTTAGAATACACAAATAGCAGGGCGATTGGGTGGCTCAGTTAGTTAAGCATTCTACTCCTGATTTTGGCATAGGTAATGATCTCATAGTTTGTGAGTTTGAGCTCTGTGTTGCATCTGGCTCTGTGCTGACAGTGCAAAGCCTACTTGGGATTCTGTCTTCTCTCTCTCTGCCCCTCCCCAGCTTGTGCTCTCTCTCTCTCTTTCTCTCTCTCTCACCCTTCCTCCCTCCCCCTCTCTATCTCTCAAGAAAAATAAAAACTTAAAAAAATATACACATTTGGCTAGAAACTGTTAGAGTGACTTAAAGGGTTCCAGTTTTAACCTTACAAGTCTGATGCATTTATTCTATAGTGCTGGCCCACCATTTCAAAGAAAGTGTTACATCAATGAACTTTAAACAATCTGTGTAACTTTCATTAATATTTCCAACAAGGCTATATGAATTCTACTGCTAATGAGGTCAAAGTGTACTTCAAAACCCATGCAAGACACAATCTTCAAAGATAGGAGAATACCATCATGACTTCACACTGTATATTAACTTATTGACTGGCTTTTTGCAAATGTAATAGCTAGATAGGGGAAGAGAACATGGTGAAAACTGAGTAAAAATGTGTTTCTTTTTTTAAATTGTTAGCTTTATAGAAACAAAATATATCCACTTTATCATATTCTGTTAATAGAAATCCTAATCTCCATATTCATTACCGTTTCATAGTAGAATAATACCTCAAAAAAATTCAGTTAACAGAAAATGGGTTTATGTCTCAGATTTAGTGAGACAGCAACCTGCCAGCATTTAGGAGAGAGACTGAGGAAAAGACAGAGGCTCTCTAAAAACCATCAGGTCTGTAAGTCGATCCACCCTTTCATTTCTTTTATTTACTTCTTCTTCAGCCGAGTTTCCTATTTGGCTTAAACTCAAGAAGACATATCTGTCAGCTAGGCCTACATGAGAATAATACTTAAAGCTAAATATGCGTGTGTGGCTTTTAGTGTTTCTTAAAGTCCTTTGCTTATTTCATGAGTAATTTTGATCCGCAAGTAAATTTATTTTCAGTATATATTAAATAATTGATTCTTTAATGTCGTGGAAATAAAAGTAATGATATTGATCTCAGGTTTAATTTCATACTCACTGTGATGATTGCTATTAATAATCAACTCAAGTGTTTATTTAACCTTCTAGAATGGTCTCCAACTTTGTCATTATGAAGAATCTTTCGTGAGAAAGTACTTATATTCAAGAGGTTGCGTGAAATAAAAATCACTCTTAATATTTAATTTTTGATTTATGATGACTGATTATTACCACTAGTTAACTTACTTTAAGTAGCTTTAATTGGCAATACTTCAATAGACATTGAATATATCTAACAAATATTATGCAATTACAAATAAAATACTCCATTAATTGATTCAGCATGTGCTGGGAGCCACACTGACCTCACTGGATGACAGTCACAGCGAGGAAATGTAGCGTTTGCACAGCTATTGCCATGAGAAACGAACACTGGTACCTCCTTCTGCTACTACTGGCTCATGTTGGAAATGAGGCTACTGGTATTGACCAGGCCTCACATTGTTCCAGATCAGACCAATATTCCCCACACAGATTCCTCATAAGGAAAAGCATATTCCTGCCTTTTCCAAAGAGATTCCAGATGAAAACATTGTGGATGATTGTCAAAAGGCTCTTCCTATGGGCCTTGCAGATCCAAGACTTACATAATAAAGGGGGCTAAGAACACAAGAATTACAGTTGAGCCTGGCCCTGAGACAAAGAGCTTAATTTAGAGTTAAGGACAGATATCCGCCCCCACCCAATTGTTTCTGCTTGGATCACTGACTCCCAAGGCATCTTGTGATCAGTATTTGGGGTGACTTATTCTGGCCTTGAATATGCTGATTGCTCCCTGCGAAGGAACCTACTGAGGAACTTCTTCCTTGGTGATTATGGGAGCAGAGGTGTTTCCTGAAAGACATGTTTGACCCCCGCCCACAAAGAAGTAACTTCACCCTTTTTATGCTAAAAACATTGTCTGGTATGCTAAAGATGCCTTCCTTCCCCATAGGATAAGCATCTAAATACCCTACCTCAATCACTATTGATAAAGGTTATGCAGGAGTCTTCTACAAATCTATGTTCCGGGAAATTCTTACATGTCAAAGAAGTTTGTCATCAGAAATCATTGTCTAAGGCAAATGCTACCTATGTGCCGTCCCCCAAACACTTAATTATAAAATAAAGTTGAGCTCTGGTCAGAGCAGACACCTGCCTGGTGATCAGAAAGATTCTCATGGCCTCTCTCATCCATCCCTCGCCGACACCGTCCATCCTTCAGGGACTCCTGGACTCAGTCAGGAGCCGGTCTTAGACAAGCATATATGTAGTAAGCACCAATTATGTTAAAATTGTGTTATTTAGCAATTAAATTATTATGTGCCAGCGATGGTGGCCATTACTAGGACACAACAAAGAATGAGATATAGGACTTTTGCACACACACAAAAAATTAAATTCTAAGGGGTTCCATTTCATTTTCTTGTTGATTAGCTTCTGTAACATAACAAAGCCATGTAAAACCTAAAGGGAAGTGTCACTCAGGTGGCTTAGTGGTTCAGTCCTTGACTCCCGATTTCAACTGAGGTCATAATCTCATAGGTCAGGAGTTCAATCCCCACGTTGTGCTCTGTGCTGGCAGTACAGAGGCTGCTTGGGATTCTCTTTCTTCCTCTCTCTGCCCTTTCCTTGCTTGCCTTTGTTCTGTCTCTAAAATAAATAAACTTAAAAAAATAATAAAGCTTAAGTAGAAAATATGTGGATTAATATTGAAACTTTTCTCATAAATACTATTAAATTTCACTGAAAGTAATAAATCCCAAATCTGTTATGTTACTACTATGTTACTATTATTATCATAATTATCTTTAAAGAGATAAGAAATGTACAAATAACAGTACATTTCATCAGTAATAGTAATAGTCATCAGTAGCTATTGCAATATTTAGATTTATTTTCGCTTTATGTTACTTCTTTTAAAAAGAAATAGTTCCAATTTCTCACCCTGGGTAAACTAATTGTTTTCCTTAGTTCTTCTCAAGATGTCAATGTCATTTGTTGCATTTAGAAAAACTTAAGATGCCAAATTGACTTTTCCAGTCAAGACACCTGTATACGCACACCCAGCTTTTAACTGTTTCCACATTTTGTTTAAATTATAATGAATAACCCATGTAATTTCTCAGACTTCCTCATTTTTCAGATGGGTTGAGGGATAGTGTACCATTGGAGTAGGAGGTGGGTTAAAATTAAAGAAGTTAATAGTCATCGCTGTGTAAAAATCTGCAGAGAGGAAATGAGAAATGAAAGCATTTCATGGGAATGAAAGCCAGGGGCACAAATATCCCTTCTTCTCTCAGTATTTCTCATTAGTTCTTTGTTGTCTTGGGCTCCCTACATCCTTTTCTAGGTTATATATTTTCATGTATATATTTTAAATTCCTTACTAATCTTTAAATCATAAAATAAGATTTTAATCAAAGGGTCAACTTAATTGTTTTAAAAAATATCAGTTCAGTTTTATTGGTAAGGTCATTAATAAGAGCATTAGTAGTATTTAGAAGTGGGAGTTTTGTTATATGTTAATAGTGGTTGTGTTAGTTATGATTTATTAAGTGTTCATTCTGGCTAGGAATTGTGCTAAAATCTGCATTTGTTATTGCTTTTTATCCATTTTAATCCATTTTTTAATCCATTAGCAATGTTATGTAACAATTATTTTTATTTGGATGAAAATTGTAACATATTTGAAGACATGTGTGTAGAATGTCCACTGAATACACTGGCTCAACTGGGTAAAAATTCTGTATTAGTTAGAAATATAAGGCTTTGGATGAGGGTGGGTTTTGAAAACATGTTTGAGACTGAGAAAGGCCAGTATGACTGACTAAAGTCATATAGATAACTAATTTGAGATATAGCATTAGAATTCCTGACTTATGGTGAACTTCTCTTGACATTTACATAATTTCAGACAGACAGTGTAATGGCTATTTTTGGTTGATAGCCTATTATTGAACTTATTATTCGCTAATTTGATATTGGAAAAGTTATTCGACACCCTTTTTGTTTCTTCATCTCTAAAATGGGTATAATAATAGTGTCTCCCTCATAGGCTAATTCTAAGGGCAAAACTAGTGAAGATTTCTTGTGTATGAATTCAACGAAACAGTGTCAGACTCAGCACACAGTATTGCCCACTACTGCTCTGACGCAAAGAATCCATTGCAAAGATTGCTTTAAATGAGTACATAGCCAATCAATATCCAGGATCACTTAGTGCTTAGTTGCCTATAATAGTCGAATAACTGCCTCTCTTTATAATACCTCTCTAATAGCTGTAGATATGTAACACATTTTAGATAAAAGGTAGGAATGGAATACAGCAAATCTATTTTCTACTTTCAGTTTTGGTGGCAAATAAAAATGAAGTACAAGTAAAAATCATAAATGCATTTAGAAATTTTTACTACACTCTTCTAAATAGACTAAATAGAGTCAAGATTTTAGTAGCAAATATATTACCTAGCAAAGGTGATGCTACAAAAAGCAGCTGTTGGCTCTTGTCAAATTATCGGTTATTGATAAGCAAACTAAAATATCCAGAAGAAAGAGGGTGAGATGCATATAAGTTAACTTCAGGCAACAGACCTGTATGACTTGCTATGAATTCTTATCACATAGATTCAGAGAATTCCCCAAATGATACATATGCCGTTCCACATGAGTAAGGGAAACTGCATTTTTTTTAAAGTTTATTTATTTTTGAGAGAAAGAGACAGACAGAGACAGAGCATGAGTGGGGGAGAAGCAGAGAGAGTGGGAGACACAGAATCCGAAGCAGGCTCCAGGCCCTGAGCTCAGCGCAGAGCCGGACGCGGGGCTCAAACTCATTAACTGCGAGATCATGACCTGAACCCAAGTCGGAGCTCAACCGACTGAGCCATCCAGGCACCTCAAAACTGCATTTTTAAAATATGGTGAAGGCTCCCTTGTCTTCCTTACACAGCTCTTTTAAGTATGTTTTCTATATTAGAACAAACGGGTCCTTTTTATAGAAAGAAATTGAAGAATCTTCCTCAGGATCCTCAACGGTAAAACAGAATTTCTTTCTGTTGAAACCACCTCTTTCAAGTGCATTTATCTTGAGCAACTTGCTCTAGGTGGCTTGTTCCAGATGCCAGTTCTTCTCTAGGGATGGGCCCAGGTGCTTTGTATTGCATATACATCAGTATAGAATAGATTTTCTTCTCTCAAGGCATCTACTGTCTTATTAGGAAACTAAAAATAAAAGAAAATAAATAGATCTTTTGAAGAATACAATATATATTCACACTTAAGGGTGTCGTATAGAGCAGAGAGAAAAAGAAACATGCTAATGAAGAATATATTATTGCAGCAAGAGGTATCTAAAGAGAGAGAGAGCATCCAGACAGATATAGCATGGATACTTTATAATATTTAAACACCAAAATCATTTAGTACTTATTCCTCAAATATTCCTATTCCCCAATTTTACTATTCAAATAATTTAAGTCAATGTGTTACACTGTCTCACTGATAATTCTCTTATTATTTTCCATTAGTTATATAATTGATTAATCTCTCCATTGCATTATATTAAATATAATGTATGCTTAGTAATAGATACTTAGGTAATACATATTTTGTAAAATTTTGTTCTCCTTTGTAGATCTTTTTGTAGTAATATGGATAATTGCTAATATATGAACCAGTAAATACTGGTTCATATATTAAAGCTTTAAATATTTAGGACTAATATAATTTTATTTTTTTAGTTATTTTGCTTACATTAGACATCATTAGACTTGCTATGATATATACAAAAGTGTTTACATTTCATATTTTTTGTCTAAAATAACAAAAATATCCTTTTCAAAGTGTGTGACTAACAGTCACATTAATTTTTCTTCTAGAAATGGAAATTTGTAAGTAATAGAAAATATTATAAATTTCTTTGTCTGAAATATAGACCAAGAGAAGAATTTAATATTACATATCAAAAAAAAAGAGGGAAGAGGGGCGCCTGGGTGGCTCAGTCGGTTGAGCGTCCGACTTCGTTTCAGTTCATGATCTCACAGTTGGTGGGTTCGAGCCCCACGTCAGGCTCTGTGCTGACTGCTAGCGCAGAGCCTGAAGGCTGTTTTGGATTCTGTGTCTCCCTCTCTCTCTGACCCTCCCCTGCTCACGCTCTCTCTCTCTGTCTCTCAAAAATAAATGAAACATTAAAAAAAAAAGGGAAGAGGTCAATTTTGTCAATTTGTTTTGTGGTAGAAAGGACATCATCCAATGGTATAGCCCTAATTTTTCCCCCAAAGTTGAGACACTAGTTTTCAAAATATAATTTTTAAATACTGTATAGTTAAGTCTTAAGTCTTAGAAATCTTATGTTAAAAGTGAATTAGAATTTTTAATAGAGTAAGAATTGAAACTAACTTACAAAATCTTTCTGTCTTTCACCCCTTCCCCTTTCCTTCCCCTTTTCTCTTTCCTCCTCTCCCTCCCTCCCTCCTTCCTTCCTCTCTCTTTTCTATTCTTCTTTTCAAAAAACCCAGTGTCTGAGTATAATTTCATTGAATAATTCTGTTCTTAAGTAAGGCCATGTTTCTTTGTACCTTCTGCTCAATGGTATCATTTTATAATTTTTCTTTATATGTTACTTGTAAGAAGTTTTGTGTAATAAGCATATTGTAAAGAAATGACCTTCAACATCACTATGTGCTGCTTGGACAAGAGCCCAATGAGGAGCATGAATTATTCCAGTCTAGAGGCCTGACAGTCGCATCTCCAAAGGGTGATGAAGCTGATTCATAAACAACTTCCATCTATTTTCCACAATCCCCCTGGATTCCAGGTGCTGATTATGTATCTAGATTTCCCAGACAACTCATAAAGACAGCTGACACACCAGATCTGTATTACCTGGTCCCTTTCCTTAAAATTTTTCTTTTCATGGTTACCCTTTAACAGGAGAAGGCAACAGAGGCATGAAGACTAGAAGATCTCTCAGCTTGTAAATGTCTTCTATGAGCCTATGCCTTTTCCATGCCACATAATGGGGAGACTATGAAAGAACTCATCTTGCATGAGAATTATATACTCAATATATATCGCAAGAGATTATATATACTTTAGACACAAAAGATTTAACAAAAGAATATTATCAAAAGTATATTCTTATTACATAGAATACTGAATACACAATGAAAACTATTTGACAAGAAATTTAATTTAGGGTATATATAAAAGTAGTAAATATCTGAGAATATTGGTAAAAGTAAAACCAAACAAATAAAGCTTATTGTAGATTCCACTTATGTGTCATACCTTCTACCCATTCTTGGGTTTTCTTGGGCACATCTGCCCCCTGAGGCTAAGGGGCTCAATACCAAGCTTTGTTCATCAATGTGACTGTCTCATCTCTATGTTAACCTCTACTAGGGTGAAAGCCAGACTTTGGGAGAACCTATGGACCCATCATGAGCACCCACCACAGCAAGAGTTGTTGCCAGACCCCAAAGGCTAAGGTTCCTCCACCACTTCCAAATCCTGATCAAGTACTCTTTGCCTCCTTCTCTGCCTCATTTCCCCTTTGTGTTCATTCTCTATTCTGTGATCTCTATCCTTTATTTCATAATCACAATCATAATAGTGTTGCCTCAGACTAAACCAGGAGCAAAGACACTCAATCCCAAAGAAAAAAACTCTACTCTGAGTAGACTGCACTGAAAATTCCACTTCTGCTGAGAAGGAGGGGATCAAAGGCATTTGGGCTTAAATTCAGGCTCTTCCTCCCAAACACTCCCAACTCTGATGTTAGAACCCCCTTTTTTTTCTTATCAAAGATCTATCTGACTTTGAGGTAAGAATAGGTTTAAGTATTTCATGTCATAACAACACAGAACAAACTAGACGGTGTAGTCATCAGCAGGAAGTTTTAGAGAAGGGATTGCATAGTGAACACACGTGAGAAGCTTTGAAATTGAGAAACATCTTTGTCAAGAAGAGATGAAGGCAGCACCGCTAACCAGTTATAGCAGCATATTTTATTTTATTTTTTTTTAATTTTTTTAATGTTTTATTTATTTCTAGGAGAGAGAGACAGCGTGAGCAGGGGAGGGTCAGAGAGAGAGGGAGTCACAGACTGAAACAGGCTCCAGGCTCTGAGCTGGCAGTCAGCACAGAGCCCGACGCGGGGCTCAAACCCACGAACCGCGAGATCATGACCTAAGCGAAAGTCGGACGCTTAACCGACTAAGCCACCCAGGCGCCCCAATAGCAGCATATTTTAGATGGGAACTTTTGTGTACCCAAAAACTTCAAAGCTTCCCTTGCTTTTCCTTGTCAACTTTAAAAATCATCCATATAAAATGGTGTGAGGTAGGAGTGAACGTGTGATTCAGTCCAAGACTTATTACCTTATTTGAGGGCAAATCTGTGTGGGTCTTTTGCAAAGTTGTGTGGGCCTATTGTAACCTATTGTAGATAACAAAGCAGGAGTCTGCTTCACATTTCCTACTGAAAGGTGCATGGCAATGCTGGCCCTGAAGGTAATGCACAATGTATGCCCAGCCTTCACATCAAGCCCCTTCAGCTTCCCTGTGTCCAGTCAGCTAGAACTACCTGAGATCTCCCCCCCACCTCAGATGGGCTCCAACATACCATAGGGGCTGAGGGCAGGCTGCCCCAAGATGGGTCACTTTGGCATGAAGATTATTATGAGCTGAAGGCCATCTAAACCCTACAGTCTCAAGAGAACTTTTGCCTCTCCCTTAACTCCACAGAGGAATCTAAATGCAGGGTTTTTCCCAGAATAAGGGTTATTAGTAGAGATAAATTTTATTCAAGTGTCCCACCTGTATGGCAGGGTAAACATCTAATTACCAAATATCTGCTCTTCTTTAAAATAAATTAAGTTTATTTATTTATTTTGAGAGAAGTAGTGGGGGGAGATGCACATGAGATGGGAAGAGGGAGAAAATCCCAAACAGGCCCCATGCTGTCAGTGCAGAGCCCAATGCAGGGCTCAACCTCATGAAACTCGAGATCATGAGCTGAGCTGAAATCAAGAGTGGGACCCTTAACTGAATGAGCAACCCAGGGGCCCTGAAATATCTGGTCTTCATATAACTCTGTGAAGTACATTCCTTCCTCTGAAGTTCCAAACTGCTACCCTCTTCTCCTTAGTTCAGGATGACAGATATACCTCATTTTGCCAGACTGTCTTTGGAATTTCTCTGTCTACGTGTATTCCCTGTACATATACTATTAAATATGACTTTAATCTTTCTCCTATCAATTTGATTCCTAATTCAGGCAGAAGGAACTTTAAGGGGATGCGAGTTCTTGCTTCCCAACAATACCATGCATTTGCTTTTGCTATCCGTTTTACCGAAGTGCGTCTTTGTTTCCATTCGTTCTATGAGCAGTTAAACTCATTTAAACATTCACAAATTATCTTACAAAACACATATTTAGGGATGAATGCTGATTTCCTAATCACGTGATATTCCAGACTCTTTTGAAAGTTCATACTACTTCCCACCTCATTTATGCCAGTTGGCATTCTAAACCCTGGAGTATACTGGTTTGTGACCGTACACTGTTCTCCTGACCCCTAAACCTTTCCCAGTTTCTAAATCTCTAAAAGACAGATATTGCCTCTTACTCATCTCAGAAGGGGCATGTTTATGCACCAGTTGCTTAATAAATACTTTTGAATTGTTAAACTTGTTAGAACCCATTGTTCTTTTTAATTGTACTAACATTTATTACTCCTCTCTCCTCCTCCTTGTGTATTTCATTTTAATTATTTTCTCATGTGTCTCGTAATGAATATGTAAAAGCCAAGACTTTATGGTTTCTAATGACTTTCCTAATGTGCAGACAACATTTTTCCTGTTCTTATAATTTTCTTAGGTTTCTCAAAGCTTTTAACTTAGATATGTTCAGAGACATTCTACACTACTAAGCAATATCGTAAATAAATTTTCTTCAAAAATTGCATAAACTGCCTCCTTGAAATCCACACCAGTTAAATATGCAACATTTCTTCCAGTTAGCCAACATTTGAATAATCAAAAGGAAAAGATTTATAGATGAAAGTCTAAGGATCTTTGGAAATGTTTTTCTTCATTAGCCAAATTCTTAAATATAAAAAATGCTAATTAATACAGCTTCATCATAGCTCCTGAAAGCAAAGGACCACATGGCAAAAACAAAGCAAAACAAAACAAAACAAGACAAGACAAAACAAAACAAAAACTATTAAATAATGATAAACTCAAGTAAATAAAACTATCTCTTAGTATGCACTCAATACCAGAGGAAAGCTATTTTCTAGATTATATTAAAAATAAAGTTTTTTCTTATGACTAATCCAATTTCCACCAACATTTAACAATAAGTATTACATATTTCGTTTATATATATAAACATCTATGTATATGTATATGTATATACATATACACACACATATATATACATACATATAGATTATATACAGAAACAGATTATATACAACACACACAGGTGTTAATTTTTTTCTTTGTACATTTCTTCTCTTAGAATGCAAGTCTGTGTGTGTGTGTGTGTGCGTGCACATGTGCATGTGTTTGGAAAGAGGATATTAAGTTATTTTTCTAGATTTGGAAAATCCTAGAGAAAACTGTTAAATATTGCAGTATAGTAAAATAACCTTGAATGATTTCATTATTTTAGGATATAAAATATTTTCAAGCACATCTTCTTAGGGCAATATTCTCCATTAATTTCTGATTTCCTTCAAACCAATATTTGTGAATGCCCATTTTTAATGCAGAAAGCTTTGGAAAAGAGCTTGATATTTTTTGAGATTTATAATCTATAATAAATTACATATTTGGTTCTAAAAAGCCAAAAAAATAAGTAGAAGAGTATGTCATGTGGCAGTTATGCAGGAAACCAATTTTGATTGCTCAGGGTCTCTTTATTATATTATATCCCTGGGAGTTCTATTAAGCTTCCAGTGAATATTTTCCGCAGTGTTTTATTAAAGATGCTGAAATCTTAAGGTTAGCAGAGTTGTCTACATACTGCCATTAGGATTTGGAGAATTCCTAAGCTAGGCTTCATTAGGAAGCAAACATTTGATTTATAGTTCATTGGGTCTTCAGGGAGAAAGTCACAAAAACAGAAATAACAATCAAGAGGTTGATTATTTTTTTGATGCCCCATATATACTGAGGCTACTGTGGAAAATAGAGCATAGCAAAATAGAATGGATCGATAAGGACGTAGCCTCATGTCATTAAAACAGAAGGTATTGAATCAAAAATTCTGAGTTATAATTTTCCTTTTACTCTGTTTAGTCTTTTAATGCTCAATTTCCTCATTAATGAAGTGAATTTTCAAATCTGATGATCCTTTGAGAATCTAGAAGTAAGTGAAAAGTTACAGAAAAGTTACAACATTAAAAATGTTGTAAATACTATTGTCATGACAGCAGATATGGTTTTGTTATGGAATGCACTTCACAGTATTGTATAACTAAATTGCTAAACTGTCAGAGAATATCTAGAAAATTTGTTTTTGTAGAGAATATTTGGGAGTGTAGCTAATTCAATCTGGTAAGAATACTCAGAGTTGATTTTTTCTATGTGCATTGCACATCTTACAACACTTTTCTCATTACACAATTCTCTTGTGAGATTGGCCTGTGTTTTGTTCAGCTGAAAAATTCTGGGCTACAGCATCAATGTGGCAAGAGACCTAACTCTTTTATGTTAGCAAGAGGCAGTTTAAATAAAGTGGTTCATATGTTTGAGGAATGATTTTGACATTGAAAACAGGTGTAATTCTGTTGCAGTTGCAACTGTAATTCTTAAATACAGATGGCTGTCTAGATTTTTACTAATTGATTTTTGTTTATTTTTTTCAGTGAACTTAATAAGCAAAAATCCTATAACACTAACTGGTCTCTAGTGCTATATATTCATATATGTAAATATATTTACAGTGGTGGGTCTATAAAATTGATTGTCTAGGCACCAATCCCTTCCCCAAAGAGGGCAACAATACTAAATAATTAAACATGCCAAGTATATGAATGTCTGTGTGTGTAAAACTCCAAATTAGGGTTTTACCTGAAAAATTAAGTGTTGATAAAATCTGAAGATCAAATGGGAGCTTGTTTGATTATAAACTATAGAAGAACATTCCAGATTTTTTAATATTACCAAATACTGTGCACAGATGGAGGGATTCAGGTGGGCCCACCATCACAGGGTAGATCATCATAGTACCAACCGCAACAAGATATGCTGGCACTGGATCAAGAAGCCCTACACAAGTTTTGTGGATGGTAACATACTATTCTCTATTAAAACTGATGGTCTTTGATAACATGCCCAACAAATTTTAATACCTCATAATTTTCTTAATTTTTCAACCACAATCTGTAAATTTATATCAAAAATAAGCTAACTGAGGTGCCTGGGTTGTTCAGTCAGTTAAGCATCCAATGCTTAATTTTGACTCAGGTCATGATCTCACATTCATGAGACCAAGCCCCATGTTGGGCTCCACCCTAACAGCACTGAGCCTTCTTGGTGAGAGAAGGTGAGAAGAGAGCCTTCTCTCTCCCTCTCTCTCTCTTTCTCTGCCCCTTCTTCTATGCTCATGCTCTCTCTCTCTCTCCCTCAAAATAAATAAGTAAATAAACTTATAAGAAAAGCTAACTAAAACATTATTGAGATTCCTAGCTCACCTTTAAGGAAACAATTCAAAATCTCAAACATAAAAAAAGGCAACTAAACCACCATGCTTACAATTAACAAGAATAACTAATTAGCTAAAAGCATTATCATTATAAGTATTTCATTTCCATCCTAAGTGTATAATTATTTTGTATGGATTATTTTGCAAAAACAATAGCAACAAGAGTGCTTAAGATAAAAGTACTTGGTTTGGGGTGCTGGGTGGCTCAGTCAGTTAAGCGTCTGACTTCGGCTCAGGTCATGATCTCATGGTTCATGGGTTCGAGCCCCGCATCGGGCTCTGTGCTGACAGCTCAGAGCCTGGAGCCTGTTTCAGATTCTGTATCTCCCTCTCTCTCTGACCCTCCCCTGCTCATGCTGTCTCTCTCTCAGAAATAAATAAAACATTTAAAAAATTTTTATAAAGTATTTGGTTTAAACATGTAAGCATAATTAAATCACATACTCAGAACATACTAACGATTTCCTCAACACTGTAATTTCATTATGTTTCTTAAGATTTAAAAAATTTCTTTGAGAATTTAATAAACTAATTTTCATTATTTGCTTTTTAAAAAACTTTGAATGTGAAAAATATCACAAAACAAAATAACCACACAAAAACTATTGTCATTTATGCTCCGATTTCCCCCATCAGTTGAAGTTATAAGGCACATATCAATCACCATTGACTATTCTAAATATCATACTCAGATATGATCTTAAGTATTTAGACAGGAATATGGATCAGCTCTATAGAAACAGAAAATTTGATATCATAGTATCAAGAAAAAAAGTAAACAAATTGCCATAAATCTATTTTGATATAATTAAGATTTTAAGAACTAAACCAATGTTAATTAAATGCAGATATAAAAAAGGACAAAAATTATTCCTAATGATAAAGACCTCTAATTCATGTAATCATAAGAGTTGATCTTATCTGACACTAATTAGAGGTGGTCAACAAAATCACTTCTCAAATTTTCTTATATTCTTTGAGTTGAAAATACTAGATGTGAATTCAAGTCAAAGTGATAGTTTTATTTTTTACTTTTAAAAAAGTATTTCTCACTAGACAATTCTTATCTTTGAAGGCTAGTAAACATCATATGACAAAATTTTTATCTAGTCACTGGAAAGATACTGATATTTAAACATGATGGTCGGGGCACCTGGATGGTTCAGTTGGTTAAGCATTCAATTTCAGGTCAGGTCATGATCTCACAGTTTGTGAGTTTGAGCCCCGCATAGGGCTCTGTGCTGACAGCTCTGAGCCTGGAGCCTGCTTCAGATTCTGTGACTCCCTCTCTTTCTGCCCCTCCCCAACTCACACTCTGTCTGTCTCTCTCAAAAATAAATAAATGTAAACATTAAAAAAATTTTTAGACATGATGGTCAACTTGTAAAATCAACATGTATTATCTCATCCAAAAATAATTTAAGTAAGCTTAAGGAAGAGTGAATTGACACTTTTAAAACTTATATTTATTTATTTGCCTGTTTATTCAATAATATTGAGCCCTTATTTAAGTGTCTAGATTCTTTCTCATCATTGGAAATATGAAGTAGCATACTAGAGCCAGTTCGTATAGGCGTGAGGCAGCTGGATATATGCATCTCTCTCCAGCTCCATGTTTAGTGCTTTCACATTTGCAGCTTGACATTGGCCATGGTGTGAATATTATATCAAGGGAATTGGTAACTTTGAGCCTATTATCTTTCATCAGAGAGCAAATTTTTCAATATTTCCTAGCTTGGGATTCTCTCTCTCTCTCTCCCCACATGCTCTCTCTCAAAATAAATAAATAAGCATTTAAGAAGAATTTATTAAAATATCTAAATAAGCTTCTGGATATTCATGGTTTTCCTCAATAAACTGAATTTGGGGATTTTGTACATGTATACGTATTTAATTAGTTACTCTTCCAACCCTCTCCCTGCCTCTCTGGACTGACAGATGATACAGATAGATAATGGATGATAGACAGATGAACAGACAGGAAGACAGATATATACACTGACCCTGATGCTATATTAAGAATTAGATGAGTTTATGATACAATAAGTAAGAGTCAACTTCTGGTTATATCAAGAAATCTAGTAACAAATTTGTTATGCAAGATGAATAGGTAAGGAGCTATGATTGATGCTGATTAGTTCTTACAAAGAAGGAAAATGAAGTTCAATAATTGATAATAGCCTATTAAAAGGTTAGAGTCTGTATGAAATATGAAACCACTTCACAGAATAATATTAGAACAAAAATTGTAGGTAATAAAGAGGGTCTGTAGAGGGGGAAAAGAAAGGTGGGATTGCATGTACAATTGCCTTGGCTATGAAAATAAATATTAATGGAACTTGGGATAAGGAGAATTTAGGAGACAGAAGAAATTATTATCATAGTATTTTTTCTTAAAGTATACTAATAAATTTTGAGATCAGGTAATAAACATGTATGGGCATCTAATTTGAAGTTTTAATTTTCAAAAATACAGCCGACACATGGGAGATGACTAATGTATTATCAGGAACTTCCTTTAAAAACTAAAAAAAAATAAGGAAAACTTTATAAAAAGCAACTTCATTTGAAATCACTTTTACATCTGAGCTAATTTGAACATTGTTCGGTTGGTTTAAAATGGGGCTAACTAATCATGAAATAAAAATGATAACACTAATGGAATCAAGTAAGTATAATCTGCTTTACAATGAATCCCTGTAGGTATTACTGGTTAAAAGCAAATGGGAAAGTTATTGTTTAGAAGCATTTGTTTTTTCTAATGTCAGTGAAATTAAGGCAAATTTATATAAGAATATATAAAAATTACCTCAAGAAATCATTCTTTTTGTATATGGATCATTGAAAAAGTATTTCCATTCTATAATGCTAGATATATTTTGATTAATACTGCTTTTTATAATGTAAGGACTTTTACTGTTCTTCAATATAGCACCTCACTGCAATTGTCTACTTAAATAACCTTTATATATAGGAAACTAAACTAAACATACAAAATGACAGGGCTATATACCATGCCTTTAAAAAATTATTTTGTTTGGATTAAGCCAAGATATTCAATAGTGATTTTCTATCAAGATACTGAAGATGTAAGAAATAAGTAAACAAGTCATTACTTATCTTCTTCATCTAATTCCAACATACACTAACAGGCAAAATGGTTACAGTTAAGCCCTCAAATTGATTATAGGGAAACAGATTAGTATGATGTTTGCTTAATTGCTTATGAATAAGGATTATTGTTTTCATGGAAGTATTTGCCTATAGAGGAAATATTCTGCTGTATTCCCTTTCTTCTTTAGATCTAATGCAGCTATATCCTCTGAAATCTGAGCTGTTAGACAAGTTTGACATAGTCAAGATCAAGCATTTTTCAGTCAGCTGAAGATCACTTTCTTGCTTTCTGTTACTTCACTGATTTGAAATTAGTACAAGTTGACAGATGATAGATGCAAAATGCAAAATTTCTTCTTAGCAAAAAGTACTTTGTAAATACTAGATTGCTTATATTTTAATATAGGACATTTAATTCCATTATGTCTCTAATTAATTGAACTTTTGGTTTTGAGACAACTTTTAAAAACCAGTTAAAACTTACTGAAAAAGAGGGGTGCCTGGTGGTGTAGTCGGTTGAGTGTCCAACTTTGGTTCAAGTCATGATCTCATGGTTCACGGGTTTGAGCCCCACATCAGGTTCACTGCTGTCAGCTCAGAGTTCACTTTGGATCCTCTGTCTCGTTCTCTCCCTGCCCCTCCCTTGCTCATGCTGTCTCTCTCAAAAATAAACATTTAAAAATTACTGAAAAATAAATATCATTCTATCACTAGTGATAATAAATTAGAAAAGTTTTATGTTATTAAAAATATTTTTTCTTATACAAAAATATCAAGAATTTTCAAGTTAACACTCATGAATAGCCCTAGATGGCAATGAATAGCAGGGCATCTGTGGACTTCAGTAAGTGCTGGTATCATGACTGAAAAAAGTGGGGGCAGAGTGACAAAGATATATTAATGCAATATGATAAAGCCAAGGACATCATTACAAGTGTCAGACAGGTCATTCTGGCCAAATCCAGATAACATGTTGCCTGACCAATTTCTGCACTTTACTCTATTGAGAATGTATTACAAGAACTCATCATCTGGTTGTAATCCAACTATCCTATTACCCCAATAGCTGGCTTCCCCCAAATTTTTGTCCAGGCATTGAGTTACTTTTGATTCTTATCCACTAAGCCCCTTAGTGTGGACAGGGACTATCTTCCTGTCAGGATATATCAGAAATCTACAACACGTGAGGAACTACTGGCCACAGTGTAATTCTCCAAGAGAGAAAGATAGTGGAATTAGTAGTTCCTAGACAAGAACAAGTGAAAAGACTGAGCTCTCAAGAATGAGTAAACAATAACTTAGCAGAATCACCTTCACTCTACATGAATATTTTACATATTGTTCACTAATGAAGATCTTCTAGACAGTGATTGTCAATACACATGGATCAGAGAATGAAATTTTCACCATAATGAAATATTATTAAGAATTTGGGGAAGGAACCAAAAAAAGAGTCTTTCAAACCATTGTAAATACATTAAAAAATCTTAAGTCCAAAGTCCAAAATTTCAATTTGACAAATGATCTAGTGTTCTTGATTGGGGAAACATATTAATTCTTGAAATAATTATTTTTTGGAGCTATAAAGTATTTAGAAGTCACTTTATAATAATATTGTACTAGGTGGGGGTGCCTGGGTGGCTCAGTCAGTGAAGCATCCGACTTTAGCTCAGGGCATGATCTCATAGTTCGTAAGTTTGAGCCCCGTGTCGGGCTCTGTGCTGACAGCTCAAAGCCTGGAGCCTGCTTCCGATTCTGTGTCTCCCTCTCTCTCTCTGTCCTTTCCCCATTCATGCTCTGTCTCTCTCTCTCTCTCTCTCTCAAAAATAAATAAACATTAAACAAAGTTTTTAAATATTGTACTAGGTGGCTATATTTTGGATTCTAGTTCTGAATCTAAAAATGTTATTACCAAAATGTTTATGGTTTAGTTTTTTAAATCTGTAGCCAAGATTCTCTGTAGGTCTCATTTTTTTAAAAAATCATTTCATGCAAGTTTATATGTGATGTACTCAATGCGGAAGATTTTAAATGAGTTTTGTACTTTTTAAGTTATCAATGTCTTCAGAATATTCTCTCGGCATGGAAAACATTATATTTTAGAACACCTTATAAAGACACTCAAAATGTATGAACTACACTATGTTATCATTGTATTTTCCTATGTGTATCCAAGCATATTAGAATATACTTTCTTTATGGTCTAAACTAATCTAAAAATGTTACTTTCTTAGTCAAATTTTACAGTATCCACAGTTTATATAATATTCTGTCACTACACTAAGTGAAATAATGTTTTACTAATTACTAGATTTTTCTTTTGCCTCAATTTGAAAATTGTGATTGACATTCTGTGACTAAAAGAAAAAAAAAGTAGTCTAGTGTAACGTATTATCTTCTCAGTAATAATTTTGTCTAATTAAAAAGTTAATATGAAATGATTTTTTCTAGGATTTATAGAATTATAGACTTGGGCCAATAATTTTGCGATAATTGATACTGAATTTCAATTGAAGTCATTGAAGCACAATGAAAACTTTCACCCAGAGGATTGTCTGCATTGCCCCCTTCAACTACCAGTGTGTGACAAATCAGTGCTTTTTTTCCCCCTCAAGTCTTCAGTCATGTTATGTAGCTAATAGTTGATAGGAGAGTTAACGATGCTTAGAGTCTCATGTATATTAGGTGTATAATCCCAGTAGTCCTAGATATTATTCCTTCCTCTGTGGGCATATGTTAGCACTCTGTACTATAGGAAGTTCCAAAGAACTGTATGGAAGGGCATTCATCTGCCTCTGTATTTCTAGCAATCATCCAGTATATTCAAATGGAAAGCATTTAATCAATTTATAAATAGATGAATAAATAAATGAATGATCATGGATCTGGTTAGTGCCATTAGTGGCATGAAATTCACATCTATAATGGTCCGTAGCAATATACTTATTGGAATACTAAATTTTAAATCCAGACTGCAATTAATAAAAATTACCTTCTCAGTTACACTGATTAAACACAAGCAATCATTATATTACTTTATAAGAATTCTTAGAGAGTAATTCCAAATTTAGATACAAATTTTAGATGCTTTATATCTTCCAGGCGTTCATGATAAAATAATAAATGTTGCCTTGTTAGTTATGTTGATGAAACACAATTATAAAATCACTTTATGTAGGGTGTTAGAAAATGTTACTTATCACATTTAACTTATGTAAATTTCTTCTCCCGCTATTTACAGTAATGCATGCTTGATTCTGCATACATAAGGAATTAATGCAATTTTTTCAATGGCATATAAGGGCAAATGTAGATTAAACAATTATTGGGGGAGGGGGAAGATGAAGCCCATTCTATCCAACCACATTAGCATTCATTGTATCTGGAGTTTTTAGGTGATGACAGAATAGAAATGAAACAGAAAAGTGGTCTCTACACAAGAAAAAAGTAAGGAGAATGGAAATAACATATTGATTGTGAAAGTAAAATCTTTGAAATGATTAATTTGCTACTTAAATTATGAAGAAAACATAGATTTAAGTAAAGCATGATCTATCTTCTACAAAGACAAAATGTAAGCAAAATAACTTTTTATCTCTCAAGTTAACTATTCAACTATTCACTGCTTTATATCTTCCAGGCGTTCATGATAAAATAAAAAAAAAAAAAAACTGGTAACTTACATACAGCCATTGGGGGCAGAATTAACAAAAGTCATTTGAATTATTTCTCATCTCTCTTACTACATCACAATGTATGCTGGTGGCTACTAAGTTATTTACTGAAAGGCTCATGTTGGTGAAAGAGGATTGATATCAGTGAATCTCTTCCAAGGTTTTTAAGTTATTCATATCACACAAAAAGCAGAGCATGGAAGCTCAGTTTTTGGATAAAGCTGTAATTCTTGGTGTTTCACTCAATTCATTTATCAATTGCTTCAGAATAATCTACTCCAAAATTCAGTGGCTTAGAACATCATTATATCTTACAATTCTGTGATATATAGTGGTGCTAGCTCATTTCCACTTGACATAATGTCTGCTGGGCTACCATATTAAATATGACTATTTAATGACTATTCTCATGTGTCTACTATATTAGCTAGGGTAGCTAGAAAGCCAGAGGGCAGGTGCGGTAGATAGGATGTTTTGATTTCGGCCATGTGTTTGGAACCTTTAGCACTATCTGTTTGGTTCTTCTCCATATAGACTCTCCATGTGGCTGTTTGGGCTTCTTATGCATGGCAACTGAATATCCAGCAGCCAGGAATTAAATTAAATTAGCTTTATCTCTTAAAATGAGGTAAGAAGTGTTCACATAGTAGATCAGAAGTGGTATTGGGTAAAACTTTGAGGATTAATTTGCAAAACTAAAAACAAATAATTCACCTACTCTTCATTTGTTTTGATTATGTGGAAATCTGAAAGCTATTTGGCTTAAGCTATATTAACTTTCAAGAATTTAGCATAGGGGAGAAAAGTTTTGAATAAAAATGTTAATTATGTGTATATGTATAAAACTATGGCTAGCTCTGATTATTATTCTGGAATATTTTTATCACTTGAAAATAAAATAAAGTTTAACTGTTATGAATGTTAACACTTTAATTTAGAAAAAATACACAAAATGAAAAGCAAAATTTTAAAAATTAAAAACATCTTAAGGGGCTCCTGGGTGACTCAGTCGGTTAAGCGTCCAATTTCAGCTCAGTTCATGATTTCAGGGTTTGTGGGTTTGAGCCCCATGTTGGGCTCTTTGCTGACAGCTAGTTCAGAGCCTGGAGCCTGTTTCAAATTCTGTGTCTCCCTCTCTCTCTGACCCTCTCCTGCTCACATTGTCTCTCTCTCTCTCAGAAATAAATTAAAAACATTTTTAAAAATTAAAAAAAATAAAAACACCTTAATTGCTTCAATAAGTCTGGAGCAACTAAATTTACCTTTTTTGCATGTCTACTCAATATTCACTTTTCCTTATATTTTTATAGATCTCTTTAAAACATATTGTTCTTTATGGTCTTATAAGCCTAAAGACATATCCATATGTGGCAAGTCAAATAGCTATATCCTGGGTTAGGAGATTATAGGGAACACATTGCAAAGCAGAACACTCTTCTATAGGCCATAGCTATTTGATTTCCCACATTCATATTTCCACATTCATATAGAGAATATTCTCATATTCATATAGAGATCTTATGCCCTTCAAACATTTTCTTTCATGATGAAATCATTTTACTTGGCATTAATTAAGTCAATGAACCAGAAGCCTTAGGGCAACTGACCAATTGAAGAATTCTTGCTACTGTATTCAGTGGAAGGAGTCACTTGGGTTTTGTGTTTAATTCACTCCATTTTACTAGTTCATAAGCCATGAAAACACCAATTTCATTCAATATTTTTCTTGGCACACAGACTGAATAAGTTTCCAGTGAATGAGATGTATGGTTGAGAGTCATATCTGTTCTATGAATATTCTTTCCTACATGAATATAATTTTGTAAGAATGCCAATAAGTTTTTATTTCTAGACAAATACATATATATGCTCTTGTGCTCAATATCATTGCTCTTGACATAAAATCAACGACAAAGGGAATATTAGCAAAGCTCTTTTTTCTTTTGCAAATAAGAGCATTTTAGGTGAATTTTTAAAATAATGATTCAGAGAAGACTTAATTGTTGTGAATAAAATGTTTCCTCTCACTCATACACTTTAACAAATATTTGGATAAGTTGGTTCTTCCATTATGTTTTCTGACTGTTGTCTCCTATTATGTTCCAGAATTTCTAGATCATGAGTGTATAGTTTCCTTTGTATGACCTTCAATATTAAAATTTTTTGAAGTATTATAAGGAAGGTCAGCTTGATGACATAATATGGCAAGCATGATAGTATCAGTAGTTGACCATGGATGAAATTCAGAGGGACCATAAACTTGGCTACAGAGGGAAAAATTCACTAGTCTCTCACTGAAATTTCATATTTCCTAAAGGAAGGTAGGTAACAAATTATACAATTATTAGGACTAAGTATTACTTTTCACCAATATAAATCACATGTTTTCACATAACTTTAGTTGCTGCAGATATCTCAAAGTAATAAACTAACCACTTCCTTGATATTATGGTAGGTTTTAGAAATGCTGCTATTTCTTTTTATTTAATGTGTTAAGGAAGAACTACATATATTGATACAGAATGTATTAAATCTTGGTGAAACTGTAGATTTCCTAGAAATGTATTTTATTTCATGAACTTACAAATCTGCTCTAAGAAAGAGTGCAAAGATCAAAAATAATTAAGAATCCCTGTGATTCTGAGTATAGTATGATTGTTAATGATATTTATCAATTCCTTCCACCATCCATTTCAGATTTGTCCCTTTACCAAGTACAAATGTCTTTCCTGAAGGAGTTACCTGGATTTTTATTTTTGAGTTGCCTTGCCCTTGACAGGACATGTTTGGTAAAATTTTCCTTTAAATATCATTTAACATGAAAACACATCCTCTATCCAATCTATAAGCAAAGTGCACGAGATTTATTTTCAAAATATATCCTACCATGGACTTTTCTATTCATTTTGTATTTTTTTGTTTTATTTATTTTTGAGAGAGAGATAGAGACAGACTGAGCAGGGGAAGGTCAGAGAGAGAGGCAATCACAGAATCCGAAGACAGGCTCCAGGCTCTGAGCCAACTGTCAGCACAGAGCCCAATGTGGGGCCCAAACCCAGAACCGTGAGATCATGACCTGAGCTGAAGTCAGACTTAACCAACTGAGCCACCCAGGTGCCCCATGTATTTTTAAATACAGTATATTATCTAGTAACTATTCTAATTGTTACAGTATCAACTGTGAATTTTTATTATCTATGTCATACTAGGCATTAAATATTTTGCCCATTATCTTTGCCTCTCAACATCCTCAATGTTATTATTTTAGCCCAAGACACCATTATCTCTTATATACATATTACAATGGAAGTCAAGCTGACATTTCTGCTTCTAACACCTACAATTTATACACTACACTGCACTTGGAAATTTCCTTCATCCACATGACTTAAGTCATATTGCTCTTTTACTGAGAACCACCAATGTATAACCAACCAATTCACATCTGATAGTTTTACAATAGCCTTACAATGACCAGGAATGTTCTACATAATCTCATTTTTATGACTTCTTTCCAGGTAGGCTCAACTGGGACTTATGCCTGTAATCTCACAAAGGTGAAATCAAAGTGTCCGTCAGGCTGAGTTCTACTATGGAGGCTTTGGGAAGAATTTACTTCCCAGCTCCTTCAGGTAATAGGCAAAACTCAATTACTTCTGATTTTAGGACTCTGGGTCCCATTTCCTTGTTGGCTGTGGAAGAAGAACTATTATTATCATCTAAAGGTCACCTGAATTCTTGACATGCTACATCCCTTTATCTTCAAACCAATGCTGTGACATCAAATTCTCCCCATACTTAGAATGGCTTTGGCTTCCATATTTTTCAGTTAGCCATTACAAACACAGCAACAAAAATAATCCCACAACTCTACTTTGAAAGAGGAGACTAAATTAGACCTACTCAGTTTTCTTTTTGAGAATTTACTAATCAAAGTCAATGGACTAGTAAACTTTTTTTTTACATTTTCAAAAATTTCTTTGCCATACAACTTAGTATAATAATGGGATGAATATCTCACCTTATTCACAGTCATGGGGGTTAGGCTTAGAAAGTTAAGGTAACCATTTTAGAATTTTTCTTCCCACAGATAGAAAACACCCGGAAAGGAGGATGTGTTTTTTTTTTCTTTTTATTACTATGTGATAATATCATCACAAACTTAGTGTAAGACATTCGTTTACTATGCCCCAAGGTCCAAGGGTCAAGATTCCAACATGTCCACCATGTCTGTATTATAAACCTGGATACCTTACCAAAGAAGAATCTGCTTTAAGGTCTTATGGTTATAGCAATAAGCAATAATGCCTATTTTCTCTCTGTCTCTTGGCTGGAAACCACTCAGTTTCCAGATCCTAATCTCAATGTTTCATTTCTTATGTCACTGACATACCTATTTCCTTCATCAAACCAGCAAGGGGGGTCTCTTCCCATAAAGGGCATTACAATCTTATATAATATAATCATGTACATGTAATCTCTACATTCCATCATTTTGCCTCATTGTATTGATTCAAAGTAAGTCACAGGTCAATCTTCAAGAAAAGATAATGACACAAATACTAGGAGGGAGAGGACATGGGGACAGGGTGCCACCTTACGAATGTTCCTATAGTAGAGGAATATTGAAAAGTAAAAGTGGAGAGGAGCATGTGCGTGCATATACGGAGTCTGTGTATGTGAAAGGGCAAGCAGTAAGTACATGCTGGTGTATGTGAGGTGGGGCATGAGACCAATTACATTTGGAACAGTTTGATACATATATAAATCCCATGCACAGCTTTCATTCATGGTCATTAAACTGTAAGTCTCATTTTTTTTTGTTGTTTCTAATAATAGAGTTTGAGTTTGGCTTCTGCCCATAGCAATTTTAATCATTTGGGAATCAGATCCATATAAATAAAGTGTTTTAAATAATAACTGAACATTAAATGGTAGCTATATCACTATTATTCTTAGAAATAGAATATGAATCATGAAAGTACTAGTTAGTTAAATTGACATAAAAGATTAAGAATAAAAGGTCATTTCCTCATCAAATTAACTGTCTTTACGTCCTTTCTATTCAAAAAGTCATTTTAGAAATGTTAATTTTGCCATAAGAAAGAATTTATATCTTTGAGTCAATAATATTTTTAAACAGCTTTTCCTATATCCAACATTATTCTTGAAACTGAAGATAACCCTGAATATGACTGTAAGTAAAAGAAGGAAACAGATGTAAAAACTTCAAATCATGACATTATATGTGGTACCTCAGATAGCAGAAGGGACAATCAAGGTAGGTTTTATCAGTGCATATTATACTGAGGTTGGATGTGGACAGGGTAAAAGATGAAGAATGAGTCAAAAGGAAGAGATTTTTGTTTTGGAATGGTGCAAATTTTTAAAGGGATTTCAGAACAGAATATTGTATTCTGAAACAGTTGAGAGCTACACAGGATTACTTTCAGAAAAGGAATCCAAAATTAGTTTTGAATTAGAAACATCAGAGTGGTGACAGTATAACATGATTAGCCTTGGACGATAAGACATAAGGAGACCAGTTAAAAGGTTACCGCAGTGTACCAAAATAAATATGAAAATATGGATTAGGAAACTTCAGGAATGATAAGGATGGGGAAATGCCTTCTGGACTATTTAGAAGGAAGTATTGATAGAATTTGATGACAAATTTTAAAAGTGGATGAATCAAGGACACCCTATTGATTTGGAACAACAGTAATTAGCAAATTGTGCTAAACGTATATTTGCAACAGAAATAAAGGGTGAAGTTGGTGAGGACTGGAGAGCAAGGCAAACAGTTCAGGTTTGGATACTTCATGTGTTTGATTTTGAGAAATCATCAACATATGGAAGATAGCTGAAGCCAAATGAAAGGATAGTTTTTTTTTTTCCCCTAGGGAATTTTTATATTCAATGACCACTTTTAGAATTCCAGGGAAAGCTACTGGGAATTAATTATCAAATATGAGGAAGAGAACAAAGAAATGTCCAAGAAGAGGAAGCTAAGAGACTTTCAAGAAGGAAGCAGTTTTCAACATGTCAAATATGGATATCATAGGAAAAAAATTAAACACTGAAAAATACAGAAATGCCCACTGAATTTTATATGTAAACGTCACCAAGTTATTTTTAAAAGGCCATTTTGGGAAAGCTTTTGAAGATGGAAGTCATTTTAAAAGTAAATGTGAGGTGTATCTGGGTGGCTCAGTCAGTTTAGCATCCAACTTCAGCTCAGGTCATGATCTCACCACGTTTGGTAAGATCATGAGTTTGAGCCCTGCGTCTGATTTTGTGCTGACAGCTCAGAGCCTGGAGCCTGCTTTGGATTCCGTGTCTCCCTCTCTCTCTGTTCCTCTCCCACTCATGCTCTCTCAAAAATAAATAAATGTTAAAAAAATTTTAAAAGTAAATGTGAATGGTGCACAATTTAATCTGAGATTAGGTAAGTAGGACAGTAATGATATTTAATGTTTTGAATAATTAGGTGGGTACAGAAGAAGGGAAAACATATTTGTAGGGGCACCCAGTAGGGTGTATGAACCTAAGAATTCAACAGTTTAAAGTAAATGGGATTGAAGAGGAAGTTTTTTTTTAATTTTTTAATGTTTATTTATTTTTTGAGACAGAGANGGGGGGCGGGAGACAGAATCTGAGGCAGGCTCCAGGCTCCGAGCTGTCATCACAGAGCCTGATGCGGGAGGAGGAAGTTTTGTTAACATTTTGCTTAAATGTTTTCTAAAATCTTTCTAAAGTGTGGTCTGCAGAGTAGCGGCATGGACCTCACCTGAAAATCCCAAGACTTTTGCATTTTATCAGCATCTCTAGACCGCATTATTCTAAGCTTCCTTGATGTGCACATTCCTGAGCACATTGAGAAAGCATTTTCTGTCAATGGTTTGTGACAATTTATATTAGTACTCAAATAACTAGTTTATAACTGAAAGCGATTCAATATCAATGTTTATACTGAGGGTAACTTAATGCTAAGAAAATAATCTTGCAAAGAGAATCCCCCTGAATTTAACAGATATGAGAGAAACCTGAGTTTTGTCTTAGAGTAAACACAGTTTTTAGCTATCTTAGTTTTTACATCTTAAAAGTAAAGTCATTTTTTAATGGCAGATACCAAAGACCTAAAAAGGAAAATGTAGTTTAAAGCTGCCATTAGAGTTGCATTAAGAGCATGATAAATATAACCCCTTTTGAAAATAACAAGCCGTTGGAATAGAAGTTCTGGTTCCTTTGTGACTAGAACTATTACACATGCAAATATTCCCAAAAGAGTAAGACTCTGTGCCTGGGTGGCTCATTCAATTAAGCGTCCAACTATGGCTCAGGTCTTGATCTCATGGTTCGTGGGTTCGAGCTCCAGGATGGTCAGAGCCTGCGAACTGCTTCAGATTCTGTGTCTGGCTCTCTCTCTGCCCCTCCCCTGCTCATGCTCTGTCTCTCTGTCTCTCTCTCTCAAAACAAACAAACATACATACATTTAAAAATTTTTTTAAAAAAGTGTAAAACCGCAAGATTCCAAACTACACTCTATATCAATGAACAATACCCCTATGGAAGCATATGAGACCTTCTCATAACCATATGAGATTGTCCTAAAGGGTGCCGCATCATTACACTCTCCTCTTGATTCTTTAATAATGCAATGTAAATTTCAATTGCAATTACAATAAACAAAGATACAGGATGCCATCTGAAGTAAAAAAAATGACCTTGTTTCTATATGAATGAAAAATATTAATAGTTCAGATAATATTGAGTCAAATAGGCGACTATACAATTGAATAATTAATACCTGTATTAAAAATACCTTAGAAATTTTGTACAACAAACTTTTATAATATAAAAATTTAAACATACATTAAAAATTATGATGATCACTCAGTGTTATACGTAAGTGATGAATCACTGGGTTCTATTCCTGAAACCAGTACTACATTGTATGCTAACTAACTTGAATTTAAGGGGTGCCTGGGTGGCTCAGTCGGTTAAGTGATTTTGGCTCAGGTCATGATCTCATGGTTCGTGTGTGCAGCGCCTCCTGACAGGCTCTGTGCTGACAGCTCTGAGCCAGGACTCTGCTTCGGGTTCTGTGTCCCCCACAGAATGTTCTATCTCTCTCTGTCTCTCAAAAATTTAAAGAAATAAATTAAAAAGAAGAAATTATATAAAGAAAAAAATTGAAAGGTCTGTGGCATTCGCTGAACTGTTTCCAAGAAATAATAGTATTAATCAATGGCATATTTCAAAAGAAATCTCAAGTTTTCTAATATTTGTTGACCATGTGCTTTGAAACAGGCAACATCTATTCAACTGGGATACATCAGTAAATGTGAAAGGGAAACTTTATCTGCACAAAGCTTTAGAGTCAGGAGGCACATTAAATTGGTGGTTTTTCAGTTTAAGGAAGGGGGTTACACAGAACCAATTCCTTTAAATTTAGAAGTAACTGTTATAACCAGTCATTAGGGAAAAAATGCATTTAGAAGGCTATGTATACGAGGCGCCTGGGTGGCTCAATCAGTTAAGCATCTGACTTCGGCTTATGTCATGATCTCACGGTTCGCGGGTTCAAGCCCCGTGTCCGGCTCTGTGCTGACAGCCAGCTCAGAGCCTGGAGCCTGTTTCCGATTCTGTGTCTCCCTCTCTCTGACTCTCCCCTGCTCATGCTGTCTCTCTCTTTCTCCTAGAAATAAATGAAACATTAAAAAAAGGATATGTATAGGGTAAAATAATGAATGAGGGGTTTTTTTTTAGCAAATTAAACTATTTAATATATTTTAGGGACAGTGTTTGAAAACTATTTACTAGTAATAAAATCCATTCCTGGAATCATCTTGTAACAATGCTCTCAAATTTTAATAAGCATTTAATTTAAATGAAGAGTTTGATTTGAGGATCTGTCATAAGGACCAAGATCATGAATTTCCACCAAGTTTTCAGGCTATATCAATGTTGCTGGGTCATACCTTGATTGAATGACGAGGCTACATTCTAGACCTACTGAATTACTATTAATGGATTTTCTTCATGAAGTTACTTTTCCCTAAAACTTAAATGTTCTTACAAGATTCCTTCAAAAAACTGCTGGATGTCTCTGTCCAGTGTAAGTATCTGTGGTGAAGGCTTTTGCTGTTGGCTTTCATGGAGCTCATTTGCCCAGATCTCTTCCTGAAGTAGGAAGAATGTTCTTTGTAGTTTCCTCACCAGGAAGCTGCTCTATCACTGCCCTAGGGTGTTACTGTGTCAGCAGGTGCATGCAATTCCCACATTGGAAGAAAAAGCAAGATCAAGAAAACTAAATCCAAATTTCTTATCTTTTACGGAAGCACCTGACTCAGTTAAAGGGACAAAAGGAATATCAAATACCCTGACATTTTATTTATGTTGAGAATAATTTATTTCTAAAAGAACCCCACGTCTATAGAAAAGATAAAGTGCAGCTGAAATCTTCAGAGCAAAGCACACTGAAATAGAGTGTTATTGTATTGATGAAATATCCCTCATCAGAACAGACTCACAGTTCTGTAAATAGGCTGTATTGTTAAAGATAAAGGAAGTACTTTTACTTCAGGCAGCCACACTGCCGGACTGTTTGACTGAAATGTATAATATATCTGTTAAACATGTTGGCATTCTGTACTAAAAATAAGCTTCTTTAAGTATTCTTAAGTCCCATTAACTGTATAAATTCAAACTGTAAGGATGGTGGACCAGAGTAAGAACATCCACTTTGATCTGCAGTCTTTTGTTTAAAATCATGACATATCACAAAAGGCACATAATTTCTGAGTCTGAGTTTGATCTTTTAAATATATGGAGATAAAACTTACGTGATTTCCTCTCTTTGAGATTGTAAAGTTTAAATTAAAAATAAAAGTGTTTTATAAATTATAAATAATTATATACATGAAAAGCATTATTACTATTATTGTAATGTTTGAAACTAGAGAAAATAAAATACAGCCCAACTTCAATAGTAGCTAATTGCAAAATGCTCTATCAACATGGATTTTAAATGTTATTGATTGCAGAGAATTTTTTTAATGTGCATATGTTGCCTTCTGGAATGATGAATTTCATAGTAAAACCTAAATACTGTGAAATTAAGGGTTTCCCTTTAATTTCATTTATTTTATTGCCATAATTTGTTATCTTAATTTTTTTCAATAAACTAATATTTTCCATTCCTTCATACAGCATTAAAATGAGACCTAACCTTTTCATAAAAATGTGTCACTTTAGCATCTCTTTAAAAAGAAGCTTTATAATTGAAAATAATTCTAATGGGAAATTTAATTTTCATGAATAAGATCTGCATAAGAATATTTACTACCTTAGTATTATGTAATGGACTCTATATTGTGGATTCAGGAGGAGAAAAATATTTTTTAAATAAATTTGGCTACTGATTTAATAGACATTTACACAATCTGAAAAAACAAAAACATCCTTCCTTAAAACTATGAAGGCTGGGCAAATACAAGAAACAGTTTTTGAAGCTTACAATAAAATCAAAGAAGATCTTGGGAAACAAAAGTAAAGAAAGAACCAGAAAAAAAGTAGGCAGATATAGACTAAAATGAGGACTCTCCTGAAGAAGTTTTGCCAATACCTCAGTCTTAGCAATGGCCTAGAAGAAGGGAGACAAAGCCCTAGGACTTCAAAAGTCCTTTGTGACATTATCATAAGGTGAGAAGTTAGAACAACAGAACTTCAGAATTCATAGACTCCAAAAGGATCCACACTCAACGAAAGGGTAAATTTTAAAAATCTGTCCACTACTAAGAAGATAAAATAAGATCTTTATTATATTAGTCTTGAGGAAGAGTTAAGATGGTGGAACAGTTGGAGAACCTTATGTTTGCCTCATCCCTCAAGCACAGCTACATAAACATCAAATCGTTCTGGGCACCCAAGAAATCAATATGAGGACTGACTGAACAAGGTGCACAACTGGAGGGAGAGAAAAGTCCACAAGATAGAAGGTGAGAGATGCAGGGTGATGATTTAGAAGAGAAAAGGATAATGAATGCTTTGGAAGGAAGGGAGCCTTGTTCAGGGAGATAGGGGAGAGAGACAGAGAGACAGAGGAATGCAGAGGGGGTTGCACAAGGAAAACACTTCCCCAAAGCCATTGACTGGGAAAATAAAAGGGGTTGATTTACATGAGTTTTTATAAACAGTGGAGCTCAAAGTGCTTCTGTGGAGAAAGGGGCAGAGGCCTGGGAGTGAACAGTGAGATCTGAGGATCCCCTGGGACACAGTAGGAGTGAAGGTTGTCCCTTCATGGTATTCATCTGGGAGAGGTGACCTTGTCTATCAGGGGACAAAAGAGATCTTAGGTGCCATTGCATTTCTCTGCCCCTTAAGCATGGGGACAAAGACACCTGCTGAAGGCAGCAAACCTAGAATCTGGCAATTTGATGCACTTTAAACTCCAAGCTCCTGTCTGTTGGTGCGACTGTCCTTCTGGAACAAACTGGCACCAGCCCCATCCTGGTGAGACCCTATCCCAGAGAACACACAGAGTTCTAAAGCTTGGAGTTTAGAAACTCAGCCAGCCTGCCTGAGATAAAACACAGGAATACTACACTGATGGCCAGACACAGACAGGGTGAAGTCAAGGAACTGAGGGATGCCCGGATACATGAGGGAAGAATGTTCTTCTGTGAGGGCTTCCTGGACAGCAACAGGCACAAACTCTCCTCTCCAGAGACAAGGAAGAAGGCTGACACCATTTTTACCCCCACTCATCATCATGGACTGCTTCAGTGAGCAGCACAGCACTGAGAGTGGATCCCTGAGCCACTCACATGAAGCCCAGATCCACTGTGCTCGGCGGGGGCTTCTTTACTAGGGTAAGTGGGCCTGAAAACCAGAGCAGCTGGCCCCTTCCAGAGAAGACCAGCACAACCTCCCATCCTCACCCCCACTAAGTCTACTGACCATAACTGCCACAATGCTTCAGCTCTAGAAGAAGTGGGATCAGACCTCTTTTAACAAGCAGACCAGAGAACACCTAGTTAAAACTCAGTGCACTCTGGACAAAGTCTAAACACTCCCCACTGCAGGCAAAGAGAAACTCTACAGAGAATGACCTAAGGGAAAAAGCCGCCAAAACACAGCATCCAAGTACACAGAGAATACACCAGAGACACTTCCTCAAGAGCTAGGACCCACAGTATGTGACCTCTTCTTAATAAAGCCTTTATTCTTGGGAGAGGAAAACCGCAGCAGGCATTCCTAACACAGAAAAGACTGAGACCTAGACAAAACGTCAAGATTGAGGGATTCGTCCCAAAAGAAAGAACAGGAAAAGGTCATGGCCAGAGATCTAATCAAAAAAGTATTAAGTAATATGCCAGACCTAAAATTTAAAATAAGAATAATAGGAATAGTAGCTAGGCTTGAGAGAAGTGTAGAAGACACCACGGACTCCCTTATCACAGCTATAAAAGAGCTAAAAACTAGTGAGGCTGAAATTTAAAAATGAGATGCAAAACCAATGACCATAAGGATGGAAGAAGCAGAGGTACAAACAAGTGATATTAAAGATAAAATTATGGAAAATAATGAAGCTGAAAAGAAGAGGGAAAGAAAAATATTGGATCATGAATGTAGACTTAGGAAACTCAGCAACTACATAAGGCATAATGACATTCATATCAGAAGAGTCCCAGAAGAGTGAGAAAAAGGGACAGAAGGTTTATTTGAGCAAATTATAGCTGAAAACTTCCCTAATCTGGGGAAGGAAACAGACATCCAAATCCAGAAGGTACAGAGAATGCCCATCAAAATCAATAAAAGAAGCGCAGCACCAACATATACATAGCAAAATTTGCAAAATATGGAGATAAGTAAATACTTCTGATAGCACCAAAGAAAAAGAAATCCCCAATTTACAAGGAAAGACAATAAAGCTAGCAGCATACTTACCCAAAAAATGCTTGGCAAGCCAGAGGGAGTGGCATGAAATATTCAGCGTGCTGAGGGGGAAAAATAGAATACTCTATGCAACAAGGCTGTCATTCAGAATAGAAGGAGAGATAAAGAGTTTCCCAGACAAACAAAAACAAAAGGAGTCATGACCACTAAACCAGCCCTGTAAGAAATATTAAAGGGGTCTCTTTGAGTGGGAAAGAAAAACCAAAAATGACAAAGACTAGATAGGAAAAGAGAAAAATCTCCAGAAACAACTTGTGAAAAAATACACTGGTACTAAATTCATATCTATCAATAATCACTCTGTGAATGTAAATGGAATAAATGCTCCAATAAAAAGACATAGGGTGACAGAATAGATAAAAAAGCAACACTCATCTCTATGCTGCCTACAAGAAACTCATTTTAGATGTAAGGACACCTGCAGGTTGAAAGTGAGAGGATGGAGAAACATCTATCATGCAAATGAATGTCAGAAGAGTGCTGGAGTAACAAACCTTCTATCGGACAAAATAGACTTTAAACAAAGACTGTAATAAGATAAGAATGACACTATATGATAATAATAAACAGGAAAATCCAGCAAGAAGATAAAACAATTGTAAATATTCATGTACCCAATATAGAATCACCAAATACATAAAACAGTTAATAACAAACATAATGGAACTAATTGATAATAATACAATAATCGTAGGGGACAAACACCTCACTTACATAAATGAACAGATCATCTAAACAGAAAATTAACAAGGAAACAATGGCTTTGAATGACACACTGGGTCAGAGGGACTTAACAGATATATTCAGAACATTTCATCTTTAAAGCAGAATAATACACATTCTTTTCAAGTGCACACTGGACATTCTCCAAAATAGATTACATACTGGTAACAAAACAGGCTTTGAAAAATTCAGGAAGATCAAAATCATACCATGCATATTTTCTGACCACAATGCTATCAAACTAGAAATCAATCATAAGGAAAAAATATGGAAAGACCACAAACATATAGAGGTCAAATAACATGCTACTAAACATTGAATGGGTCAACCAGGAAATCAAAGAAGAGATTTGAAAAATACATGGAAACAAATAAAAATGAAAACACAATGGCTCAAAACCTTTAGGACACAGCAAAAGCAGTCCTAAAAGGTAAGTTTATAGCAGTACAGGGATAACTCAAGAAGAAAGAAAAATATCAAATAAAGAACTTAAACTTACACCTAAAGGAGCTAACAAAAGAACAACAAACAAAATCTAAAATCAGCGAAGGAAGGAAATAGACAAAATTAGTGCAGAGATAAATTATATAGACTGTTTTAAAAAAGTACAATAGGTCAATGAAACCAAGAAAACTTTAGCTCGACTTACCAATAAAAAATTAGAAAGAACCCAAATAAATATAATCAGAAATGGAAGAAGAGAAATAACACCAACACTACAGAACTACAAACAATTTTAAGTGAATATTATGAAAAACTCTATGCCAACAAATTGGACAGCCTAGAAGAAATGGATAAATTCCTAGAAACTTATGACCTGCCAAAACTGAAACAAGAAGAAATTGAAATTTGAATAGACTGATTACCAGAAAAAAATAAAGTAAAAAAATGGTAATCAAAGAACTCCCAACAAACAAATGTCCAGTATAATTTCACAGTCAAATTCTATCAAACATTTAAAGAAGAGTTAATACCTTTTTTCTTAAACTATTCTGAAAAATAGAAAAAGAAAGAAAACTTCCAAACTGATTCTACAAGGCCAGCATTACCCTGATACAAAACCAGATAAAGACATCACAACAAAAGAGAACTACATGCCAATAATTCTGGTAAAATGGATGCAAAAATCCTCAACAAAATACTAGCAAACCAAATCCAACAATACCTTTAAAAAAATCATCCACTAAGATCAAATAGCATTTATTCCAGCGTTGCAAGGTGGTCCAATATTTTCAAATCAATCAATGTGATACATAAAATCAATGAGAGAAAATAGGAGAACCATATGATCATATGAATAGACACAGAGAAAGCCTTTGACAAAGTGCAACACCTGTTCATGACAAAAGCCCTCAGCAAAGTAGGTTTAGAGGAAACATACCTCAACATAATAAAGTATATATGAAAAACCCACAACTAACAACATTCTCAATGGGGAAAAACTGAGACCCTTTCCCCAAAGGTCAAGATCAAGACGTGGATGTCCACTGTAACCACTTTGATTCTACATAGCACTCCTGGAAGTCCTAGCCACAGCAATCAGAGAACTAAATAACTAAATAAATATATAAATAAAAGCATCCAAATTGGTAAGAAGAAAAACTTTCATTAAATGCTGATGACATGATACTATTTATAGAAAATGCAAAGCCTCCACCAAAAAAGCTGCTAGAACTGATGAATGACCTCAATAACGTCACAGGATACATAATCAATCTGCAGAAATTTGTTGCATTTCTATATACCAATAATGAAGCAACAGAAAGAGAAAAAATCAATCCCATTTATAATTGCACCAAAAACAATAAGATACCTAGGAATAATCCTAACCAAAGAGATGAAGACCTTTACTCTGGTAACTAAACAACACAAATGAAAGAAATTACAGACAACACAAAGAAATGGAAAGACATTTCGTCTCATGGGTTGGAAGAGCAAATATTGTTGAAATGTCTATACTACCCAAAGCAATCTATAGATTTAATGCAATCTCAAAACCAACAGCATTTTTTACAGAGCTAGAACAGGCAATCCTAAAATTTGTATGGAACCACAAAAGACCCCAAATAGCCAAAACAGTCTTGAAAAAGAAAAAAGCTAGAGTCACAATTCCAAATTTCAAGTTATATTACAAAACTGTAGTGGTCAACACAGTATTGTATTGGCACAGAAATAGACACATAAATTAATAAACAGGATAGAAAACCCAGAAGCAAAGCCACAACTATATGGTCAATTAATCTTCAACAAAGCAGAAGAGAATATCCAATAGGGAAAATACAGTCTCTTCAACAAATGGTATTGGGAAAACTGACACCAATATGGAAAAGAATGAAACTGGACCACTTTCTTACAGAAGAAATAAATTTGAAATACAAATTTCAAATAATAAATTTGGAATGGATTAAAAGCCTCAATGTGAGACCTGAAACCATAAAAATCCTAGAAAAGAGCACAGGCAGCAATTTCTCTGACATTGACCATAGCAGCTTTTTTCTAGATAGGTCCTCTTAGGCAAAGGAAAGAAAAGCAAAGATAAGCTATTGGGACTACATCAAAATAAGACATTTCTGCACAGTGAAGGAAACATCAATAAAACTAAAAGGCAACCGATAAAATGGGGGAAAATATTTGCAAACGACATATCTGATAAAGAGTTAGTATCCAAAATATACTATATATATCAACACCCAAAAAACAATCCAAATAAAAAATGGGCAGAAGTGAGGACTAGACATTTCTCTAAAGAAGACATACTGATGGCCAAAAGACACATGAAAAGATTCTCAACATCACTGATCATCAGGGAAATACAAATCAAAACTAGTATTACCTCACAGCTATCAGAGTTCTTAAAATCAAAAATAAAAACACAGGAAACAACTAGTGTTGTTGAGATTGTGAAGAAAAAGGAACGCTTGTGCATTGTTGGTGGGAATGCAAACTCCTGTAGACACTTTGGAAAGCAGTATGGAGTTTCCTCAAAAAGTTATAAATAGAGCTACCCTATGATTCAGCAATCACAAAATAAAAACATTAGTTCAGAGGGATGCATGCACCCCTATGTTTATAGCATCATTATCATAATAGTCAAGATATGGCAAACTTCTGCACATCAAAGGAAACAATTAGCAAAACTAAAAGGCAACCAATGGAATGAGAGAAGATATTTGCAAATGACATATCTGATAAAGGGTTAGTATCCAAAATCTATAAAGAATTTACCAAACTCAACACCCAAAAAATAAACAATCCAGTGAAGAAATGGGCAAAAGACATGAGTAGACACTTTTCCAAAGGGGGCATCCAGATGGCTAACACACACATGAAAAAATGCTCAACATCACTCATCATTAGGGAAATCCAAATCAAAACCACAAAGAGATCCTACCTTACAGAGGCTAAAATTAACAACTCAGGCAATAGTAGATGCAGAGAAAGAAAAACTCTTTTTGCACTGCTAGTGGGAATGCAGACTGGTTCAGGCACTCTGTAAAACATTATGGAGGTTCCTCAAAAAATTAAAATGGAACTCCCCTATGACTTAGCAATTGCACTACTAGGCATTTATCCAAAGGATAATGGAGTGCTGATTCAAAGGGTCACATCACCGCAATGTTTATAGCAGCACTATCAACATTAGCCAAAGTATGGAAAGAGCATAAATGTCCATTGACTGATGAATAGATAAAGAAGATGTGGTATATATATATATACAGTGGAATATTACTCAGTGGTCAAAAAGAATGAAATCCTGCAATTTGCAACAACACGGCTAGAACTAGAATGCATTATGTTAAGCAAAATCAGTCAGACAGAGAAAGACAAATATATGATTTCATTCATATGTGGAATTAAAGATACAAAACAGGTGAGAGAAAGGAAGCAAAAATAATATAAAATACATAATACATAATAATATAAAAATAGAGAGAGAGAGAGAAATCATAAGAGACTCTTAAATACAGAAAACAAACTGAAGGTTACTGATGGGGTGTTGGGTAGCAGGAAGGGCTAAAGTGGTACGGGGCATTGAGGAGGACATTTGTTGGGATGAGCACTGGGTGTTATATGTAAGTGATGGATGAGTCACTAAATTGTATTTCTGAAATTATCATTACACTATATGTTAACTAACTTGGATTTAAATAAAACAACAACAGCAACATCCTGAGATTGTACATTCTGTCTTTACAGTACAAAGAAAGAAGTCTGGTGGAATCATGGGATAAGATAATTGAAATAGACCAAAATAAGGTATAAGGGGGAACTGAGTCAGGTAGCAGAAATTATAGCTGCAAATCAACACATAGTGTAAAGACAACCCATTTATGCTCCATGATCAAATTATGTATAATTCTGTACAAATATTTTTTCTCTACTTGGCATCATTTTTAGGTATAAAACAAGAGATTTTAAACTAAGTGGTTTATAATCTCATGTCCATAGTCAAGAAGATGGCCTTGAATTGCAGGTTTGGAGTAAAGATGCAAAGTCATGATTTGAAACTTGTCTAATATTCATTTAAAGAAAGCAAAAGAGGCAAGGTATCAAGTGCTACTTAGACTTTAAAAAGCTCAAACTCATCTAGGGGCATGTGAAAGACTGGCAGTGTCTTTCTTCAACGATGAACTCTTAAAGTGATATCTAACTTAAAGGTCAAGACGGTAAAGGTCTCATGCTAGCAAATATATTTTTTTATTAGAGAATATGTAATAAACATGAACTATTGTTCATAGTGTCTTATTAACTTTTTTTTAGTGTTGTATTAACTTTTCAAGAAATCCATAAGAAGCACTGATTTCAATGACAGGCTTTGAGCTGTCAGCACAGAGCCCTATGAGGGGCTCAATCGCATAAACTGTGAGATCATGACCTGAGCCAAAATCAAGAGTCAGATGCTTAAAATGCTTAAACTGACTAAACCACCTAGGTACCCCTTCACTGCATTTTACATTCTATAAAAGAGTTAGGACATGAATCATTTCAAAAGTAAAGAATCATTGAATAAGACCAAAATATAAATAATTATTCATATTTTATTAATTAAAGCTTTGTTTTCTTTTTTTATGATCTTCATTTTTTTTCAAGGTCATGAATACAGAAATTTTTCAGAACAATTGACAATTAACAGTGACTTATTTTATTTATAGATAAGACATTTGCTAATGCACAGAGATTTATGCTGTAACATATTATTTTAGTGTCTCATTGAAACCAGAACAAATTTGTTTTACTGTTTTTTTTTTAATTTAAATACCATTGATTTCTGCCCTAATTTTTATTATATCTTTTCTTTTGCTGGGTTTGGGTTTTATTAGCTGTTCTTTTTCCAGTTTTTTTTAGATGCAAGGTTATGTTGTATATTTGAGATCTCTCTTTCTTATTCAGGAAGGCCTGGATTGCTATATACTCCCCTCTTATGACTGCCTTTCCTTCATCCCAAATGTTTTGGGTTGTCGTGTTTTCATTTTCATTGGCTTTCATGTACTTTTAATTTCCTCTTTAATTTCTTCATTAACCATACATTCTTTAGTAGGATATTTAGTAGGATGTTTGGTAGGGTCTCCAACTATTCATGGTCTTTCCAAAATTTTTCTTGTGGTTGATTTTGAGTTTCATAGTATTTTGGTCTGAAAATAGGCAAGGAATAATTTCTATCTTGTTGCACTTTTTGAAGGCTGTTTTGTGACCAGTATGTGATCTATTCTGGAGAATATTCCATGTGCACTCAAGAAGAACATGTATTCTGTTCCTTTATGATGAAATGTTCTGAATATATCTGTTAAGTCCATATGGTCCAGTGTGTCATTCAGAGCCATTGTTTCCTTGTTGATTTTTCTGCTTACATTATCTGTCCATTGCTAAAGTTGAAGACTCCTACTATTATAGTATTATTATCAATGAGCTTATGTTTTATATATTTGGGTGCCTTCATGTTGGAGACATAAATATTTCCAATTGTTAGCTCTTCTTGGTGGATAGACCCCTTAATTACAATAGGATGTCCTTCTTCATCTCTTGTTACAGTCTTTATTTTATAAGCTAATTTGTCTGATATAAGTATGGTTACATCAGCTTTCTTTTGATGACCATTAGTATGATAGGTGGCTTTCCATTCCCTTACTTTGACTCTGCGTGTGTAAAATGAGTCTCTTGTAAGCAACATATAGATGAGTCTTGTTTTCTTATCCATTCTGATACCCTATGTCTTTTGATTGGAACATTTAGTCCATTTAAACATTGGAACATTTAGTTCACATTTAGAGTAGTGATATGATATTTAGTGCCATTGTGTTGGCTGTTGAGTTGGTGTTTCTGGTGATGTTCTCTGGTCCTTTCTAGCCTTTGTTGCTTTTGATCTTTTTTGTTTCTTCTCTTCTCCAACTCAAAGCTTCCCCGTTAAAAGTGCTTGCATGGCTGGTTTAGTGATCACAAATTCCTTTAGTTTTTATTTCTCTGGGAAACTCTTTATCTCTCCTATTTCAAATGACAGCCTTGCTGGATAAAAAATTCTTGCTTGCTTATTTTTCTGATTCAGTATGCTGAATATATCCTGCCACTCCTTTCTGGCCTTCCAAGTTTCTGTGGATAGGTCTGCCATGAACCTGATCTGTCTTCCCTTATAGGTAAAAGACTTTTTTACCCCTTGCTCCTTTCATAAATCTTTCCTTGTCTGTGTATTTCATGAATTTGACTATGATATGCCTTAGTGATACATAGTGTTTGTTGCATCTGATGGGAGTTCTCTGTGCTTCTTGGATTTTGATGTCTGTGTCCTTCCCCAGATTAGGAAAGCTTTCTTCTATAATTTGCTCACATAATCCTTCTGCCTCTTTTTCTCTCTCTTCATCTTCTGGGACTCCTGTAATTTGGATGTTATTTCTTTTTAATAAATCACTAAGCTTAGAAAGCTTAGTGATTAGATCATAACCTTTTGCCTTTGTTTCCCTCTTTTTCCTGGTTCCTTATTCTCTATAATTTTGTCTCCTAAATCGCTGAATCACTTCTCTGAATCACCCATCCTTGCCATAGTGACATCCATTCGAGATTACATCTTGTCTATAGCATTTTTAATTTAGTCCTGACTATATTTTATTTATTTCTGCATAAAGGGATTCTATGGTTTTTTTCAACTTCAGCTAGTATTCTTACTATTGTGGTTTTAAATTCTAGTTCTGACATCTTGTTTATTATCTGTGTTGATTACATCATTGGTTGTCATTTTTTCCTTTTCTTTCCTTTGTGGTGAATTCCTTCATTTTGTCATTTTGGATGATGAAAAAATAAAGTAAAAAATAAAAATTAAAGAATTAATAACAAAGCAAAATATCAAATAAAGGAAGGTATATCCTAGGTGGGTATTGATCTGCTTGTTGAAAGTAGCTTCATAAAATAGAGAAAAAAGAGAAGGAAGAGAAAAAAAGGTAAGAAAAATTTTAATTAAATAAAATATATAATAGAATAAAATGAAATAGAATTTAAAATTTTTTTAATTAAAAATAAAATAAAATAATAAAATTTTCTCTTTCTCTATCCAAAAATGAGGAAGAAAAGAAAGGGGAAAATAATGAAAACAAGAAAACAGTTTAATCAAATCAGGATCAAAGAAAATTAACAAGCAAACAGAATGAAACCCAAATGAAGTTACATCCAATTTCTTCTAGAACTGAAACTATGAAGCCTTCTATAGTCGGTACCCTAACCAGGTGGAGTAACTTGTGCTGGTTTTCTAGGGAATGTGCTTACAGGACGCAGTTGGGTGAGGCTTCATGTAACGGCTCCATTCTCCACTAGGTGGGACTGCTTAGCTTACTGGAGCAGATCATTGAGGTGCACACTGCAGATGTAGAAATGGCTTCACCCAGCTGCCTAATTTCTGGCACAGGAACTTCACACTCTCACCACCCCGTAATCAAACACCCTTCCTTTGTCCCAGTCCTCCATCTATCCCCACCTCTACTCTGTCCATGTCCAAGCTGTCCAACTGCCAGGTGGCACCTCTCTCCAGAGTTTTATCTCAGATGGGGTTGTGTTTCAAAACCCCATGCTTCAGATAACCCCTGCAGCTTGGACCCCAGCCAACTCTACGAGAGGGTCTTACTGAGTAATGGCTGGGTGCCAGCTTGCCCCAGAAAATGTTCATATGGTCGTGCAACAGCAGAAGTTCAGAGATTATGGAAAATAACATCACAAAGCCAGCACAAAGTTTCGCTGCACTCTGGCATCTTTGTCCCAATACCAGCAAATGTGGCTGCTCTCTGGGGTCCACTGGGACCCTACCTGGGGAGATGCCATATGGCCTCTACCAAATGTACTCCAAGCAGGAGAATCACTTCTCCTTATGTGGCCCATGGACCCCTCAGACCCTGCTGCCTGCTCTTGGGGATTCACCCTACTTCCTCACCAGAGCACTGCTAGGCCCTGAGCTCCAGAACTTCAGACTGTGCTCCACTGTTTATAGAATCTTGGTGGTATTGAAACTCTCTCCTTTCTTCCTGTTAATGGTTTTGGGCAATAGAATTTTTTGTTCAGTCCCATCAGAGTGTTTTCACTCTTTTGATCTCTTTCTCTAACTGCTTTTAGGGAATTGCTTTCCTTGGACGACCCCAGTGCATCACACTCTCCCCCTTTCCCTTTCTCTGTCCTCTCCCTGCAAAAGCAGCTCCCTACCTTCCACAGCTTTTCTCTCCCCCAATTCACCTGTTGGTACCTGCATACCTGCCAAGTTCTGTCGCTTAAGTTATGTAGATTGTTGTGCTAATCATCAGATCAGCTTTCTAGGTATTCAAATACATGTTGGTGCTGATCTAGCTGGGCTTTATGAGACCAGCTCAGGGTCTCCATGCTGCTCCATCATCTTCGCAGCTCTGTTCAGTATGTTTTCATTCCATCTAAATCTAGGACCTTCAGTTATATCTTTGTTCTAATAAATGAACAATGAATGTCTGCTAACTCTTGTTATCTTCTAATGTGTACTTAGCTAATGAATGAATTCATTGGGATCACCAAATGGATTTGAATTTTTCCTAAATAGTGGCTTAAAAATGGATATTTTAAAACACTAGGGAATAACTACATCAGAATTGGAGAATACTAACATACATAAGCACACAAAATTACATCTTTGCAATTTTAAGTTAATTAAAATATCAATTTCATTTTAAATTGTTTTTATAGATGTTGTAACATGCTCAAAATTATTCCAAATGCTATAATTTTCATTTGTCAAGACTTCAAGGCTCTGAATTTATATTCTCAATCCAGTCATAAAGCACTTTTATTTATACTATATTTTACAAAATATGTTTTATTTAGAGTTATCCATGTGAAGTTATTTGATTTTGCTGTAGTTTAAAAAGTGATGCTATAATTAGCTTTATACATTTATACCTTAACCACATGCCTTAGGATTTCTTCCATCTGCTAAACATAGTTACATTATACACACTGAGTAACGACAACTATAAAATATTCAAAAAGTAAATTCCTTCATACAAATTAGAAGCAGCAGAGTTTGATAAGTTTACTTAGGCCAGTGTATCTTCATAGTCTCTCTACAATTTTATAAACACTAATATCTGAAGAATAGTCTTTTTAAATTTTTTTTAATGTTTATTTATTTTTGAGAGACAGAGCATGAGCAGGGAAGGGGCAGGGAGAGAGGGAGACACAGGATCTGAAGCAGGCTCCAGGCTCTGAGCTGTCAGCACAGAGCCCGGTGTGGGGCTCGAACACACAGACCGTGAGATCGTGACCTGAGGCAAAGTTGGCCGCTTAACCGACTGAGCCACCCAGGCGTCCCTAAAGAAAAGTCTTAGAAGAAAATCAGAACCCCCTTAAATAAGATACTCTTTAACACTTATATACATGTTTTATAAGAGAATTTCAAGTCCAGAATGTAGCAATATTCAAGTTATTTATTTAACATTCTCATTTCTCATAAAATACAATCTCCAAACATAAATGAACTGTATCAAATAAGACAATCCATGTTAAAATGTAAAACTAGGTTCATCAATATAAAATATTGTTGCTATTAATTTTATTACTGTGCTTTTGCCTTTCTTATCTTTACATAGTAGCAGTAGCCATATGTAATATAAATTATGTGCATTTACTCTTCAGTCTTTAAGGCCATGATTATCCAAATCATGTTTTTCAAAAAAAGAAATTCATTTTTCAAACAGTGCAACACCATGGCAGTAATAAAACATCCATTCTCTGAAATCTTAAATAAAAGCAATAGATGCCATTAACTTTTATACCATTTCTTAACTTTTACTTTTGGCTTTTTAAAAAATAGCCAAATAAAATGAGATGATCCTCAGATTTAGGGGTAATATTCTCTTTATTATTTTTTGTTTATTTAGAATGTGAGAAATGGTCTAAAATTAGAAGTCTTTATAGAATCAAAAAATAAAGTAGACTATACAGGAGTTTGATATGGTTCAAGTTAACTGAGATAATAAAGGAATATTATGAGCAACATTGTGACAACAAATTTATAACTTAGATGAAATGGACCAATTTTTTGGAGAACACAAACTTCCAAAACTCAAACAAGGGGAAAAAGATCATTTGAATAGGTTTATATCTATTAAAGATTTTTAATCAATAGTTAATAACCTTCCAAAAAGAAAGCACTAGGTACTATAGAGTTTACTGGTAAATTCTACCAAACATCTACAAAAGAAATGAGAGTTTATATTCTCCACAAACCGCTTCATAAAATAGAAGCAGAATGAGCACTTCCTAATGCATTTGATGAGGCTGGAATTATCATCATACCAAAATCAGATAAAAACATTAAAGGAAAGGGAAATTATACATCATAATTTCTCATGATCACAGATGCAGTAATGCTCAACAAAATATTATCAAGTCAAAACTAACAACATATTTCAAGAATTATACCCCCTGGTGTACCTGGGTGGCTCAGTAGGTTAAGTGACCAACTTGGCTCAGGTCGTGATTTCATGGTTCATGGGTTTGAGCCCCGCATTGGGCTCTGCTCTGACAGCTCAGAGCCTGGAACTTGCTTCTGATTCTGTGTCTTCCTCTCTTTCTGTCCCTCTCCTACTTGCATTCTATCTGTCTCTCAAAAATAAACATTAAAAAAGTTAAAAAATATATTATACCCACCATGGGAAATATTCTAGTAGGCAAGGCTGGTTCATCATTCTTTCAAAAATCTATTAAGGTAACCCATAATATTAGTAGGCTAAAGTAGAAAATTCATCTGATTGTATTAATTGATAATTAAAAAAAAGGTATTTGACAAAACACAATACCCTGTCATGATGAAACTATTCAAACTAGAAATAGAAGGGGACTTTCTCAACATGGCAAAGAACATCTACAACCAATCTGTGGCCAACATAAAACTGAATGGTGAAAAAACAGGCAGTTTTCTTGTAAGACTGGAAGCAAGGCAATGATGATCTCTCATCATTCCTATTCAATATACCATTGGCAGTCCTCGCTAGCCTTACACTAGCCAGGACATTAAAAGAAAAGGACAAGAAAGACAAGAAAGGGAAATCAAAAGTATACATATTAGCAAGACAAAAACAAACTGTCTTTGTGTACAGATCATAGTATTATCTATATACTAACCTCCAAAGAATTAACCAAAAAACTTCTGGAACTAACTAGGTAGTGTCACAATGTATAGAATGTACATAAACAGGCACAATATTATAGCGTATATAGGGTTGATTTGTTTCCACAAGAAGTTATGTTGAAAGCATAACTCAGGTATCTCTTAATGTGACCTTTCTAGAAGCAGTGTCTTTGCAGATACAATTCAAGTAAAAATGAGTCATGGGGGACTCTTAATTCAATATGACTGGTGTTACCAGAAGAGGACATTTGGACAGAGGAAATCAGGAAGACATCGCGTGACAACAAAGGCAAAGACTGGAATAAGGCAGCTATAAGCCAAGAAACATCACGGTTAGAAGGCTAAGACCTAAAGTTAGGAAGAAGCAAAGAAGTTCTACACAGAATCTCAGAGACAGTATGGCTCTCCTAATACCTTGAATCTGGACTTCTAGCATTCAGAACTGTGAAAGAATAAATTTCTGTTATTTTAAACCACCCATCTAGTTTATAGTGCTTTGTTACAGCAGCCTTAGGAAGCCAATACACATCGTTTAGATTAAATAGCCTATCATTTTTTCTCTATGAAAGCAGTGAGTAATTGGAATTTGAAGGTGAAAGTCAAAACCATTTATAATAACAAAACGAAATAATGAGGTATAAATGAAAGTATGTTCAGGATCTGCATTCAAGAAACTACACAGCTCTCACGAAAGAAATGAAAGAGATTTGAAACAACAGGTTAATATCTGTTGTTTATGGGTAAAACTAAATATTGTTATGATATCATGTACCCCCAACTAGATCTTTAAGTTCAGTGCTACCCCAACCAAAACCCCATTGAGCTGTTTTAGAGATATTGACAAACTGGTTCCAAAATGTATATAGAAAGGAGGGAAACGTAGAATAACCAACATGATGCTGTCGAACAAAATCAGAAAAATACATTATTTGATTCAAGATTTACTATAAAGCTACAATAATCAAGATGACATGGTATTAGCAAAAGAATCTACACATAGATTAATTGACCAGAACAGAGCCAAAACACCAACACTAATATAGTCAACTGATCTTTGTCAAAAGAGCAAAGGTAATCAAATGTAAACAGGATTCTTTTCTACAAATGGTTCTGAACATTTGGATGTCCGTATATAAAAACAAAAAAGCTAAACAATATAAAAACATCTAAACATCTGCTTTACACATTTCAAAGAAATTAATTGAAAATAGATCAGAGATCTAAATGTAAAACACAAACCTGAAAAACTCTTAGAAGACATCCTAAAAGACAATACAGCTAATCCTGTATTTGGCAAATAATTTTAATATACAATACCAAAAAATGATCCAGGAAAGAAAGATTAGGTAAGTTCGACCTTCTTAAAGCTAAAACTTCTGCTTTGTGAAAGATACTGTGATGATAATAAAATGACAAGTCACTACTCAAATAAAATACTAGCAAAAAACATAAAAGTCCTTCTGAGGAAGGAGAAATATAAATATACAAAATTACAATACAGCAATAAGGAAAAAAATAACCCAATTAAAAATGAGCAAAAGTGAAAGAGGTTGTGAATATAAAAGGATATGGTAGATATATGGGAATTGCCTGTACTTTCCACTCAATTTTGCTAAAACTGTCTCAAAAATAGTCTATTTAAAAAATGATAAACAACAATGACCAAAAAAAAAAAAATGGCCAAATGATCTGAACAAACATCTCACCAAGGAAAATACCATTGGCAAAAAAACATGATACGATTCTCAACATCAAAACAACAATCTGATACTCTAATGCATCCTTTAGGAAAGCTAAAATTAAACCAACAAAAAATACCAATTGCCTCTGAGGAGAGGAGGAGGAACCCTCCTTTGTCCCTGATGGGAATGCAAATTATAACAGCAACTTTAGAAGACAGTTTATCAGTTTCTCTCATACTTATACACGGTCTTACCACACGATTCAGCATTGCAATTATCTAACCAAATGGTTTGAAAACTACGTCCACACCAAAACTTGCCTTTGAAATTGTATACATCTTTATGAATGATCATCAAAACTGCTAGAGGCAACCAAGATTTCTTTCAAGAGTTAACTGCATTTACATACTGTGTTTACTCAGGATGTGGAATACTTTCAGAGAGAAAAAGAAGTGAACTATGGAGCATACAATGCTATAAGTGCATCTTAAATGCATGTTGAGAGGCACCTGAGCAGCTCAGTAGGTTGAGTGCCAACTTTGGCTCCGGTCATGATCTTGCGTTTTGAGAGTTGGAGCCACACATTGAGCTCTGTCAGCACAGAGCCTGGAGCCTGCTTCGGATTCTGTGTCTCCTTCTCTCTGCCCCCCGCTGCTCATGCTTTGTCTCTCTCTCTCTCTCTGTCTCTCAAAAATAAATAAACATTAAAAAATGCATTTGCAAAGTGAAGAAAGACAAATACTGTGTGATTCCAATTTATCACATTCTGTAAATGACAAAACTACAGAGACACTAAAAGACAAGTGGCTATAAGTGATGTGGGGGCAGGGAGGGGGTTGAACATATGAAACATAGGAAATATTTTATGTGATTCTATTCTGTAGGATATTGTAGCTGTAGATATGCGACATTATGCATTTGTCAAACAATACAAATTTATAGCACAAGAAAAGAGCAAATCTTAGTGCCTGCAAATTTAAAACATTCATTACAAGGTAATAATTTGAGACACTTCTGTATACCTTAAGATTATACAGTGTTACCTGTCCATTACTGCTCAATAAAACTTGAAAAATAAAACTTTAACAAAACACATTTGTTACAAGGTTGGAGAAATCATAAGACTGAGTGCAAAATGTTACAAAATAATTTAACATAGTGCAAATGTTTAAAACAACCTCACTGAAGAGGGCAAGAGAATTAAGTTACTTGACATAAGTAACTTTGGAAATAATTGGAGTCTGTACAGATAAAGGGCAAAAAATTGTATCTAAGGATTTATTTCTAGTTAAAGTTGTGTTCCATGGGAGCATGTGCTGACAATTCTAATACTGCCATACATGTACACATATTAGAATGAAACCATTAAGTGAATGGATTGCAGATGGTAGAATCCAGGTTTCTCACTATTGGAAGGGCAATTTACAGACAAACAAGGGGAGGAGGCTAAATGATTCATGTGGTAATGGGTTAGAATTAGATATATCACTATGAACTGATGTTTACTTTAATGTAGATAACAATGGTTAACATATCAATATTTATAGACATTTGCATATTCATTGGTTAGTATACATGCATATATTCTCATGCTTTGTCAGCTGAAAGAACTTAGAAACAAGATTCTCTACTAGCTACAAATATACTTAGCACCCAGTTCTAATATCAATAAAAAGAAACCAGGGATTCTTGGAGAAATGGGTAGAACATATAAGACGAGCCTGAAGCATCTATTAGTGCCAAAAGGTAAGAAAATGACATATATATATATGACAATCACACAATTATTGGGTATGCCAACAGGATCCAACCAAAAGAGCTCTTGATGTCCATCCAAATCTGGAGGAAAAAAACACACAAAACCTTAGGCAACTACTAAACAAAGTAATGTTGGATCATAACCCAAAGAATAACATATATATCCATAACTTTATGCTGGTATCAACTGATGAATGAATAAATATATACAGGGGTTGAAAGAGAAAATCTCCCATGCTGAAAATGTCCAAAAATTTTTAGATACTTTGTTCTCAAACAGGTGTGGAATAGATCCCCATTCCTTACATGTGAGTTGCACATAGTGACTTCTTTCCAAAGAGTAAAAGTCTGAAATGCTGAAAAAACTTTATACTGACTAAACCTCACAAACCCAGCCTTAGGCAGGTGATTCAAGTCGTCATCATCAATGATGTCATGTGGGAACAATGTATCTTTGGTAAGATGTGAGTAAAGTGGCCACTCACCTTTGTAGTCTTTCTCTCAAATATCCCTAACTCCAGTCTAACCACAAGAATAAATATTAGTGGTAGGACAGTCTGCTGATTATCTGACCCAATACTCTTTGTAATTATCATGGCCATCAGAAGCAACCAATGTCTGAGAATCTGCCACACACAACAGTGGCCTAAAGAAACCTCACAACTCAATGCAATGTGTGGATGAAATTCTGGAACAGAAAAGTACATTAAGTAAAAACTAAAGAAATCTAGGGGCCCCTGGGTGGCTCATTTGGTTAAGCATCTGACTGTTGGTTTCAGCTCAGGTTATGATCTCATGGTTGGTGGATTCGAACCCCACATAAGGTTCTGCCATGCTCTGTGCTGTCTGCACTATCAGTACTGCAGAGTCTGCTTGGCATTCTCCCTCTTCCTCTCTCTGCCCTCCTGCACTCATGCTCTCTTTCACTCTATCTCAAAATAAATCAATAAAATATATTTTTAAAAACTTTAGATTTCTGCTGAAATGAAGAGTTGGATACTTGACCAACTGAGCCACCCAGGCACCTCTAAAGTTTCAAACACAGTATATCATTTGAGGCATATAACTAAAAATATTCAGAAAGGTAAGAAAGAAAGGTTTACAGGGAGCAAGCAAATCAGAAAATGATACAATAATATTCAACTGATACTTTATCAGCAATTATATAAAATATGAACAGTACAAACACTCTAATAGCACTCTTGGTAAGAGACTTACCAACCTCTAGTTACTTCGCAAATTTAAATGTAACGGTTTCTTTCTTATGATAGCTTATTTATAAATGTTTATTCAGAGGTGGAAAAATAGACTATGTAAGTATATAGCATGTACCATTGCACAAATTATCTAAAATATATTTAATTTGATTATAAAACATGTTTCACTTCAAGGAGATATTTCAAATAGAATGTTTTTGCAAAATGCCAATATTATTAAGAATGAACATAATTTAGTAATATATCTGATAACCATTTTTTTAAATAAATAAAAATTTTAACTACATATATGCCATAATCTGAATTAGGAAGTATNGACTACTTACCATCTGCAGACTTATTTATTTTTTATTAATTCAGATCCCGAAATCATCAATAGTATATAGAATTTTAATAGAACATATAAATATATTCTCTATTTGTGTGTCAATGTAAAAAAAATAAGTAGAAATGTTGAGCTTTTAAAAAAAGTTCAGCATGAGGAGGGGAGGAGTAGAGAGAAAAAGAGACACAGAATGCAAAGCAGGCTCTAGGTTCTGAGCTGTCAGCCCAGAGCACAACACAGGGCTGGAACTCAGACCATGAGATCATGACCTGAGCCAAAGTCAGACACTTAACTGAGTGAGCCATCCACGCACCCCCAAAATGTTGAGTTTTTGAATTAGAATGTTTTTGAAACATGCACTCTGAAAACAGATGCTTTTAATGTGCATGCATACACGTGTTTGTGTATAAGTGTGTGTGTGTGTGTGTGTGTGTGTGTGTGTGTATGTATGTGTTTAGGATATTTGTCTCAGGGTATTTGGGAAGGATGGAATCAATCATTTAGTTATTAAAAATGCTGTTTGATTTTTCCAAATGAAAAGTGACAGGGTCATTCAGGCTTGAGCTGATTGACAATATCCACTATAAGCTGTAATGAAATACATTTATGAAAATCTCTTCTTAAATTTTCTTTAATGAAGCCACAAATTAAAACTATTATATGACCTAGGTAATTAGTAATGTTTCAAATATTTCCAGAATTTGAGTTTTATGTTTAATATATCTTTAGTATCTTATTTCTGATAATCAAAATTTATATGATTAAATCATTTCATTTAGAATAAAATATAAAAATATGATTTAAAGTTAAGAAATATATACATGTTAACTAACTGGAAATAAAATAAAATCTTAAAAATATTTTTCATGTTAATATCTATTTTATTTGCAACAATTTATAAAATATGTTCATAAAATTTGACATTCTATAAGAAATATATTAGTGCATATGTGAGGTTATAATCTTTGTATGGCTTAATGATAGTAAAAATGACTTCCTCATCTTCATGTTCTTAACTTTTGGGTAAATGAGGTCAATGTTGGAGCCTAAGAGTGAATCATTTTTACCTTAAAACGTTTAGATCATTCATTCGATTTATTAAATTTTGATAAATTAGTAATATTCAGCTCTTCAATTATATTTAAGCAATAGTATAATTCAGCTCATGAATTTATAAGTGAACTCTTCATTCACAACTTGTCTGATAAGATCTGTTACATAGGGCAGAGATGCATTAACAATCTGCTAAAAACAAACAAATGAACACTGAATTCAGCTCTGAGCACCACAGATGTCATGATATAGCTTAAGAAACCTAGCAATGTAACATATGTAGATTCTTGGGAAATGAGTCAGCAGGGGATTTCAGAATTCTTACAAGTTGTTTTTTTTCTTAATATTTTTTATTTATTTCTAGGAGAGAGAGAGACAGCGTGAGCAGGGGAGGGTCAGAGAGAGAGGGAGACACAGACTCCGAAACAGGCTCCAGGCTCTGAGCTGGTAGTCAGCACAAAGCCCGACGCGGGGCTCGAACCCACGAACCGCGGGATCATGACCTAAGCGAAAGCCAGACGCTTAACCGAGTAAGCCACCCAGGTGCCCCATTACAAGTTGTTTTTTTATGAATGTTCTTATTTGTAAACATAAATATTGGGAATAAAGCTATTTCAATTCATATTTCTTAATGTAAATAATCACGTTTAGACAGTTGTATATTAATGCCATCAACAAAGTTATTAAACATAGAAGTGATCAAGATTCAGGTTCAAATATTATTGCTTGGTCCCCTGACCATACCTAAGAAGCCATTTCTGAAACACTTTGTGGATCACCTGAGAGTCCTAAGAGTGAAATGTACATCAAATTAGAATTTATATTTCTTTAATTGTGAGTAATTTAATTCAACCTTTTTAAAATTACAACATGACTATTATTTGCTGTTTTATTTTTTAAATATTTAAACGTCTTATTGTAACACAATTGGCTTGTCAATTTTTGGAATACCAAATATTTTTAGAAAAGGTTACCCAAAGGATCTTATTATCTACTTTTCCTGGAGATAATAGACAACTTTGTGTATATTTTTTTTCCTAATGAAAGTGTTTCCTAATTAAACTTTTCCATTTGGTGATATTTAGAGATCGCCTATCTCACATTTGGCTGTTCTACCCATATGAGATAATAAATCTAACCCTTCTCCAGCCACATAGATATAAAGGCAGAGACCGTGAACGTTTAGCACGGGGGTACCTCGAGAGAGGCATCATTGAGGCTCTTGTTGAACACAGAGAATTTTGAGCTTCCTCTCCTTCACATCTTAAACTCTATGTGACATCTGTTCTGTGCTATTTTATTCCACTGTCTGCTTTTATATAAAAATTGGTTACATATCTCCAATTTTCTCCCCAAATGGACTCTTAATAAGAAGGTACCAATTTAATTTTTTGCCATCTAACACCTCTCAGGAGGATTCATGCACCCCTGATGTTATATAAAGCCCACTTTTAGGAGCAAAGCCCAGAGGATACAGATTACTAGCTTCTTATCAATAATCATAAGGAAAAATATTAAACTCTGCTGGAAAGCACAAAGTAGACTATTTGAAGCAGAATTCTAAGATACTTCCAAAATTCCTATCCTCTGATGTATACACGGGAGGTAACCCTTTCCTCTCAGGCATGAGCAGAACCTCTGAGTATAATAGGATATCACTCCTCTGGTTACATTATATGGTAAAAGGATTTTGCAGAGGTAATTAAGGCACACAAACAGAGGAGATTACCATTGGTGGGCCTGACCTAATCAGACAAATAGGATCTAAGGGTGAGAGACTGGTAGATACTCTCTCCCTGCCTTTTCCCATTTCTCTCTATCTCTCACCCTCACCCACTTGTTTTGTTTTGCTGGTTTTGAAGAAGCACACCACCATGTGTTCTACCACTGTGAGGAAATACATTTTGCTAATGACCACAGAGTTAGGAAAAGCACCTCAAACCTGCTCTAAGACCCCAGTTCCTACTTCTAAGTGGGGAAAGGGTTAACATTAGGCAGGGCGAGATAAGAGTCGCTCAGGGAGTCATGTGTGGAGTCTCACAAACTTTCTGATGAGGTGTCCAAAAAAAAGTCAGGAACAGAAATCTTCTGTGGCTACCTAGTCAGGACCCTCTCACTATTGAGAGCTTTATACTGTCCCTCAATAAGGTCTCACTTTGCTCACTCTCTATTGTCCACAAGATTCACTCTTCAACTCCATGAGACACAGATCAGAGTCTCTCCCACCATCTAGCAATAATACCACCTTAATTGCAGCCTTGTGAGACCCTGAGCAGAGGATCCATTTAAGCCATATCTGAAATTATGGCCCACACAAATGTTAAGAGAACAAATATATGTTGGTTTAAGTTACTAATTTTGTGGTCACTGCTATGAAGCAATAGAAAATTAATACACAAGCACCTAGCATATTGAAAAACTTTTAAAATATCATCATAAATCCTACTTACCTGCCTCTCTATATTTTTCTTGCCTCTCACCCTTCCCAGGAAGCCTCGTCCAAAACAGCGTATTATTTTATAGTAAGTATATTGTACATTTTTTCTACACAACATAGGAGATCACACAAGAAGCTAAAATGGGGGGTGTGTTAGAAATCCAGTGAGTGGCTTAGCATTTGAAGGTTTGGCTCTGCCTCTTAGACTTCCAATACACAGTTTTATTTTTCTTTACATACTCTATTCTTCCACAAAAGTTTTTTAATAAAGCAGTTTCACCATTAACCATTAAGCCAAATCACATCACAAGCACATTTAATATAAAATACATGTCTTATGTTAATATTTCCTGTCCTATTAACCTATGTCCTCTTTTACCACAATGCTGTAGAAGAGATAGATACGTCTTAATTCTTTATCATATTTTAAATTAAGTGGTTCCAACTGGTATTGTCCTTAGATGAATTTGAAAACTTAGGTAAGAAGGTGAGTAAAAAGTTAAACAGTAATTTCAATCACCATTAAGTATTTCAGAGACAATGTTGACTTCTAATACTTCCAAGTGTCATTATAAATAAAACATAATTTTTCTCTTCATTATAAACAAAAATAATTTAAATAATTTAAGCAAAGTTATATTGCCAAATTTTTTACAGAAATGGTAAATAATATGTTGTATAAGCATGGTACAAATAATATAATTAATTTGAATATAATTTTATATTGTTTCCTATATTCCCTTTAATATTAACTGAAGTTTTTTTGTTTGTTTTGTTTTGTTTCATTTCTGCCATGGCATGGAAATTCCAACAGACTGAAGAGTTTTATGATCATTCTTAGGTCAGACAAAACCTCAAAGTTACCTTAAACTTTGGAACACGGGCTGGGTTCAGAAATCAAAATGCTCATCCAAATATATTTATCAGAACTTGTATTCTAATTAAAACATAAGGCATCCCTCTCTCCACCTTTGACCAGCAAGGACTGGGCAGCAGATGACCCTCTAGTCCTTCTTGAATCTCCCTTACCTCTTCCCATAGCTATTGGATTCGAATTCACAGGGTTTAAGGGTGGGGTGGGGCACCACAATGGTTAAGTACCTCTTTGACTTCTGGTTTAACTAGAGGAGGTTAGGGATGCATCTGGATGGCTCATTCTACTAAGCATTCAACTCTTGATTTTGGCTCAGGTCATGATCTCATGGTTTACAAGATCAAGCCCCGCATCAGGCCTCATGCTGACAACACAGAGCCTGCTTGAGATTTTCTGTGCTCCCCTCTCTCTGCCCCTCCCCCCACTGCTTGCACTCTCTTTCTGTCTAAAAGTAAATAAGTAAACTTCAAAAAAATAATAAAAATATTAAAAGATGAGGTTACACTTTCATGAGTATGTTCATGGCTTTTTGGCAGCCTTCCAGCTGTGCCCTTCCATAATTGACTCCCCTTCATGGGTGGTCCCTTGACGTCGGTGGCTGTTCTTATCTTCCTTTCAATTTGTGATTTTCAGATTTTTTTAGCTCCTGTGAACGCTCACTGGTTGGGTTGAGTTTTTACCTAGCATATCTTCTTAGGTGAAGCTAATTTAAAATTACCCAGTTCTGGGGCACCTGGGTGGCTCAGTCAGTTGCGCGTCAGACTTCAGGTCAGGTCATGATCTCACAGTTCATGGGTTTGAGCCCCAGTTTGGACTCTGCACTGACAGCTCAGAGCCTTGAGCCTGCTTCAGATTCTGTGTCTCTTTTTTTCCCTCTGCTCCTCCCCCAGTTTGTGGTCTCTCTCTCTCTTTCTCTCTCTCTCAAAAATAAATAAATAAGTAAACATTAAAAAAAATTACCCTGTCTCACTTTGCTGACTTGGGTCAGTGTCTGGTTACTGAGTTTCCTGGTGTTTTACAGATGATGGAGGAGTTTTCAGTTATTAACACAGGCAGCACCAATTCTCTCTCAGACTACCCTTCCTTCTATTCTCTCTCTCTGCTGTTCCTTCTGAGAAATAACCAGAGACTCTAGTATATTCTATCCAATCAGTTCAACAGAAACTCCCTATTTAACACCCTGCCATGCACCTCCATTTTTCTGTTTCCCACCACAAGAAGTGAACACAGGAGAGTTTGATATTATTTACACATAAATTTGAACCAGAATAGAAGAGTTTTTGCCCATACCCTTTACCACTAAATGTAACTGAAGGAAACCAATAAACAAAATATACTGTTACTTACGGTTGGAGATCACTGAGAGGATGTGATCCACTGGTTGACACATGAGCTGGGTCTGGGTAATCAGAGGTTCCTCACCCCTTTCCTTGCTCTTGCCCTTGGGGTGTACATTCTGCCTACTGTTCCCACAGTGCGAAACATTTTCAAGAATGAATCCTTGAGAGAGCAATATGCTGATGAGTCCATGTGATGTGTCCATGTGGATGGTAAATGTGACTAAAGGCACCTAAAGCCACTCTAAAAGCTTTTAAGATGTGGCAGTTTGGTGCAGTGATCTCATTTTTCAGGCACCCAGGACAAGTCTCATATGTAAGTTTCCCTGTTTACTAAACCTGCCAGCTACAAATCTGGAGTGGTCTGCCTCTGTTTTGCATCTCTCCTTGCCATCCTCTTTCTAGGAGTTGGTTTCAGATTTCATTTGGGAAGCTCCTAAGGTTTTGAAGGATCAACAATTGGCAGCCACTCAATAGTCAGAAGAAAGGGGTCTTGAGACAGAAGCATCCATGGAGGAAATGCTATTTAGCCATCCACTTCTGTGTGGGGAGGGGCGGCCCGTTTCTCAGACGCTGGTGAATTGCCGCGTGAGTACAGGGGTGATTGAAAACACTTGCTGGTCTAATGCATTTGTTTGAAGACATACACACAGCATACTGTGGCAAAGCAGGGAAGCGAATGGTTGCTTCAGTGGGCTGGCCACTGTGGTTGGCAGTTCATCTGGACACTGGTGCCCGACTAGAGGCTGAAGCCTGAGTTTAAAAGTTGAGGGCAGAGCTGAAATTAGAGAATTACATGTCATTGTCTGTTACTTTGCTGGCTTCCAGGCAGGAAGAGTAAAGAGTAAAGAGAGCTTAGTGTGCAGTTCTACAAAGCTAGGACGGTGCAAACTGCTGTGGATTTGGGTCTGAGAGCTGAGTGCTCGTGATTGGGATGCTATAAGAGGTGGAATCTCTGGAAAGGTGTTGAAAACTAAGAGAAGTATGTTGCAGTAATTGACAGTGAAAGAGACAAAATGCCCGGTGTCTGACCCTTAACACAAAGGAAGGGAAAAAGCACAGTAGCAATAACCCCAGACAGCCTGGCACCTCCCAATTCAAGGAATGTTCATAATGAGAGATTGTCTCCCACTAAGCTTATTGGTATAGATGCCAGGTTCCAGCACAGGTCAGGGAAAGTTTACAGGCATGGTTGGGGAGTGTTTGTGGGTTATGGAGGTCACAGCATTTCTCTGATTTGGCAGGAGGCAGAGAAAATAAGCAGCATCACCACACACCCTGCCTTCCCATGGCACCTTAGTGATACTCAAGGGATTCAAGGCATTCACTCCCATATGAGTTGTTATTGTATCCTGCAAGGAGTCTTGGCCAAATGGCAGGTATCTCCCTGGGCACGTGGGACATGGGAAATCTATAGAGAAAGTACAACATATTCTTAGGAAGTTGGGAAGGAGACCTCTGTCTTTGAAAGCTCCGATCAGGTCACATTCAATGCAGACATGAAAGCCAAAATGCTTGAGCAAACCCCTAGCACTGGATATGGGACACTAATACTCATGCTGAGCACAGTTGTGAGACAAGACATCTATGATGTTAGGCATTCCATTGTTGATGTGGGAGGAAATGACAAATCCTGGGAATAAGAGGGAAAGTCCTGTGACCGAGAAGGAACTCAAAAAGTCAGAAGGCTATCGCAAAAGCCTGTAAAATGTTCAGCACATTGAGTTGGTAAACCTAAAGAAGACGTCAAAAGCTGAACAACAGTTCACACCTGTCCCTACTTGCCCCTTCCAACCCTGATGCCCCACCTGCTCTAACAGGATTCTCAGGGATACAGTCCTAGTCTGAATGGGTGCCTCTCATGTCCTGAATATAGGATGCAGGCCAAGACTGCTTCACCACCAGGCCTCGGGTTGAGCTCACTCTTCACTGGTCCTCCAGAAATAAACAAAAGGGGATGGTTCTGGTGGATACTGGAACCAAATGTACTCTAATACGAGTAACCCTCAGAAATCTTCTGCACCCTCCCCACCCCACCCCAGTGCCATCAATGGTTATGGAACGCAAACAATTGTCGTCAGGAAGTTCATTTTGACCATGGAAATTGGGTGTTCTACCCCAAGAATATAGAATTTTATCTTTCTACTACCAGAAAACATATTGGGCACTGATACCCTACAAAGTAAAACTCTACAAACCTCTATTCGTGAATTCCACCAACAGATTAGTCATCAAGCCACTGCTGAGGGAAAGCATGAACTGGGAACCCATAAGCCTACCACCCTTTAAAAAGTGGTAAGTGTCACACAATATAAATTGCTGAGGGCATAAGGAGCTAGGACAAACTATCCAAAAACTGCACTGAGTGGATATTTTACACCCTCCACATAGTGCTTTCAATAGCCCAGTACAAAAGTCAGATGGCTCATGGCAGATGACAAAGGATTGCAGAGAAATGAGCAAGATAATGACTCCCATCCATATGGCTATGCTCGATATTGCCACCATCTTGGATACCTTGGCCATAGTCCTAGATGTATCCCATGTTGTAACAAACTTAGCAAAAGCCTTGTCCTGACCACTGAGTCAAAAGTCCATTTGCCTGCATGTGGGAGGGGCAACCCTAGATCTTTCAAGTTCTTTCCCAAAGTTACCTGCACAGCCCCGCTATATGTCATGGGATGGTAGCTGGGGGCCTATCCTGATTCTCCTTTTCCACATCATTAAAGTGGGCCTATTACAATGATGATATATGAAGGTTTCCTTCTGCTGCAGGATACTCTGCAGGCTTTGTTGGAATATCTGGGAAGAAATTGATGGGTGTTGAACCCACAGAAAATTCAAGGCCGAAGCGCCAACATAAGGTTGTGGGAGACATTTATTCAGGTAATATGTATGTCGCCCCAGAACTCTTGATAAGATGCCAGCTTATCCAACTCCTAAAACTGTGAAAGAGGTATGAGACTTTGTAAGGATTTAGGGGTTTGGAGGAGTTTTATTCCCCCATTTGGCATAATCCATCTCTTATACCACCTTTTAAAGACAGAATCCATGTGGGACAGAGGAGGAGAGCTACAATCCATCTTTGATAAGGTAAAGTGAAGCTGATGACAGCTCTGGGCATCATCCAAGAAGGGCTACCACTTGAATTAGATGTGTCTGTGGCCTCAGAAGATATGGATTGGGCACTGCTGCAAAGACAACAAAAGGGGAGAGTGCCCCTGGGCTTTTGTCTCCAGTTCTGGAAGGGGACAGAAACCAGATACACCTCCACAGCAATAGCCCCTCGCAGTATACACTCTTCCAGGTAGAGCCTCTCATGAAGGAACCACAAGAACCAATGAGCTGAACTTGGATGGTTTGGCTGGTTATCAGTCACGGGCCTTGGCTTTCAACTGATAGTTGAGCTGTTCTAAAGGGATTAGTTCTATGGCTTGGAGAATAGAATACTGAGGAGTGGCTCATTGTGAGTAGGCCCTTTGGGGTAGGATATGTGGGAAGACATTTGGGTTCAACTGTAAGACCTTGAGACAATCCTCACTGTTTTCCATGTCCTGGCTCATAACATACTGACACCCCTGGCAATCAAGAAGCTGATGTCCTAGCTGGGGTTTGAGTCCTAGCTACTGACCTTTTAGTATATACCTCAAATAGGGTGAAAATAAAAGGGTCATTGTAGCACCTGCATGGAATGGCACATTGCCAAGGATGCCAGATTTCCCCTGAAATACAGGTACTTGGTTAATTCAGTAATGGCATGTCTCACATGTTCTACGCAATGCTCAAGGCAACTCCAGAGGATTCTGGGGCCATCTGCATGAGTTCCCAACTCATAAGGGATCAACAAATTGGTTACATTGACCTCTTCCTTCTAAGTGATACTTTAAATATGCTCTACCTCTGGCCTCACCCAAATTTTTTCTTGTCACCATGGAAACCAGGCTGCCATTATTAGGTGATTAAAGAAGTTTAGTATGATGTATGGACACCATCATCAAATAGACAGTGGTTGCGAAAAGGGTGTCATCACATTTCAAAGGTCATAATTAAGTGACTAAAAGGTAAAACCACCTTGGCTTTGTGGACTAAAATACTGTCCCAGAACCTAATACATTTGAATGATCCACCAGCTGGGCCTCTTGCCCCATATGCCAGACTGGGGACCCCTGCTGAGGCACCCAGCACCTTAAGATATGGAAGGCACAAGAGACAGCCATCACCCTGACTCTCACTGTGGATCAACATGCTATGCTGCTGAGAACACCAAGTCCCCTCATGGCTGGGAAAGGCATTATCTACTGGGATTTGCAATGGGTCACACTGTCAGGATGTGTGAATTACTCCCCTCGCCCCCATCCCCAGAATGGGTCTCCACTGAGATTCTGTTTTCTTGCTGCAAGCTGGACTTGTAGAAATGCACCGTACTTGGAATGGAACATGCATGCACGATTCGAAGACGGGAGAAGGTGGGAATCCTGGTCTGGCTTATCACTTCCCCTGTCTACTTCTTCATGACTGACAGTGCTGCTTCCTCTGGTCAACATGTATGGGATGTACAGTCAGGTCAAGTTCCTAAAGCTGCAGTCCCATAAACATCTAAGGATCAAGCCACAAGTGTAATTCTTACAGAAGAGGAAGCCCTTCTCACGTAAGTTCCTACTAAGTATATGTTTTTTTGACATTAGACTTCTGCTGCTCCTGATGTTCTGATCACAGAATGGGCACCTAATGGAAATATCTTTCTAAATGGACCCATGTATATGCCTAATAAAGGAATCAGTTCAGCTACTGGGTATGTGGGCAGCTGCCCATCTCCAGCTCATCAGGATAGCCATGGTAGGTATCACCACTACAGGGAAGGGATTGGAAGCCCATAAAGCGTTCCAGTAAGGGAAAACAAGCTAAGACTAGTATGCTGTTGTCTGATATTACCCATACTGATCCAGAAACCTGGCCTGTTACACACACTAACACTGGACATGAGTATCTTTATCTGTCAATCAAACCACACAGGTAGCCCATCAAACTGCTGACCAAAAGGGTTCTAAAAATACTACCATCAGAGCCACAGGTGACTATGCTCAGATTTGGGATGGGTTCATGGAGCTCACTCCAGATTATGGGCATTGGAGCAGGCAGGCAGCCCCATACTGGGAACAGAAAAATCACTCTAAACAGAACCAATTCAACTGTATCAGTAATACAGGATAAATATCACTGGAACTATAGGGTCATTCTGCCACATTAAAGGATAGCAACTGGCTTGGCAATGACTGGTCATGCCACCCAGGTATTTACTAAGCAACCCCCAGTGGGACCCAGTGATATGTGGCACAAACCACTGGCTATGGCTTCCACATGAGTGGCTGGACCACTATACCCTGGGTTTTCTGTTGGGAGTCATTCTGAGCCCACTAGTTGAGAAAAATCCTGGTGAGGTTAAAGCAAATTTGCATGGTCTCTTGCCAATCAGATGATAACCGATACCCACCCCCACTCAGTTATTTCTGCTTGAGCACCAACCCCTAAGGTACCTTGTTGATCAGTATCAGGAGTGACTTGTCCTCTTATTCTGGCCCTGGTAGGATGACTGCATCTTGTGAAGGAATTTATTGTGAGAACTTCTTTTGATTATGGGAACTGACATCATGGCTCCAGCAGGTCCTGTTTCCTTCCATACTTTCCCTTGAGCTATGAACAGGCTAATGACCCTTACTCATAAAAGATTGACCTTTACATGTACAATTCTGTTTCTACAGTTGTGTTAGTCCAAGAGGTTCATACAGCTCAACATTAAATCAGCTAACCAAAAATGTCTCTCATGCCCTAGCTATTCAAAAAATCATAAAACTAGACACAAAGGTAAATACACTCGAAGAGGCCATTCTATGTATTGGAAATGAGCTAAACTCTTTAAAGGTATGGTTGGCTCTCTGGTACCATAAAGCATATAACTGGAAAATTAAGTCTTGCCCAGAGACAAAGAGCCCAACTTAGAAAGAAGGAACAGATAAGAGCAGAACATAAGTTACCACATATACCTTTGCTAACTGGTGATGTATAGCAGTCCCTTCCCTAAGGCCTACATTCAACAAACACCTTCCCTTACCCTGGAAGCTGTGATGAGGATAGATAAGAGTATCTACAAACCTATGACTTAATCTTAGTGTTATTAGAATGTGAACACCCTGTTATTTTCTTAGCTACTCAACCTCACTATAATTGGGGCAGTTCTGCAAGAAGACTTCTGTAAAACCTGCTTCTGTACATTTTCCAAAAACATTATTTCACAGAGAATACAATATCCATTGTAAACATTCCATTTTCTGATGCCATGTTAATGTTTGACCTATAAAGACACCAAAAGCGTCAGGGCAGAGATGCCTGCTTGGTGACCAGAAAGGCTCTTGTGACTTTCTCACTCCCTCCCTCACCGACACTGTCCATCCTTCATGGATCCCTGGACCCGACTGGAGCTGCACTCTGACAGTTTCCCTTGGACAAGGGGAAGAATTGGTTCCATGGCAACAAGAATTGCCAAGTTCCCTCTCCTCAAGGCTAGGTGGGCACATTTTAGTTTCCACTGGTGTGATCATTTGGACACTGTCTTTGTTCCTTTCATTGGCCTGGAGGATGTTATAGCGGATGTAGAAGCCCCTACTAAATTCACCCAACAAGCCTTAAATAATAGCTAGCAAAACCTGTTCACTTCACTGAACACTGAAATGTCTTTCCTGAGAAAAGCTGTCCTCCAAAACACAATGGCCTTGGACATTACTACTGCTTGCAGGACGCACCTGTGTCATTATCCAAACAGCATGTTGTGTGTTCATACCTGATACTTCTGTTCACATGTCATCTTTATTAAATCACATGAGAACAGAAGTGAATGCCCCTAGTGATTTGATCCCCAGCCTATGGAACTTAATTCAGATCATGGGGCTTTTGGTGGAAAAAAACCATGTTACTTACTTTGGGAACCATTATCTATTTTCTCTGGCCCATACAGCCAGGAAGCCACCAAATCAGCCTCCTCCATGCTAGTGAAACCCCTTGCTAACTGCTCAGGGCACCTCGTGGAAGATGCGAGTGTGTAAGATCCTAAGATTGTCATCAGGGGTGGAATGTCAGAGGAGTCATCAAGAGGACATGATGGTGAGTAACCAACAAGCTGGGCCCAGGCAATTACTGGTTTCCCACCCCTGTCCCTGGCCTTGGGCTGTATCTTCTGCCCACTTTTCACACAGTGGGAGCTGTTTTCAAGGACTCGGCCTTGAGGGATCACTACACTGTTGTGTTGGGAGGACTCTGTATGTGACTATCCCCAGCGAAGGCCTCTCACCTTGTAAGATGCTGGCAGGTGATTGCAGAGGGATACTCATTTTGCAGCCTCCTAAAACAAGCCTTGTGTGTAAGTTTTCTTCCTTATTAAAATGGTCACCCAGCAACCTGGAGTGTGCTGCCTCTTTCTCCAGGTCATCTTGCCTTCCATGTATAAGGGTCACTTTCAGATTTTACTCAAGAAACTCCCAAAGTGGCAAACCAACACTTACTATATTATAGATTTATGGATGAATGTTGTATTTTCAATAATCTATATTATTTAAGCTGTGCACAATGATTGTGTATTATACCTAAATCAGAAGTCAAAACAACATGGTATGTGTTTCTTTGAAGACAAGAAATTTTAAAAGAAAGGAGGAGATTTCTTATTATACCTTTCAGGGCTTCTATGATTATTTCTTCAATTTTTTTTGCTGGGTTATCACCTCAATCTCACAAATGCTCTCCACCCAAGACTGGGAAGTGAGCCTGGGTCATGGGAGACAGGGTTCCAATTCTCAAGTTTCTTTCGAAAATTGTTCATCCAAATATGCAATCAGAGAGTCATATGCTGGTGTCATACTCTGTTCTTTTGTCCTAACACTAAAGTTATAATACTTGTAAGCTTCAAAGGGAAGTCTTCTTTTAACTATTATTTTTGGAATATGGCAAATATGCCTAGCTAACTGCATTTGTTAAGGCTGGTATTTTAAAATGCTATCAAACCTACAGAGTGCAAAGGCTCTTGTTACACGGCATCCAGAAATATACAAAGAGAACATATTTATTTCTGACCAATTAGTACAGTTAGTTATCTCACAAAACACAGTATTCCTTCACAAGGCAGTATCTGCTTATTAAAAAGTCGTTTGTGGTAAGAGTGAAATGCCAGAATTTTGAGTTTCTGATACATATATTTAATGTGTGGCAAGAGTGTATCCCTAAAGATCTGATCAATTAGAAACATGAAATTTTGGCATTAATTTAGCCTCCTAAGTATATATACCCAAGACTGAAAAGCATCTTGAAATTTTTAATGATTGAAATCTTTTAAGTACACACAAAACAAATGGAAACTCTTGGCTAAGAAAGTAGAAATTCAGTAGTATAATTTAGTAGTTGCTTCACTGAAGGGTCAACATAAGAATAACCTATGAGCTTATCACATGGAACAATGTTACAGATGAAAATATAAAAGCACTGTGATGCTTTTATTACTCTAACTTCTTTTTTTAAATATCCTCTAATTTTTTAAGTTTATTTTATTTATTTATTTTTAATTTTTTTTTAATGTTAGTTCACTTTTGAGAGATAGAGACAGAGCACAAGCAGGGGTGGGGCAGAGAGAGATGGAGACACACAATCCGAAGCAGGCTCCAGGCTCTGAGCTGTCAGCACAGAGTCCAATGCGGGGCTAGAACCCACAAACTGTGAAATCATGACCTGAGCTGAAGTCAGAGACTTCAACTGAGCCACCCAGGCACCCCTTATATCTTTATTTTGAGAGAGACAGAGATTGAGAGAGAGAGAGAGAGAGATACTAGTGGGGGAGAGTCAGAAAGAGAGGGAGAGACAAAATCCCAACCAAGTATTTTGCTCACTTCAGAGCCTGACACAGGGCTCGAACTCACAAACCACAAGATCATGACCTGAGCTGAAGTCTGTTCCTTAACTGACTGAGTCACCTAGGTGTGCAACTCTAAATTCTTAATCTCACTTTCCTCCTCAGCAGATAAAAAATATTTTGTTAAAAATCTATCAGGATTTCAACAGTAATCTAAACATTTCCTTTAGATTGGAAATCTTTTTTTTTCTACCACCATGCTTACCAATTATCACCTTTCCTTGTTGGCACTTATATTTGTGTATACATATATACAAATACTCCTATTATCTGTGTATTTGTGTTACATGTTATAACAGATTATAAGCTCCTGGATAACAGAATTGAAGTGTTATTCATGCCTATATTGTATGGAGTTCACCATGGTGTTTTGTCAGCAAGAATTATTTTCATGTTAAGATATAATTTTATGACATATCTACTAGGAAGAATATGCTATATATAGACAGAAACAAAACCAAATAAAATGACATCATGTATGATGTGTAAGTTTGGATGTGCTTTTTGAACTCTCAAATTTCAAGAACAGTACTTAGCCACATTCAAAAACTATTATTCAGTGAATTTGATTTGATTCCTATGTTACAACTTATGGAAATACAGAATTTTGTTGAATCACAGAACTAGTGTGAGAGAAGAAAGAAAGCGTGAACTAAAACCAAATCTGTCTTGTTGACATAAATTCCCAGTTGGGAACTGAAATGAAAAGACTTTATGTATGGTTTACATCTGTATTACAGTTAAGCATCACAAGCATTTTCCTTGTTGTTGTTTTCAGTTTATTTGTTTTGAGAGAGAGAGAGTGCAAGTGGGAAGAGCAAAAAGACAGAGCGAGAGAATCTCAGGCAGGCTCTGTGCTGTCATTGCAGAGCTCAGTGCCCCAACTGTGAGATCAGGACCTAAGCTGAAGTCAAGAGTACGATGTTTAACCCACTGAGCCACCCAGGTGCCCCGAAACATCCCAAGTTTTATCCAACACTGTATCAACAGTGCCGGAAACACAGTCTGGTAAAGACTAGCTTTTGCTAAATATTTGTTGGATGAAGAACCCAATGATTTTATTGAACAAAATAGATATAATTCAAATTTCTTTGTTAAATAGCTCAGGAATACTGGCAGATGCTTTGAGATTTTAGCATTACCAACCTCCAGTTCTCTGTCAGTCTCCGGAAAAATGGGTGGGGCACTAAAATGATTACTTTTATAATGACAAGAATGGGAACTCAATGGATATGCTAATACTTGATTTAAAATAACACTTCATGTTTCCATTTATAGTCTTCAAAAGATAAAAGAAAGTTTCAATAACATATTAATTTAATAAAATACTTATATACCTATAAAATATCAGGCACATTATAAAGGTACTAAGTGTATAAAGAAAGTTTATGAGGGTTTGACCCAGTTGGGTGTCCAAAATGTCTGCCTCATCTAAGGGAAATTAAATTGGAAACTTAAGAATGAGTAGACAATGTTTAATTTTGGTAGGTGTGGAAGTGTATGTGTTGGAAGGGTAGGGAAGGTTTGTACACCAAAGCTAATTAGCAGGGAAAAAGTCTCACCACTGGTGTGATGTATTCAGGGAACAGAAAGAAGCCAGTGTGGTTGGAAAGGAAAGAATCTGGCCTAATGCAAGTATAAAGTTAACGACATGCATAGTAATCAGATGGGAAAGGCTTCTCAGTTGGTAGTAAAAATTGTTAATCTTCAAAGAAGAGGAAACCATTACATATTGCAACACTTTCCTCAAGAAACAAGATTTTGTGTTTCACTGTGTTAAAAGGCCCTCTGCCTGACTGGAATGTTGGAAAATCCTCCCTTCTCTCTTACCAAAAGGCAATTGTTGGAGGGGTGTTTTATGCCACAAATGTGTATAAAAGTCTCTAATGTCAGTATGTTATGCAACTATGCTGTGATACCAAAACTAAGTTTGAGACTATTTGTTTTGCAGGCATGTAGATTTTCTTTAAAATGAAAAAAAAATCTGTTTAATAAAAAAGAGGTCTTGTGATTAAAACAAAAATCACAGTAAGAAAAATGGGGCACCTACTCAACAAGGACTCTTGTAGTGACTAATTGAATCTATATATGAGTTGCCTATTAGACATGAATTTAATGGTATCAGTTGATATTGACAAAGTGTCTGTTTCCTAAAAGTAGATTTGGAGCTGGCTCTTGGGATTCTGCACTCTACAATTCTAGATTCCAGGTGATTTCCTTGCGCTAATTCTCCAGACATCATCTCCCCCTTCTTAGTTTTCTTCTCAAAGCATGTGGAATAGCATTTTAGGTTGGTCTCTCTGTTCGCCCTTGGGGAACTAATTCTGATTTGGATTATTTGTTTCAGAAGAACTGCTTAGCAGCATTTGGGGTGGCCCAGAGACTGGAAGCTGCTGTTGACTCTCAAAACAGCTGCATCTAGGTTTGAGCTGGATCTCCTTCCTTATGTTTTAACCATAATTTATTCACCTTCAAAGTCAGAGCCACATGGGCACCTGGGTGGCTCTTTCAGTTAAATGTCCAGGTCTCGATTTCCACTCTGATCATGATCTCACAATTCATGAGATTCAGCCCCATGTCAAGCTCCACATCAGACTCTGCACTGGCAGTGCATAGTCTGCTTGGGATTCTCTCTTTTCCTCTCTCTGCCCACCCTCTGCTTATTCTCTTTCTCTCTCTCAAAATAAATAAATAAACGTGAAAAAAAAGTCAGGGCCACTTGAAAATGATAATATCATAAATGGCACATTTAAGTGAACTGTAATGTAACACCCTCAAAGGCATTCTCAATTCAGTAGACAGAATCCTCTTCCAAAAAAAAAAAAAAAAAAGAAAAGAAACTAATCCCTCAATTGCTTACTTAATGTGACAAAGAAGACAGCACCTTTCAGATAGACCCATAAAACATGTTGCAAATATTATTGAAGAAATAAAAACACTCTTACTGTGTTATCAGTATGAGGGTACACAGCTGTGGTCTGATGATCTGTCACCATTCAATTGTCCCCAGTACGTACCAAACACACTCAGTCTCTCTCTCATTCTGTTACTTAGTTTGCTATATTTCTGCAATTATACCCAAATTTCAGTGACCTTTTCTTTTCCAGTGACAAATCCACACAAAGGATACTTAAAGAGAAGTTGTTCAACTTTTCTTCGGTGAAAGGCCAGACAGTACGTATATTAGGATTTCAGTCCATATAGTCTCTTCCCAACCATTAAAACCTGTCATGGTAGGGCAAAGGAGCCACAGACCATTTAAGAAGGGCTCAGCATGGCTGTTTTCCAGATAAACTTGATTTCCAACAATAAAGAGCAAAACAGATTTCTCCTTCAGGTTTTATTTACTTGGAAGTATTTTAAAATACGATTCTAGAGAGTTCCTTTCTTCTCTCCTATCTCAGCCATGTGGCAGTATTACATTTTAGGCATATGATTAACCCCTAGTTTTAAATTATACTCTTACGTACCCCACATTTTGGAAAAAAATGCCTATTTTTAGTCTAATGTAGCCTCTACCAGGAGTCACCTGAAAAATATTGAACTATATATTTCTCCATACATGTTGACTCATTCATGGTTCATGTGTAGGTAGGGTGCTTCTAGGTATTCAAATTTCCAACAGTTACGTGTACCCCCATGACACCTAGAGAGAGAAATGAGTTATAAAAGGCAATGACTGCAACTATGCAAATGGAATCTTCTTTGGGCAAATCAGCAAAGGCAATGCATTTCCTTGGGATCAACAGTGACAGGTTTTAGAGCCTACTCTTGAGCCAGATCAGTTCTTAACTACAAATGGAATCAGGATTGTGTTTCTCAAGAACAGTCCACTGGGGTACTTCCTCTGAAACAAGAGGAGACAAGTATAAATGAATATTTAAATATCTTATCCAATATGGATATCTTCTCAAATATGGAAATTTAACTTCATTAAAGCTCATTTTAAAGCATCTATGGTTCAGGAAGAAGGCAATTGATTCTAGAAAGAAGATATGAGAGTTAAAAAAAGAAAGCATAATTTTAGTGTACTCATTCATATGTAAATGAGGCATTAAAATTATAAGGACTAAAATTGGTGAAAGAAAACCCATGGTAGTGGCCTTTGAATTAATTTAGAGTGATGGTTTGGTTTCTTCATATAGTTTCCTGGAATGGCCATGCTTTTGCATAACTCTCATGCTCAAATTTGCTATACTTAACATTCCAGGAAACTTCTACACAGATCATTAAATACAAGTAATTTTCCAATAAGAAATTTGCTATAAAATTGAAAGCTAAGACATAAACTATGATAAATTCTTATCATTTTTGCCAGAATGACCAAGTCTCTTATAAAAAACTACAGAATATCATCCGTCCGTCAGATATTTTCTAGAGTCTTTGAAGTAGGAACGTTCATAAATTATATTTGTATCTTTAATACTAGCAATTTTGGCTCTATTTTTCCTATTGTTCAGAATTTTTGAAAGCTAGAGATATAATTGGCCTCAATATTTTATTAATTTATTCACTTAAGCATGCATTTAGTAACTACACTCTTCTTGGATTCTAGGTTGCAAACAGTGTGCTAAGTGCCATTGGTCCCAAGGTGGACAAGAGCAAATATGGACATAACCACCTGGACGTTTCCCACAGAGACTGCACTCTGCCTGCTGTGGTTGCCTGAGGTATAATGCTCAGTCCAACACAATGATTGCAGCAAGGAGAGGTGATGTTGAGGGAGCCATTACTGAGCCTCTGTCTTTTGGCAGGAAGACAGGACATGGCCAAATTTGATTTAGATCTGGAAGTGCAATCTTTGATTACCTGGATGTTCTCCATTCTCTAGATAATTCTTTTGCCACAGGTTTATTGACCTCCTTCAGCAGCCATACCTGCAGTCTCCATGCAGATTGGCTACTTTATAATTACATTTTCACTTTCATGCATGTTACATCTGCATATTGAGTCAAACCTATAGCTAACTGTAACATGATTTAAGTGTAAGTAGTAGAGTAATTGTGAATATGTATGTATAGATAGATAGATATAGATATAAATATTCACTATATATATACAAGTGGGCTGGGATATTAAATTTTGATCATCAAGAACTAGAAGTGAGAAGATGTATTATTGGTAGAAAGAACTTCAAATCTTAACATATTTTATTAACCCAAATTGCATTTGAAGTGTTGTATGCAAACATGATTTTATATTGTGGGGGTAATATCGTTGTTCATTTATGAATAACATGTAAAAATACTACTACATGAGAGATTAAGAGTAAGAATGCTATTCCTTTACCTCCTCCTCTTTGAGGAGCCCATTGAACTGGGAAGGTATCTCATCACCTAGCTTTTGGTTTAGAGACTGAATTCAATAGAAAGGATGAACCCAAAGGACAGCATCTAGATTTCTCAATGTTATTAGTATCAAATGGTAAAGGGTTAATTATCGTGGGACAGAAGAAGCAAGACCAAACAAGGTTATTCATCATGAACTAAGAATCAAGAAACCTTTCCACTTTCAAGATGACAAGCTTTTAGCTCAAGGAAAGGATAAATAAATCATATATGAGGTTGAATTTCTCACTACATGCATGGGACTTGAAGCGCATGCAGTTTTATAGTAGAATAAATGACATTATTCCTTGCATTAAAAAATAGCTAATACAGATTAAATGATGTTTATTTGATTTTGTCCCCAGACTTTTGCCATGTCTGTTTTTATTTTTTTATTTAAATTTTTGTTATTTAACATACAGCATAAAACTGGTTTCAGGAGTAGAATTTAGTGATTCATCATTCACATTCAGTGCCCACTGTTCATCACAAGTGCTCTCCTTAATACCCATCTAACCCATCTCCCACCCACCTCCCCTTCATCAACTCATAGTTTGTTCTCTATCCTTAAGAGACTATTATGGTAGAGTGCCTAGTTGGCCCAGTCAGCTAAACATCTGCTCTTGATTTAGGCTCCAGTCATGACCTCATGGTTTATGAGAACAAGCCCCACATTGGGCTGATAGCACAGACCCTGTTTAGGATTCTCTCTCAAAATAAAAATTTTATTCTCACAATCAAAATTCCACATACGAGTGAAATCATATGCTGTTTTTCTTTCTATGATTGACTCATGTTGCTTAGGATAATACATTCTAGCTCTATCCACATCATCTCAAATGGCAAGATTTCATTTTTTGATGGCTGAATAATATTCCTATATATATATAATATATATAAATTATATAGTTATATTATATGTTATATANATTCAGCAGTTGATGGAGATTTGGCTATTATTGGTAATGCTGCTATAAACATTATGGTGCATGTACCCCTTCAAATCTGTACTTTTGCAGCCTTTGGGTAATACCTCATAGTGCAAATACCGAATTATAGAGTAGTTCTATTTTTTGTTTTTTGAGGAAACTCCATGCTGTTATCCAGAGTGGCTACACCACTTCGCATCCCCATCAACAGTGCAAGAGGGTTCCACTTTCTCTGCATCCTCCCCAACACCTGTTGTTTCTTGTGTTGTTCATTTTAGCCATTCTCACAGGTATGAGGTAGTATCTCATTGTGGTTTTGATTCGTATTCCCCAGTGTTTTTTTTCTTTTGCAATTGCAAAACATCTTCATCAATGGCTCAGGAGAGTGTGATAAGAAATAAGAACAATGGGTATCAGCTAGAGCATAAGTTAATTAGTCTTGTCTAGTTTTAACTGTTAAGGTCTAGAGTTGAGCAAGAGGACTTGCTGACAGAAGGATAAAGGCTATTCCTTTGCTTTAACATTCAATACTTGAATAAATATTCATGCTATATCCTAAAAATAAATATGACTTTTTGGTAAATATTACCAGCTTATTATGAGACTGTAAAGTTTGTGATGTTCACCAGACCCTCATGTGGTAACTTTCAGCAAGTTATAAAAGTCTTGGGTTCAGTGAAGAAGATTCAATGATACACATGTGAGTCAACATGCAGAGTAGGTGGATATCATGTCTGTACGTGATTACATGGAACTGAGGCATGAGCCTTTTGGCCACTTCATATTTAAGAATTGCAGAGAGGAGAACGAGCCAGTGAAGGTAGTAGAATATTTGGACAGTGACCTGGAGGGAAAGCCAAGAGACTAAACTGGCCTGATATCAAGAGAAGGAAGTAAACCAAGAAAGAGTAGTTCATCAACTGTGGTGGTTGGTAGTTGAGGAATTTGAACACAACAAGGTATCCATTACAATGTGGAGGCTATTGGTGGCCCAGACCAGCAACCTTGTTAGTATGGTGGGGGTACATTTCTAATAGGTTGTGACTTAAAGGAAGAATATGAGAATAAGGAGATTGAAGTAGTGATTGTGGACATCTCTTTAAAATAACCTGTGCCATGGGGCGCATGCGTGGCTCAGTCAATTAAGCAGCCAACTTCGACTCAGGTCATGATCTCACAGTCCGTGAGTTTGAACCCCACATCAGGCTCTGTGTACTGACAGTTCAGAGCCTGGAGCCTGTTTCAGATTCTGTGTCTTTTTCTCTCTGCTCCTCCCCTGCTCACGCTATGTCTTTCTTTATCAAAAATGAAAAAACGTTAAAAAAGAAAAAAGAAAAAAAAAGAAAATGAAAATCTTTGAAAAAACATGATAATCTGTGCCATGGGGTGCTTGGGTGATTCAGTAGGCTAAATGGCCACCTCTTAATTTTGACTCAGGTCATCTCATGGTTCACGAGTTTGAGCCCCGTGTCGGGCTATCATGCTGACAATACAGAGCCTGCCTAGGATTTTCTCTCTCTCTCTAAATTAATTAATTAATTAACTTAAAAAATATGTAATAAAATAATCTGTGCCACGACAGGGAAGGAAGAGATTGAATATTACCTGCAAGGTGTATGGAAGTTTTTCTATTATTATTTCTTTATTTTTCTCCTGGATATACTAGAACTTCTTTTGATGCTATTTGGAATAACCTAGGAGAAAGAAACAAAGGGATGAGTTAGGACTTTTGTCCTTGATAAAGAAAATAGGGGGTGGCATTCAGATTGAGAAATTAGTTTTAAAAAGTAGGGATAGATCATTCAAAAAATATTTAAAGAGGCTAAAACAGATCATGACTGAACATAGGTCAGTAGATCTAGTGGTTAAAAAAAAAGCTGAAATTTCTGTATCGAGGTGGGCTCTTCAGACTGAAATTGATGTGCTGTTGCAGCAAGGGCCAGCTCAATTCTTGAGACTTCTGGGCTATAAGAAGTTTGTAACTCCTTTCTAGACTTAACCAGCTCTATTCTAAACCCCAGGTCTCACTACCTTCAATTTGTTCGGTGTCAAATATGGGGTTCTAAAATGTAACATTTTTTTCTGTTTTTTCCCCTTATATCTATTTGTTGGTTCATAACCTCGTCAGGAGCTTCCCAGGAATAATCTGAAATAAATTCTGTACTTGGAGGGCAGAGAGAGACCAAAGAAAGAGGCGGGTCTCTCTAGGCTGATAGATGGCAAGTTTTAATAAGCAAAGAGAGCTTACATATGAGGCTTGTCTTGAGCATCATCAGCAAGATGAGTGTGTTCTTACATCTGCCCATCAAATCTTAAAAGTTTATGAAGAGGCCCCAATTGGATTTAGTCATGTACACTGGGCAGGTGTCTAACACCACATCACTATCTCAAGGCTTTGTCCTTGGAGCAATCTCTAGAAGCTGGAACAGTAAGTGGTACCACAGGGGAGGAGGTGAGGTTCCTCCCAGTGCTGGGGTCCAACACATCTCCATGACCTTCCTTGACACTACTTAATTCAATAAAGCTCAAGGGCTGATGTTCAGGAAGTGATACAATGGGCATTTTCCTAGAAACAACACATTAGTATAAAAGAGTTGTAGTTTGTGTATACTGTTAATGGCGTGGTTGAAAGTGATTGATTTTAGAGAAGACGAGGATATCTTGGATGTGAGGAAAGAGAATGATAATTTTTTCTCTCTTTTTTTTTGGATCCTCATGAGGACAAAATATAAAACTTTGTATGTTTTACTAGTTCAAGAGTACTGAAAGTTTAACAACAGCACTATTTTCACTCAGTGTTTTCAACAATACTTCTTAACTTCTGCAACAATAAAGCAACTCATATGTCTTCAAAAAATATGCAGTCACATAAATATATCATTGTCATTTTGTGAAGTAAGGACCACTGATATCTCCTAAACTCACAGGTGAGATTTTTCTCCCCCAGATATTTCGGGGGTCAAAGACCCAACCAGTTGTATTATCTATCCCATCCCAGTGACTGAAATCGTAGTTATGAGAGCTTACAGTAGACAAACACTTTAACATAAAGGCATTCTCCCAAATCTTAAGAGTTTCCATGGTAAAACTTAATGATGCTTTTTTCTATCTTCACTGTTTCAGAGAACTGCATTAGTTAAGTCAAACTTGAAGTGCCCTTTGTTGTAAAAATAAATACTTGCTATGCAGCCTTCTAAGGGAACAATGGTCTGCAAGTTATTTGAGAGAATGCAATTATTTATGCATATTAAGTTTCAGAATTGAAGCGATTTATCATTCTTATCAGAATGATTTTTCCTTATGGTCCACATGGCCTGGGTAACCAAGGGCAAAATAATCAGAATAATTTAATTAAAAAAATTAAAAACATTAAGAATTATATATTTCCTGTCTTCTATTTTGAAAAATCTTAAATTTTCTTCACTATCAGTTTCTCAAAATATTTATAATTAAATTAACTACTATCATATATTATATATACAAAATGTGGTAAATGGTATTTCCCTAATGACCTATCAGTACTGTAATTATGAAAATTGTAGATGAACCACAAATGTTTAACCAGTAAGAATATGTTTTATTTTAGAGATAAATTTAAACGGTTCAAACTCTCAAAGCCTTTGAAGTACTCTGGGGTCTATGGATTTGGGTTTCAAAAAATATGACATTTTCAGTGTTAGGAAGGAATTTTGAAGGATTAAGTCACAATATGACCTTGCTTGGAGGCATAGAAGGAAAGAGACATAGAAAACTATAATAATTTTGCTTTTAGTCCCTCTGTCATTACAATTTCTTTTTTATATTTTTAATCTATACCTAAAACATACTCATCCTGACAACTAGACATATAAGTAAAAATTAAGGAAATCCCACACAATAGGTGAATTTATCTTTACTTTGCCTCCACCCTTCCCTCCCTGTTGTGCCCTCATTCCCCATAAACTTTACTGGTTTGAAACAAGGTCAGCAGAGGATCAGTTCTGAGGCCAGGTGACCCAGGCAGCGCACATACCCTCTTTACTCCTCTGATTGACTTGGAAAATACTGAAATATCATTTACTGACATTCAAAGGCTACTCATGAATCTTTTAAAAGACACCTTGCAAATGGTCACCTTGTAAGGAAAGGATTGAAGATGCTCTATTTTCATCCATGACATAACTCCGGGGCTCCCATATATATTGTTACAGCTTTTTGGCTCTGTAAGGAGGTGATGGGAGATATGCATCTGTTTATTTTGGAAATAAGTTTTGACATAATAACTCCCGCTTGCAGAACTTCAGGTCAACAGCCTCAGATGCCACAAAAAAAAAAAAAAAAAAAACAATAGCTACAATCTGCTTTACAAAAGAGTTTGAATTATTTTTCCCAGGTTCATTTAAAATTTGGCTAGCTATCCTGGTTTCCTTTGCCATAATATCCATGAAGGTAAAATTACAGCAAGAAATCATATGTATTACATTTAATAGGCCAGTCTTATCTGCTATAACAATTGTAGTTGTGTTCCTAAAAATATGAAATTGCCCAGAAATACATTATTAAACAAACTAGGTTGAAGGTTTTGGGTTAAAAACTAGTGAGATTCACACTTACAAAGCAAGGCATTTGCCTTGTAACAAAAGTAAAAACGTTTTTTCAATGGCTCTGTTTAGATTTTATGACAGCAAAAAAGTTGGTTCTTTATAACTGATAAAGATTAATGATAGTGAGAGGTCGCCTTTATATCTCAGGTTAACACCTGAACCTCTTCCCTTTTAACAAGCTACAATGTTGCTGGAGACACATTGCTGGAGATGTAAATGTCCACTCTAAAAAATTAAAATTAAAAAAAAACCTGAAGATGTATTTGCTTCCCTTGGTCCCCAAATCTTTTTTTTTTCCTGTTCCTTGGGTGCAGACCAGGATCCAGTAATATCCAGTAACAGACATTGCAAGTCTCATTTGACAGCTTATTTAAATAGAAGCTTAAAACCTCTTGTATTTGTAGTTTATCTGTAAAGTTCATTTCATTGTCCATTGTCATTGACTGGCCAATGCAATCAGCTTTGAATAAAATAAATGTGTTATTGAGAGAAGAGCATATTATTTATTATATTAGAGCAATTTTTCTCAACCGTCCTCTCCTATAGTCTTTTTAATAAACAAAACATTCTCAAGAGCTTTCTGAATCATTCTATACTTACCTATAGCTCTGGGCTTCAAACTGCTCTGTTTATACAGGAGTCACGGAATTCTCACTCCTTATAGGTAAGTTTTCTCTGGTTGTCATAACAAATTATTAGACATGTAGTGACTTAAAAATATAAAAGTGTATTATCTTATGGTTCTATAGGGTCTGTCTGGGTTAAAAATCAAGCTGTAGGAAGACTGCATTTCTTCCTGGAGGCTCTAGAGGAAAATGCACTTCCTTTTGTTCTCCAGCTTCTAGAGGCTTCCCACATTCTTTCTCTCACGGCATTCTTATCCTCTCTGCAAAGCCAACAGAGATGCGTTTCTCTGGCCACTCTTTTGTGATTGCATCTCGGTCTGACTCTCTTCTTCCCTCACCTTCTTCCACTTTTTTTTTAAATTTCTTTTTAATGTTTTATTTATTTCTAGGAGAGAGAGAGAGAGACAGCATAAGCAGGGGGGTGTCAGAGAGAGATGGAGTCACAGACTGAAACAGGCTCCAGGCTCTGAGCTGGCAGTCAGCACAGAGCCCGACGCGGGGCTCGAACCCGCGAACCATGAGATCATGACCTAAATGAAAGTCAGACGCCTAACCGACTAAGCCACCCAGGAGCCCCACCTTCTTCCACTTTTAAGGATTCCTATGATTACAGTGTGCTCACCTAGGTAATTCCGACTGTTCTTTCTGTTTAAGGCCAACTGATTGATAAAATTCATTCCATCCAAAATCTTAATTTACCATTGCAAATATAGACTAACATCATTTATAGGTTCTGGAGATTAGGATTTGGACATTTAGGGGTATTCCATTATTCTTCCTACCTCTCCTATCAAATTGATGAACTCCTTATATGCATCAATGGTGAAGTACAACTTTCTGAGAGTAATAAAAAATGCAGGTAGGCCTTCCTAGGAGGTTCAGTTGGTTAAGCGTCCTAGTTCGGCTCATGTCATGAACTCACAGCTTGTAGGTATGAGCCCTGTGTTGGGCTCTGTGCTGACAGCTCAAAGCCTGGAACCTGCTTAGGATTTTGTGTCTCCACCTCTATGCCTTTCTCCTACTCTGTCTCTCAAAAATAAATATTTCTAAAACTTTTTTTTAATGCAGTCAGATACATTTTTTCCTTGGCAAATCCTTGCAGTGAAGTGATAAAGAGAAAACAATAGATAATTCCCACACTCTGTCACAACTCATGGAAAATAATGGACAAAACATTATTTTGAATATATCTCTCAGTAAATAGATTAAGCCTGTATATTGTTTCTCTTCCAGTTCTGTTAGACATAAATAAATAAATGTTCTCTTACTGTATTTGGTATTATTAAGATCATCTAGTATACATTAAAGTACATTTCATCACATGTGTTTATGTGTCAATAACTCAATGCTGTGTTTCACATTGACTGTAGGTGTTTTGAAAGAGGGTTATAGCTTAACCACCTCCATGTTCACCATGGCTCTCATATTATATTACGATGTTGCACATCACAAACGTTTATTGAATGATGAGTGGATGAATGATTGCCAATCAATAAAATTTTATTCAAGTTAGATTAATTTAGAACATGTTAAGCCATCATCTTTACTTTGCATTCCAAATTTATAAGAGAAGTGGAAAAAGAAAATTTACGAAAATTGTCTTTGAGGGCAGTTGCCGTATGAATTTTTTACTACATGTATTTTATTTTACCTTGCTAGCTAATCATCTTATGTTAGTAATCATTTAGTACATAATCTTAAAATAGAAGGATCAAAGTCACAGTTACGAATGATAAAGGTGAGTGATGGTTGCCATGTTCTAATGTAAAACCGAGTTGCTTCGGGGGCTAAGACTGCTGCATTCTCTATCGTAACATGTCCTGTTGACAAGAGGAACATTTTTGAGCTTCTTCAGTCTTGTCAATTATAAAACCTAAAGTGCATATCTCAGGCTGGAGTATCAGTACATTGCCACACCTTAGGCATTTGATTTTAACAGGAACCCATTTCATTAGGCATTTGGTTTTAACAGGAACCCATTATCAAAATAATAACTGTTTGGTGAAAAGGGATGTGTCTAGTAGCAAACCCACATGCAAAACCCCAGAAGGGGGTATGTCCTGCTGCTACTCTTTGCATGCTCCTCCCACTTTCATGGTAAGTTTCCGGAAACATAGCAATTTTTCCTTGACTACTAGACCACAGAGAGTATAGGCATTTGTATTAAACCATAACTCATTTGCTGTGTGTAAATGATAGGGGAGTTGATCCCAGTAATATACTTCTCTAAGTGCAGCTTTCCTCTATTGAGATCCTGGGATGGTCCCTTCTGGATCTTAGGAGATGGGACATTACAAGCAAGTCAGAAATCAGTTCAGATGTACATACATTTGGCAAATAGCATATATTAAGGTTAGAAGTAATAAAACAATACAATAAAACATTTTAACTTTTTAATCTTTCTTCACTACACTTTAAGCCTTAGCAGTTGGAGTTAACTGCTTTGGGGGTTGAGTTATACCTGCAAAGAGAGCCTGTTATCTCCCGGCTGGACAGCTGAGAATGAACAGGTGGAATGGAGTGGTAAAGGCTAGGTGAGGGACACCTACTTCAGGCAGGCACTTCCTCCCTCTCCCTTGATTCTTTGCCTCAGAGTTTGTTTTCCTCCATGTCGTCTGAGTATCTCAGGATCCACAATGCTCAGGACTCAAAGGATCATTGCCCTGCCCCCTCACATTCTCCCTTACATTTCCGGAACCCAAGACACCCTCTGTATGCGGCATCCACAAAAGGGTCAGCATTTGGGTGCCTTCTTTCCTTGAAATTCCCAAGCGTACTCACATTTGCAGTGATATCTTGGCCCCACCCCTAATCTTGAAAGCAGCTGAGGTTTAGGTAGAAGAGTGGCAAGTGGTCTGGGAAACATGAAGAAGGTTATCTCCTTGCCAGTAAATGATCCACATTTTCTTCAGGTTCAGGAAGGACAGCAGCTGCTCTACCCAAAGGCTTACTTCAGCTCTAGAAATCAATTAGCCATTTCCCTTTCCTTATGAAGGCAAGAACAAAAACAGAGAGCAACAATCAGGTTGCTTACCATCACCCTACTTGCCTGCCCCCAGCTAGCTACTGTCCCCTGATCCCACCTTAATAAGAAAGAAACAGAAGGAATTATGAATTGCCCATCAGCCAAATAAGTTTGGTCAATAAGTTTGCTGCTTGTGGGGCCCTCATCTTTCTTGTCTAGTAACCCACACCTCTTATAGGACTCCAGCTTTATTGCCAAGTTGATGTTTTCATGTCTATATTTATTTATCCTGACAGTAAAAACTAGCCTTATGGATCAGAGGCCAAAATATTATTTATATACAGAGTATTTGAACACAGGTTTTCTATGCCCTATTTCCACCTTAGGGCAATATGATAAGGACAGAAATCATTCCAACTCATACAGAAGGTATCTACAGTACAGGAGAGGGACTCCAAAATTCTAAATCTCAAATATATAAAGGGCAGCTGGTACATGTTCCTTCTTCCCATCTTGAGAGGAAGACAAACCTTTCCTGTCTGCTGCAAGCAAATATGCACTCTATGGAAAGTGAAGGGGGAAGTCCCTAAATTAATTAAACTCTTTGGAATGTAAATGATTGAGTCAGGGATTCCCCCCCCTTTTAAATGTAAATGAATGGGCCCTAGTGTGATTAACTTATAAATTTCTTCAAGGTGTTCCATTGTGGTTAATGCCCAAGGTTTTTTTGCTACTTATCTTTTTTTAAACCAAGGTTACTAGTGATGCCATGTCATGCAACACCATGAAAATATTCACATTTTTTCTGCCACAAGTTGATTTCTATGATGATAATGTTATGCATATTGCAAAGAATGACTTTTTTAGTAAAGAATTATCAAACATATAGTATGTACCAACATAGGGAATAAAGCAATAAACAGAAGAATATATGTGTCTAGAGACTATAAAGAACAGGGGCGCCTGGGTGGCTCAGTCGGTTAAGTGTCCGACTTCAGCTCAGGTCATGATCTCACGGTTTGTGGGTTCGAGCCCCATGTCAGGCTATGTGCTGACTGCCAGCGCAGAGCCTGGAGCCTGTTTCAGATTCTGTGTCTCCTCTATCACTGACCCTCCCCTGTTCACTCAGTCTTTCTCTCTCTCAGAAATAAATAAGACATTAAAAAAATATTTTAAAAAAGAACATTAAAGGCACTAAAAACAAAACAAAAAAACAAAACAACAACAAAAAAAACAAACCAGTGTTAGAAACACTGAGAATGAAGGGACCATGGAATGAAGGGAAATGGAAAGATAAATAGATGACAGGCCACAAAGGGACTAATAGATATTTTTAAGGATGTGAGCTTTTAGGTTGATTCTTTACAAACTCCAATACTTTTGACAAATGGGCAAGACCTATGACTGCGCAAAGAACTTAAGCAGAAGGTGATAGGAAGTGTGGCATTTTGATGGGCACCACTTAAATATTTATATTCAAGGACTAGAGTTGTCAACTTCCACATCCCAATTCTAGGATCGATCATGAGGATAAGCCTTTGGCTATCCACTTGATTTGTTATGGAAAGAAAAAGAAAAAAGAATTCCAGGGAATCATGCTTTCAATTAAAAAATACTGACTTCCTATCAAGATTTCTACAAAAATAGTATCATTAAATTGTAGTAATAAACAGCCTATAAATCTTCACACGTCACAATTATGAAGTAATACCCATGAAGCTTTCTGAAAGTGTTTTTTTTTTTTATGTTTATTTTTGAGAGAGACAGAGCATGAGCTGGGGGAGGACAGAGAGAGAGAGAGAGGGAGACACAAGATCTGAAGCAGGCTCCAGGATCTGAGCAGAGAGCCTGACATGGGGCTCAAACTCGCAGACTAGGAGATCATGACTTGAGCCGAATCTGGATACTCAACCGACTGAGCCACCCAGGCATGCAGCTTACTGACAGCATTATTGCAAGTCCATGTTAACTATGAATAGGAATCGAAAAGGGTTACATTGAAATGAGACTCTAGTGTATTTCTTAATATCAAAATTTCTCAGTGAAAAAGAGCTATTGTGTTACTTAGCACTTTTAGTCCTTAAAGATCCTATCACAATACATTGTCATTTGGATAAACATGTTCATTTAAATAACAAAAGAAATCAAAATTGAATCGTTATACTCTTTCTCAAATTAAGATCAGAAAGAATATACTTTAGTCAAGTATACTTTAGGTAAAATTTAAAGAATCATTATACTCTTCTAACATCTGATCAAATAAATTTGGCCAATGATAGGAAGTGCTTAACATCTCTCTTTTTTAAAAATATTTTAATGTTTTATTTATTTCTGAGAGTGAGAGAGACAGCATGAGCAGGAGAGGGTCAGAGAGAGAGGGAGACACAGACTCTGATGCAGGCTCCAGGCTCTGAGCTGGCTGTCAGCACAGAGCCCGACGCGGGGCTCGAACCCACGAACCGTGAGATCATGACCTGAGCTGAAGTCAGACGCTGAAATGACTGAGCCACCCAGATGCCCCTAAAACGTCTCTTTAAAAACTAATTGGTGATCACCTATAATAATACCTTCTTCTAAACTAAAATGACACATCCAGTGTTTTAGAATAACCCCAGGGGACCACAACACTGGATATAATCAAGTAGAATATTTAACAAGTCAGCAAACACAAGGTTCCTGGGTACCAGGGGGAAAAAACCTCACCTTCAGAGATGCATACTTTATGAATCTTAATAATGTCCAGAACAGGAGCTACAAATTGAAGAATGGTCAACAAGAAGTATCAAACAAGCCTGGCCTTTGGAGAAATGAATGTATTTGAGGCAAGAGTAAATGACTCCTTAAAGGTGAGAAAGCAGTTCCCCCAAATAAAAGGGCACCTTTGACAGTCAGAGCCCCAGAGACCTGCCTCGAGGAAGTTATGGGCCCAGGAAGTGACTCTAGGTTTAGATCAATGAAAAGCCCCTTAATGTTCACAGCTATGTTTTCCCCAGTTTGAACAATTGAAGGCAGAATTAACGTGAGAAGTACTTTTTGAATAGTACACACTCTGATGTTGACAATCATGGCTTTTAAAGGTTTTAAAAAAGGAAAGATATGAGAAAATGTCCCTACTATTATTATTTTGGTTACTTTGAGCTTTGAGTTTACTTTCTCCATTATTTTAAAGTGGAACTAAAACAAAACATAATTTTTTAAATTGGCCATTTCCAGGCTGAGAAAAAAACAAGAATATCAACTTGTGGTTTACAATACCTCATAAAAATTTAGGGGAAAGTTACATCGATATACCTTTTAAACAATTAGCAAATAAGTTGGAAAATGATTTTTTTTCCCAACAGATTAGTGTTTTTAGTGTGACAGTTTTATTTTGTCTGGTTGTCATAGTTTCATATTAAGTTCATTGAAATTGTTACTGAAACAACAGGTTTTATTGCTTTTATTTATATTAAAATCTACTTGACAAAATGGGCCATTAAAATAAAAATATGATTTTTGCTTTTTTTAATGTGAATTTTAATCTGAGACTCTGTGTTGCATGACTTTTCCAGTTTGAGAGCATTTTGTACTGATATATATTATAAGCATTCTATCACTTACAAACAGTGAATTTATCTTAAACTATTTTATTGAAATAATAGGTTGGTAGATGTGACACCCTGAATATTTCATGTACAGAACAAAGCTGTATTTACGACAATAAGAATGACCACACAAAATCATTTCTGTGTGTGGTGATTTGCCCTGTGGCAGATAGAGCAAAAGCGACCAGGGTATCGCATGAGATTGTAAAAAATTGTTATAAATGGTATTTGTTACAATAGATTTGGTGATTATGATGGTAGTGCAATAAAGTTGCTAGAGATCTAATGTAAAATATAGTTAATTTTAATTATCCTGATGGCTGTTGTTAATAAGTTTGGAAATGGATAGAACCTGAACAAAAAACAGTAACTACAAATGTTGCCACAAGATATAATTTTTAGAGTTTGTGTTAAAATATGTCATTAAAAATATATGTGCTACATATGTCAACTGAGCTGACAAACACCCTCATCAACTGGTTTGTCCCTGTGGTTTATGTTTATGGCTTCTATTCAGACAGATTAACAACTTGCAAAGATAACGATACATACTTTCCTTGCATCTTGATTGATTGTGCTACAAGTCCCTTTTCTCTGCCCAAGAGCCGATGCAAAAGCACTGAAGGAAAACAATGTTGGTTCAATGCAAATTTGATGAGAGGCAGCCAACCAGTGACAGGCATCACGGAGTTTTAAGTGGTGAGTTTAAGTTTGAACATGAGTTTCTCCTGGATTCTACCAACTAATCAGGTATAAGATTAAATATTTTAGTGTCGGGTATTTTTGGCCTTCCACACGTTTTCCGTCATATGCAGAATCAAGGGCCAATAATAGCTGTGGCATCAGTAATGTCAACAATAGTACAGCAGAAAAAAAATGATGTGAGAAACGTGGCGGAGAAAAATGAAAGGATCAGGGCTTACAGGTAACGTAAGCATTTGGAATTAGCCTAAAGTCAGGACACCATTAGAAGTGCTTTAAACCAGAATATGTGGTGAAGATCACTTTGGCAACAGTGTAGAAGGTAAATGTGAAGGAGTCAAGGACAGAAACTGAGCCATGGTGGACCAGCAGTGTTGGAGGCAAAGTGGCAGATATGAGACCTATTTAAAAGACATGATGGGGTGACTTATACAAGAATGGAATATCGGAGAGGCGCCTGGGTGTCTCAGTTGGTTAAATGTCTGACTCTTGATTTTGGTTCAGGTCATGATCTCACGGTTCATGAGATTGAGCCCTGTATTGGGCAATGCAGAGTGACAGTGCAGAGCCTGCTTGGGATTCTCTGTCTCTTTCTCTCTCTCTGCCTCTCCCCCACTTGCACCCTCTTTTTCTTTCAAAATAAATAACCAAACATTTAAAAAGAGAATGGGGGGCACCTGGGTGGCTCAGTTGGCTAAGTGCCCGACTTCAGCTCAGGTCATGATCTCACAGTTTGTGGGTTCGCGCCCCACATTGGGCTCTGTGCTGACAGCTAGCTTAGAGCCTGGAGCCTGTTTCAGATTCTGTGTCTCCCTCTCTCTCTGACCCTCTCCTGATCATGCTGCCTCTCTCTCTCTCTCTCTCTCTCAGAAAAAAAAAGAATGGAGTGTTGGAGAAAAAAAGGAAGTGTGTGTGTGTGTGTGTGTGTGTGTGTGTGTGTGTGTGTGTGTGGCAGGGGAGGGGGAGTAGGTCTACAGAATCTAACAATTCCTGTCTGATAATTTGGTGACTGGTGTAACCATCAACTTATGGTGTTTAAGAAAAGAATATTTCCTCTATCATATATTTTTTTATGTTTTACTTATTTTTGAGAGAGAGAGAGAGAGAGAGACTGAGAGCATGGGAGGGGCAGATAGAGAGGGAGACACAGAATCCAGAGCAGGATCTTGGCTCTGAGCTGTCAGCACAGATTATGAAGCAGGGCTCAAACCCAAAAACAGAACCGTGAGAACTGTGAGAACCATGAGATCATGACCTGAGCCAAAGTCAAAGTCAGATGCTCAAAGGACTGAGCCACCCAGGCACCCCATCTCTCATGTATTTTTACGAAACATTTTATCATGAGTGTTCTCAAAGGCAATTTCATGTTCATCATCTAAATCTCAGTGGAGATAAATGGGAGGTGCTATCATGTATCACCTGGTACAACATCTCATCCTGTTATTGTTCTAATTACATGAGTGAAGAGCTTAATGTACCATAAAATCCCAGCACATAGAGAGAAACATCACCAGTTTGCTATTCAAATAGGATTTTTAGAGTGGTTTTACCTATGACTTTTAAATTAAAAACCTAATGTGCTTTCATCTTCAATTAAGCTCAATTGCCAAGTATAATTGACCATGGTAATGTAACTAGCAATTTGAGGACATTCAAACACACACAAGCTGTACGCATTTTCAAATGGGTTTAGCTTATTTCATGGAGGTTTTGGCCTAGAAATCACTCCATGAAAGAATCTAGTTCAATCCTTTTCCTGACAGGAAGGGAAAGAATCCTGAAATACAGAGAGATGATCAGGAAGTACGAAGTACAAACAAGAGGAAAGATAAACCTAACCCCTACATGCATCAAGGTCAGGCTGAAGCATTGCCCAGTGGACTTTGTTTCTAGAATTCGTATTAATTTACTAGCATTCTCATTGACCTCCCTTCTCCCCCTCACTCCTCATCAATCAGTTAATACCTCTCCTCATTTTCTCATCTGGCTATCTGGCTGGAAGTGATTAGCAGCTGATCCAGAATTTGTCACCATTGCATTATTAAAATGAGAAAGTTCAGGTACAAAAGGGTAAAACTGACACTTACACTTGGAAAACTTAGGTAAGAGAGAGAAAAAGACTTTTGTTACTAATATAATTGCATAGAAGGGAAAGCTAAGAACTGGGGTATACTGTAGGCAGGAGGAAAATGGTAGGTACAAATGTAGCTAAATTTTACCACACCAAATCTTTATCATTTTAAAAACTTTTCAAAGAACTTTTTATTTGGTTCATCCTCTCTGTTATATGATTATTTTTATGTTGAAATCTCTGATCCTATCTTTATTATTTTCTTCTTTCTCTGTACTCTGGTATATATTCTTTCTATCTTTTTTTGGTATTTTATCCTAACTTTTGAGGATAGATGGTGTTTTCATTAATTTTCACATTTATTTTTTTAACTACTATTGATAAAATTTAACACTTCTTTTATCTTCACACTGCTTTATCTTACACCACATGCTGTCACTGGTATTTTCTGGCATAATTCAGTAAAATACGTTTTCTAATTTTACTGTGGGTTTATGATTAGTGGATTATTTTGGTATTTTATTTACTAATTTCCAAATTTATGAGAATATTATAGTTATCCTTTTATTAGTTATGTCTCACCTCATTTATGGATGAAGAACACATATCAACATTTTGAAATTTTTTTTTTCTGGTTGTTTTATTAGTTATTGAGAAATCTTTAGCTGTTTTGTGGGTTTGTCTATTTTTCATGCTATTCGGTAAATTATTGAGTTATACATTTTGAAAATGTATTTATTCATTATATACTTGTGATATCTTCTTGGGAATTGATCTATTATCAGTATAAAATATTTCCTTTATGCATTTAAGAATTATGCATTTTTGCCTTAAGGTTAATTTGATTTCAATGTAGCAATAGGTTGATATTTGCATGGAATAGCCCTTTACATTGTTTTACTTGCATACTTTATGCATTTGTTTTGACATTTCTCTTCTAATTAGTTTTTTCTAAGAGTCTTTTTCTTTAATGTAATTTTAATATGTGTGGGTTTAAATCTATTATCTTAATATGTGCTGTTTGTTTCTCTTGGGATGTATTTTTCTCTTTGGTTTGCTTATTTTGCCTTGCTTCTTGTTTTTCTGCTTTTATTTCATCTATTTGTTTGGATTTCACACACACCATTTTGTTATTGTTTGATGATAATGATTCTGTTAGGGATTACAACACCTCAAAGTATGTCAGACTTACTGGAGGCTTACACTGATTGCAATCTCTGACTCTTCCCTGGCAGCGTTCTGACCTTTCATTTCCTCCTCCACGGGAATATCCTAACACTTCTGTGTGTTTTAATTAAGTCTACATTTTAAATTCCGCATGACATCTCCACTGTTTTCAGAGTCAATATTTATTTAAATGTAGTGTATGTACCTTCCATTGTTCTCTTGCCTATAGAACACATTTCAGTATTTTCTTCAGTTCAGTTACTAAATATCTGTCTGTCTTTCTGTCCCTGAGTCCCTGTTTCTGTCTCTTCCTCACTCCTCTTCCTCTTCCTTTCCCTCTCTTTTCCTCCCACACCTTCCTGTCTCATTTGGCTTTTAAATATATTTATTGTACCTTAATTCAAAAGAATCTTGTTACTGGCAGTAATTATTTTCTGGTAAATGAAATATTCATACCACTCTCTGCTTGCTTCAATTTTTTTCAGCTATGGGATAATCTTTTTCTTTGTTTCTCACTTTTTAAATATCACCTCTTTGCCTTTGCTTTCTGAAGAAATAATAGTGATGAATTTACTTTTTTTTAATGCTGTTTACTATTCTCTGGATTACTTGCATTTTTTTGGTATCTTTCATTAGTACCACCTCCAATCGTTGACCCCTGCTTTTTTCTCAGTTCTATTTCTCACAAGCAATTTGTATCACCCATGCTAGTGTTGACGTTGCTGAGATTTTAAATTGCTGCGGAGTTAGCCATTATTGACCCTAGTTCTGTATATCACAGAGATGCTCATATGCACACTTAAACTCAAAGGAATCTATGAAGCCTGCTTCTGGTCAGTTCTCTCATGTCTACTTCCACCATCTAAAGTGGGGCTCCCCCAGTGACTCAGTTGGTTGGGCATCCGACTTTGCCTTAAGCCATGATCTCGCAGTTTGTGAGAGCCCCATGTCGGGCTTTGTGCTGAACACTCAGAATGTGGAGCTTCTTTCAGATTCCATGTTTCCCCCTCTCTCTGCCCTTCCCGTACTCATGCTCTGTCTCTCTCTGTCTCTCAATAATAAATAAAAACGTTAAAAATTAGAAAAAAGAAAGTCACACTTACTGTAAGTCAAAATGTTCCTTGCGTGCCCTTTACATTGGTCGTACTCACTGAGTACTTCAGGATGGGCGAAGCGCCTTCCAGATCCTCTGAAGCCTGAACAATCGCACGTGTTGCTTTCTGAATCTATCCTCTACACATACACAAGAGGATGAAAACATCTCAGGGTTTCAATACAAAAAATGTTAACATTTCACTCATTCATGGGGTATTTAAACGCAGGCTGCAAGTCTCACGCGGTAGTACTACTCCAGGGAATATCCTAATGTAATCTCCTATTATCTCTGCACGCCTTCCCTTTTGACTCATTTCTTTTGCTTTTATCTTCTGACGCATCTCTCTGACTTCTCTGAGAAAAAATATTTACCTTTTCAGGCATGTGTTAGTTATATTGGACATGCCTGGATAATTCAGGAAATCCCCTATTTTAGGGAAAACTGGTTAATAATTTTAATTACATCTGTAAAGTGCCTTGACAACAGTTCTTAGATTAGTGTTTGGTTGAATAACCCTGGAATAGAAAATTCTGTCTGCCATAATTAGTAACACTAATTTGAACCACTGACACACATTTCATTCTTTTATATTACCCAATCTTCTAAAACAGAAACATACATATGTTTTGGTTTACAGCAAACAACAATTTCTAATATATAGATGTAAACACATATATTTTAGAAGTAAATTTAAACTTTAAAGTAACTGCCATTTGAGAGATATGTATAATTATAAAACATGTAGATTAAATAATAACTTTACAACATGAGAAAATACAAGGAAGCAAAAAACCAAAACAAAACAAAATCTTGTGGTTTTATATTGCAGAATTGGGAACATAATGAAAAGTCACTTTTTAAACATGGACTCTAAAGTATGAGAATCTGAAAGAGAAATAGAGATAGAGAAGAGAACTATAAAAATATCTAAAATACATTTTTCAGACTCCACGGAGAAATTGTTTTACAGTAAAAAGGAAACAAAAACAACACAGAAACCAAATCCTGTACTGCAGAACTGTTACTACTCCCCCTGCACAATAATTATTAAGGTGGTTATTTACATGGACTGTGATATTATTTTAAGTGTAACGTTTATAGTCAGTAATAAAAAGGATTTAATCAAAAAGATCCTCTTTTAGAATTTGTAGATTTCTGCACATGTAACGTTCAATAGTAAACACAAACAATGGGGTAAAACAATTGCTATGCATCCATGAAGGTAAAAACAAACAAACAAACAAACAAATAAAACCTCTGAGGTTTAAATCAGCTATAGTTACTATCTACGAATTTATCAAATTGGTGGAGTAATTACTCAACCAAATTTTTTAAAGTCTACATTTACAGACACTAATTTATTGACTTCCTGGACACACACACACACACACACATTAGTTAGTTCTCCCGGACACAGATGTGGAGATGGAGTGATGAGCCCAAGAGATAAAACAGAGTAGGGCAAAGAAATTGTTCACACTACCGTGCAGATTTAATGCCTGTAAAGAGAAACAGATATGGAAGCACGATGGACAAGAAGAAGCTCAGACTACCATTTAGAGGCACAACTTCCTAATTCTTCACATGGGGAGTTCCAGAGCACATACTATCCGTTGGAGTTCAACATTGTGAAGTGGACAGACTCGAGTACCAGATCAAACGTTGGCTTCAAGATCATTTTTTTGTACAGGTCTACTAATGGTGAATTCTTCCAGCTTTTATAGGTCTGAAAACATTTTTATTTACCTTTATTTTGTTTTTGAAAAAAAATTATGCTTCATATAAAGTTCTTAAGATGATAGTATTTTTCCATACTTTTAAGATGGTGCTCCCCTATCTTTTGCTTTCCATTGTGCCTGAGTAGAAAACAGCTGCCATCCTCACCTTTATTTTCCTCTGTGTGCAGTGTGTCTTTTTTTCCCCAGTTGCTTTAATTTTTTTCTCTCTAAATCACCAGTTTTAAGCAATTCAATTATGGGTTTTGATTATAAGGCCAGAAATTCATGTTCTAACTTTTTTTCTCAAGAGATAGTGGGTTTGCAAATAATCTTGAAACTAAAGAGCTAAGAATGTAATATACTAGAAATGACTTTTTGGGAGGGAATCACTAAAATTGAGCTTAAGTTTAAGTTAAAGAAGAAGAATAAAGTGATAGAATTTACCTCTGTTCTTTTTTAATTATTTTAAATTTTTTATTATTTTCCTTTTTAAATTTAAATTCAAGTTAGTTAACATACAGTGTAGTTTTTGTTTCATAGAAAACAGTGATTTATCTCTTACATAAGAAATTCAGTGCTTATCCTGAAAAATGTCTTCCTAATGCCCATTACCCATTTATTGATTTTTTTAAATGTTTATTTATTGTTTGAGAGAGAGAGAGCACAAGCGAAGGATGGATAAATAAAGAGAGAGATAGAATCCGAAACAGGCTCCAGGGTCTGAGCTGTCAGTACAGAGCCCAACGCAGAGCTCAAGCTCACAAACTAAGAAATCATGACCTGGGCTGAAGTTGGAAGTTTAACCAACTGAGCCACCCAGGTGTCCCACCCATCACCCATTTAAAACATCCCCCTCATTGCCCACCACTTCCAGCAACCTTGATTTTGTTCTCTGTATTTAAGAGACTTGTATGGTTTGCCACCTTATTTTTATTTTTCCTTCTCTTCCCCTATGTTCACTTATAATCATGAAGACAATATGATATTGACACAAAAACAAACACATGGATCAATCTTCAACAAAGCAGGAAAGAATATCCAATGCGGGGAGTGGGGGGAGTCTCTCTAGCAAATGGTGCTGGAAGAACTGGACAGTGACATGCAGAAGAATGAAATTGGACCACTTTCTTACACCATATACAAAAATAAACTCAAAATGGATGAAAGACCTAAATGTGAGCTAGGAAACATCAAAATCCTACAGAAGAAAATAGGCAGAAACCTCTTTGACCTAGGTTGTAGCAACTTCTTACTTGACATGTCTCCAGAAGCAAGAGAAATAAAAGCAAAAATAAACTTTTGGGACCTCGTCAAGATAAAAAGCTTCTGCACAGCAAAGGAAACAATCAACAAAAGTAAAAAGCAACTGATGGAATGGTAGAAGATATTTGCAAATGACATATCAGATAAAGTGTTAGTATCCAAAATCCACAAAGAACTTACAAAACTCAACACCTGAAAAGCAAATAATCCATTGAAGAAATGGGCAAAAGATATGAATAGACACTTTTCCAAAGAAGACATCCAGATGGCTAACAGACCCATGAAAAGACGCTCAATATCACTCATCATCAGGGAAATACAAATCCAAATCAAAACCACAATGAGATATCACCTCACATCTGTCAGAATGGCTAAAATTAACCAACACAGGGAACAACAGATGTTGGCAAGGATGCAGAGAAAAGGTAACACTCTTACAGTGTTGGTGGAATACAAATTGGTACAGCTACTCTGGAAAATTGTATGAAGTTTCCTCAAAAAATTAAAAATAGAACTGCCCTATGACCCAGCAACTGCACTACCAGGAATTTATCCAAAGGATACAAAAATGTTTTGTAGGGGCACATGAACTCCAATGTTTATAGCAGCAATATTAAAGGTAGCTAAATTATGGAAAGAGCTCAATGTCTATTGCCTGATGAATGGATAAAGAAGATGTGTACACACACACACACACACACATACACTGGAATACTACTCAGCAATGAAAAAAAATGAAATCTTGCCATTTGCAATAGCATAGATGGAACTAGATGGTATTATGCTAAGTGAAATAAGTCAGAGTAAAACAGATATCTCACATATTATCTCATATTATCTCACTCATGTGTGGAATTTGAGAAACCTTTGGTCTTAAAGTGATCAAACATTGAGCCAGAGAGTGTAAAGACTTTTTTTTTTTTAATTTTGAAAATAGGAAGCCTCAAGCTAATGTGATATAGGTATGTATTTACATCAGAGTTGGTACTTGAATGACCCCAACCATGTGAGTGTCCCTTAAATCTTGTGCCTTCAATGCCTCAGTCACTTCATCTTAGTCTTGACCCTGATTTGTAAATCAATTGAGGATGCAAATATAAAGATATAATATTCTCCAAGAAACAGATGAAATGGTAACATAATTCAATAATAAACAATTTGTTCAATTAGTCACCTCTTTCACAATATTACAGGAGTCCATAGACTCTCCAATTCAACTACAGAGACAAGAAGGGAAGGAAGGAATCTTCTTGGAATAGTTGAGTTTAACTAAAGATGCTTAAGATTACATTTTCTTCCTCCAGATAGAATCATGAAGTTGATTTAAAAAATAGAATATAAATTTCCAATTTATACATATACGAGTTTTGGTATTAAAATATCATTTTGTAAATAATAACATTAATATTTTTATGATGTTTTTGGAAATAAATGATTGTTCTTAACAGTAAGAAAAAATTACTAATCTAAAATATCATTTAGGGATGTAAAATATTTATAAAATATTTTTTATACTTCTGGAATTTAATTACCTAATGTGTTTCTTTCAGTATATAATAAATTTAAATTCTCAGTGGTTTAATATCTGTAATTCATCATAATCTTGAGGATTCATAAGAAACACTTTTCATTAAAGAACCCATATTATTGAACAAATCTATACAATATAATAGGTATAATTTCATTTTAATATTACTGAAGTACACTCACTTTTATTCGCTATATTTCACAGTTTTGTATTATGCCAAGGGCAAATAAAATTGTAATTTGTATTAGGTTTTTTTTAACCATTATGCTGGTGTGAAAATGACCCAAATATCATATTCTAAAACATATCCAAACTCTCAAAGTTTGTGGCAAAAAAGAAAGTTTCACTTAATATTTGCTTAAATCACTCTGCATAGTTTTTAGCTGACCTTTAATATATTTTCTAGAAAAATTATTTGTACATTAGAATATTGGTTCAGAGCGGTGGCTCGGTTGGTTAAGCATCTGACTTCAGTTCAGGTCATGATCTCTCAGTGTGTGGTGCTGACAGCTCAGAGCCTAGAGCATGTTTTATATTCTGTGTCTCTTTCTCTCTCTGCCCTTCCTCTACTCACACTCTGTCTCTTAAAACACTGAATAAATGTTAAAAGAAATTAAGAAAAAAGAATATTGGTTCACAATCTTATAGGTTCTTAACCTGATAAAATCAAGTGTTTCTTATCTATGTGTAGATGAATTTTATTGCTGGTAGACTAATTTATTGACTAAAACTGGAATTAATTCTTTTAAGAAATATAACACACTTCAAAATTTCAGTTAATGGCTACTTTCCAACACCTACTCACCATAAGCCTTCAGCTCTTCACTAAGGTTGGCCAGTATTAAGATGGTCATGGGCAATGTGGAGAGAATGATTCCTTGTGCCCTTAAAACATTCAATGCATAAGTTTCACCATTTTTACGAGGAACTGTGGGAATCATAGCACCAAGGAGGGGTAGGTTATTTTTTTAATGGGCAAAACCAACAATAATTGAAAAACATCTCCTGATTTTGTAGATCAGGAATTCAAACAAGGCTTGGCTGGGTGATTTTTCTGTTCCACGTAGTAGAAACTGGGTATGTTCAGCTGGTATCTGGTCTGGTCTGGTGATGATTATTTTTTATACCTATACCTGACTGTTATGTATTGAGGGCATCATGGAGAAGCATGTAATGGCCATGAAATGACTACATTATCTTGGTGTCCATGGTCAAAATACAATTCAATACCATCTAGGTCTTCATGATTACGTGTTATAAGAGATTTCTAAAAAGATGTGGGGAAGAAAAAATGTTGGTTGCTCTTCATTTTCTTGCATTGTTTTCAAAGAACATACTGGTTAATTCCTGAAATTTTTCTATCTCTGACATTAAGAAACTAATCATTTGACATCTTCTTTTGGTGCCAGTCTTAGTAGCAAGACCTCATAATACATATTATTTATTTGAGGGACATTAATTCTGGCTGGACTCTGGTCATGGGAGTTTTCCCAGTGGAAATGATCGTGACCTGATAAAACAATAAACAGATGATATACATATGGACAATAAGAGGTACATAACTGTTGAACTGAATCAAGGGGAAATACCCAGTGGTTGGGGTAAGGCAGTACATTAAAAGGTAAGGGACAATGACACTAGACTGTTATCCCTTACATCTAATGCCTTGTAAACAAGTATGAAGTGTGGTGCATTAAAGTATCAAATCAGAGCACAAGGTGGATTGCGGAGAGAGGGTATCATTTAGTAATGAAGGCGCAGTCAACACCTTTTTTTTTTTTTTAATGAATATTTAGGTTTAATCACTTACTTAAAATTCAGTGGAGGGGCTCCTGAGTGGCTCAGTCAGTTAAGCATTCGACTTCAGCTCAGGTCATGATCTCATGGTTCATGGGTTCGAGCCCCGCATGGGGCTCTGTGCTGACAGCTCAGAGCCTGGAGCCTGTTTCGGATTCTGCCTCTTTCTGTCCCTTCCCTGCTCATGCTCTGCTTCTGCTCTGTTTCTCTCTCTTTCTCTCTCTCTCTCTCTCTCTCTCCTCTGAAAAATAAACCAAAATTTTGAAAAAAAATTCAGTAGAGGACAGGTGTCCATGAATTTGAGTTATACTGAAAAAAAGTTTATTACAAGACAGTCCTAATGACTCCAGAGAAACTGGCTGTAGTGTTACTATTCAGTTTCTGAACAGGGAAAAGATAGTATATAGTAGAACGATGGAGAAATCTCACAGATTACCATTGGTAATTGTTCCTCAGAAATGTCCAAATTTCCCTGACTCTTCGCTAATATGTTTGCTTGTCACACCAAGGATGTTAGTGTACTACCTAGTTGCAGTCATGAGGCAGGCTTTAGGCTTTTGCAGATAAGATGTGATGCTGGAGTTAAGATAAAAAGACATAGCATTGGGAGAGAAAAGCAGTCAGAGAAGAATGTTGCAGGCATTGGTATCAAGCCAAGAAATAACTTGGCATCTTCAGTGAACTGAAAGAAAAAAGTAAAATTAGGGCACTACCTATAAGCGAGGAAATTTTGAGGGCTGACTACAAAAGGAAGCAGAGTCCGCGTAATCAATTTTCCTGCTTGGACATGTTTTAAGAAATAGAGTAGTGAATAACTTGATTAGATTTATGTTGTGGAGACAGCAAATCAATAAGAAGGTGCTTGTAGTAATTGGAAAAAAAAAAAAAGACATGATGCTTGTCTGAGCTACAGAACAGGGGGAGGGTTTCAAAATTGAGGGATTCCAAAATTTAACAGCTAACAGACAGCCTTATATACTGGAGAAGGGCAGAGACTCTGAACTAAGGTAGATCCAGTTTCAGACACCATCCTCATCATTTAATGATTTTTGTACTTTGGCCAAAACGTTTAATCACTGGGATTGTCAACTTGCGTTGGTAAAATGAAGATAATAGCAGTACTTCTCAAACTCTTGCAAGAATTAATTGTGACATTGTATGCAAAGCTCTTGGCATAGCAGCTGGTATAAATCCTCAAAGCACCATAGTTATTTTTACTATAATTTGCTGAACATGGTGATTGATCAGATGTTGGTACTAAAAAGAAAAAAATCTCCAATACATGTTGAAAATGCTAATAATATTTTATCATCAATTATTCTATCTAAATGTCTCTTTATATGATTTTGTTTATGTTTTAATGGAGTAGTGTTTGCAATTCTATATAAATTAGAAAAGGATGAACAGTATTTTCTTAAAGTAGAACAAATGTTTGTTTACTTCCAAATTGCCCAGGAATACTTTATTTTATACAATGTATGGTGTCAATTTTTCATTGAAGTGTAAGTGGCTTATACATGTAACAATCATGGGTCATATTAAGGACGCTGATGGTTACAAAACCTATGCCTCAATCTTGAAGTAGAAATGTTAGTGATGCAATTTTGAGAATAGCAATAATGGGCCATGTGAAATTTACAGGAAGTACGATAATGTTTAAATAGTAGTTTTAAAATGGAATAAACATTGATAGGGTTATACTGTTTTTACACTAATCCCTCCGATCCTTGTTTTAAGAGAACTAGTGGAGAAATAAGTAGAGTAAAACCTTGGTTTCATTCCAGAAACAAGCTTGTAATCCAATGCACTTGTATATCAAAATGAATTTCTCCATAAGAAATAATGGACACTCAGATAATTTGTTCCACAGCCCAAAAATATTCATATAAAATAATTATAATACTGCAATAGAATATAAAATAATAAATAAAATACAAAATATGAAGAAAACAAGAAAACATACACTTGAAAACTTTTGTGACTGGTGTGAGGAGATAAGAGATTATTGTGTAGGATGACTTTCACTATCACTAATGGATGTTGACTACAGTACAGTATTAATAAACTCTTGTCATAGACTGCATTTAATGGAACTGGCAATAAGGCAGCAGAGGAAAGGGTCTATATCTGCAGGCAGCCTGACCTAGAAGGAAGCAAAGCATTTCTAAGCTTACTCTTGTATGGAAAAGGGAAGGGCTGTCCATAGGTGTTTGGAAGCGACCAAAAATACACTAGTGCCAGTTGAGGGCACCTTTCAACATTCTGAAAAATCACTGTTTTCTGCCAAACCCCGGAGCCTGAGACTGAGCATCTGAGCATGGGAGATGATCACCCACATCCCGCAGAGAAAGAGAGAGAGAGAGAGAGAGAGAGAACCATTGGCTCAGTTGTGATCATGTAACATCTGTCATCACATACTGCTTGTATTGCAAGACATTGCTCGTTTATCAAGTTAAAATTTATTAAAAATCTTTGCTTATCTTGTGGAATACTCACAGAACAAGTTACTCTCAATCCAAGTTTTTACTGTATTATTTCCCTATAGCTGATAAAATGTAGCCTTTTATAAAGCTAGCTAACTTGTAATCTGTGGCCAAAATTTTAAGTATGATATTTAAAATGTGTTCTTGATATTCTCCAATTTCACATAAGTTGAATATCCTCAAGTATATCCAGAAATACTGATGATTTGCATTTTGTGCATGCAACGTCGCTTGTACAAGATATAGATTAATTTATGGAAGAGTTTATCTCCCTTAGTGGCTGAGCATTCCCTTCCTCTCTGGCTAATCCAGAGATTTTCATTGAATGTTACTAACCATGTTAGTAACTCTGTTAAATTTATCTATGAAATGAAAAAGTTCTTAGGGAAAAGATGTTTGTAAATCAACTTGAAGTAGCTCTATTTCCCTTCTAGAACCACAAAGATGGCACATGTACTTCTTGATAAATCATACTGATTGTTTATTGTGGACTAGCAAAAACACTCATGAATGTTACCATAGACTAGAATATAATTCTAAACTGTAAATTTTAAGTTTATATCATTTAACACTTAGTATGGATTTTTTACATTCTATAAAAAGCCTTATAGTTCAAATTTACATTTATATTCATTTTTTGTCTATTGCAATAGTGAATCATGATATTAATAGCTAACATTTGCCAAAAGCAATTTACATTCTTTACTCTTTTAAGCACATCACATGGATTATGTTACACAACTCTCAATGTAACTGCATATGGAATACTATTTCCTTCACAATAATGAGAGAGCTGGGCCATTGAATGGTTAAGTATCTTTTTCTTTGTTTCCTAGTAGGTGGTATAGTGTATGTTTCAAATGCATCATATCTGGCTGGCCTCAAATCTTGTGTCCTAAAATGTGCTATATTACTGCTCAGTAATTAAGCAATCATCATTATTTAAAAGATTGGTGATTTAAAAGGATAAATGGTACAGCATAGGGAATAGAATTAATGGTATTATAATAGTGTTGTATGGTGACAAAGTGTAGCTATACTTGTGGTGAGCCTAGCGTAACATATTGATTTGTCAAATAACTATGTTGTACCTCTGAAACTAACGTAACATTGTATGCTAACTATCCTTCAATTTAAAGAAAAGAAAAATAAAGGAGGAAAATCTTAAAGCCATTGCTTAAATCCTACCCCAAGAAAAATAGAAGTAAAATAATCCGAGGAAAGCAAAAGAAAAGAAATAATAAAGGCAGAAACCCATGCAATTAAAGACAGAAAACCATAAAGAAAGTCAAAGAGCAAAAACTCTTTGAAAAGAATGATAAAATTAACAACCCCTTAGCAATACAGAAAGAAAGAGACTGGTGACTGGAGTGGGGGGTGAGAGAATAAACACAAATTACCAAAATCAGGAAAAAAAAAAAGATATCACACATACAAAAAACTATATTTTAAGTTTAAGATTGACACAAAAGACTCCTAACTCCTATAAACTGAAAGATGCAAAGTACATTACCAAATCTATGTTAATTACTTCAATAATATATATAGGTAATTTTCTCAAAATATATGAGTTAACAATATTTCAAGACAATTTAATCTATTTTAATTGAAGCTGAGTGGGACCACGTCCTTTTCTCTTTCTCTGTCTTTCTTTCTCTCTCTAGATAGCAGGCTCAGAAATCTTTGGAGACTAAGAAAAACAGAGTTTTAGCAAATCTTGAATATGGCTTCCTAATTATCTTTCCTTCTCTAGTAATCTGGCAATTAGTTATGTTTAAAATAGTTGTTTTACAAAAGTGTATTTGGGATTTTAGGCTACATATTTATACATAATTTCCAGCATAATAATCAAACTAAATGGCTAGATAAAACACTCAATGTGTTCTTTGTCTGTAGCATATTTGAAAAATGTAATGGTAGCCATTCAAAATGATATTAATTTCTCTGTATTGACTTATATCTTAAAGAAAATTAAATCCAATCTCAAAGGAAGTCTTCACATAATATTAATGTTATACCTGAAATACTGCATAGTAAGAATAAGAAAACTATATTTGGAAAATTCATATTATGTACCTATTTCTGCAAAGTCACAACAATTTAGAGAATAAAGTATTGGAATATAAACAAAAGAAAATAAAAATTACTGTGAAACAGAATAGCCTTTCTCTCCCTATGTTTGTATGCATTTGTGTGTATATATATAGATACTTATATATCTAGGATCAGGGTGGATGGTGATGGAGACAGTTGATGTTTATATCTATTTATACAATATACACACTTTTATGTGTATATAATATTTATTATTATATAATAAATATAAATACATTTTTATATAAAAATTTTAAAAAATGTACTGATCATAATAGGTAAAAATGTGTTCAGAAAGATACAGCTACAAATAGCCCATCTGGGTTGAGAAATAACAATGTTATACTACACTGACTGACTCCAAAAATTATTGAAACCAAACCAAACCAAGCCAGATAAGAAAAGAAGCCATAACAAGAGCAAGCAAAGGCTGTCTATATTCACTGAATTTATGCCAGTAATCAGCTGTCCTTTTTATGGGTCCTTTATCCAAATTAGTTCCCATAATGTCAAAATAACCTTTTATTTGAGTAAAGGCCAATGTTATCACTGAGTGCATGCTAGGTATCAGCTGCCCTTTTTCTGAGTACTTTACCTAAATTAGCTCACATAATCTCAAAATAACTTTCAGTTAAAAAAAAAAACAATATTATCCTTATCATTTCAAAATTGAGCACACCAAAGAACAGAAAGATTAGGTATTTTACTCAATATTAACAGAGTTAAGTCTCAGACTTCAGATTTGAATCAAGGATGTTTGCTGTAGAGGTTAGAGCCTTAATTACATAGAACCTTGCCTCTCAAGGAAGCATTAGTAAATTAGGTGGTGTTTTGAAAAACTAGACATATCTCCTTTAATATACAATTCTCACTTCTGATGAGCAACGCTTCTAAGTAATTTTCAAAATGACAAATGTATTCATCTCTTTTTTTATGATTGTCATATCAAATTTTATTCATCTACCTAGTGAAGCAAGCATACATAATATAAAGATCCCTTTGTATTATCACAGACGATTAGTGGCATAGCAAGGACCATAAGTCTAATACCTTTTTGTGGTATACATTACCTATAAAATAATAAAATAAAATAAAATAAAATAAAATAAAATAATAAAATAAAATTTTATCATAGGAACTGAAGTAGAGTGTTGATGAAACTCAAAAATATGAGAAAAAAACTCTAATCTTTGTTTTTGTCTATTTATAACTGTTATGCAATTCTGAAATTCTACATCCTAAATTATTTTTCATCTTTTCTTTATTAAAAAGTAAAGACATCTGAAATAGTTTACTCATGGTATACCAAAACAAAAATGTAAGCCTCGTTGGATGTATGACTAGGTGTTATTATTAAGTCTGGGTAAAAGCTCAGATGAGTGATAATTAGTTATAGTTACAATAAGCTGTTAGGTAATCTAGGTTTTATATTTATAAGATACAGAGATTTTAGCTATCTTTATAATAATTTTCATATGAGGTCATAAAGAATTTGGATTTTATTCCTCAAAAGTACGTGTAAGTAATTTCAATATAATTAAGTTTCTTAGATTTACTACTTCAAGTCATGTGTCTTTGATGACTAGGGTAATTGGCTCCTATTAGTGATGCTGAAACTTTTTATGTACCTGTTGGCCAATTGTTTCTTTTTTAAAGATTAAAACAAAAAAAGGTATTTTCAGTTTTTCTGCCCATTTTATTTTTTTAGTTAATTAATTTAAAAAATTTTTTGAGAGAATGAGAGAGAGAGAGAGAGAGCTCACATGCATCCACAAGCGGGGTGGGAATGAGCAGAGGGAGACAGAGAGAGAATCTTAAGCAAGTGCCATGCTCAGCACAATGCCCAATATGGGACTTGATCTCACCACCCCAAGATCACAACCTGAGCTAAAATCAAGATTCAGATGCTCAATTGACTGAGCCACCCAGATGCCCCCTTCTGTCCATTTTAAAACAGATTGTGTTTGTTTGTTTGTTTTGTTTTGTTTTGCTATTGAGTTGTATGACTTCTTTATATTTTTTTATATTAACCAATTATCAAAAAATATGATTTGCAAGTACTTCCTACCATTTATAGGTCGCTTTTCATTTTGGTTGTTTCCTTCGTTTTGTAATTTTCTTACCTATTTAGATATGAGTATGTTTTAGTTTTCTGATTTGTAGAACACTGTCAGTTTCTGCATTTCTCCCATAGATAATTGAACCATATGTGGCCACTTACGGCTTGCATGTATGGGAGGAGGGAAGTCAGATGGCTCCCATTCCACCATCTTTCTGGCATTCCCACAGAAAGCCCTGGTTTTCCAGATGGCAAATAATGATTCATTGTGTATATATCTTTTTGTAAACATTTCAGAGTGGTAGTTCTAGATGTTATTACAATTCAAATTTGCCATCAATAACATACAGAGTCCAGTAAAACCTTGGTTTGTGAGCATAATTCATTCTTTAAAAATTGCTTGTAATCTAAAGCACTTGTATATCAAAGCAAATTTTCCCATAAGAAATAATGGAAACTCAGATGACTCATTCCACGACCCAAAAATATTCATAAAAAATGATTACAATACTGGAATAGAAGACAAAATAATAAATAAAATGCAAAATATAAAGAAAAAATAAACAAATTAACCTATACGTACCTTTGAAAACCTTCGTAGCTGGTATGAGGGAGACGAGAGAGGAGGGTTATTGTGTAGGACATCTTTATCACTAATGGAATCACTGCTATCTGTTGGATCAATGGAATCTTTTTCTTTTTGTGCAACTTTAACAAAGAACCTTGCTTTTGCCTCTTTTTGAGGATTTCATGGAAATGTGATATTGCATTGTCATGAAACATTCACTGCTCTCAGTGCCACAGCCTTATTCAGGTGGTGTTTTTTCCAATTTTTTGCACTGTTTCTCACATTTTAGGCGTCTTCCTAATCTCATTTGAAGTGAGGGATTCCTCTGCCTTTTTCTCCTCCTCTTCTGCCGATGAGATCTTCTCCATAACTTCTTGCTGTTGCTCACAATGCAGATCAATCAGTGCTGGAGTCTAGCTCCAGCAGGTCCAGGGGTCCCTGAAGGATGGATGGTGTTGGCGAGGGAAGGAGTGAGAGAGCCACAAGAATCTATCTGGTCACCAAGCAGGCATCTCTGCCCTGTCAGTTTTGGTGTCTTTATTTATAAGTCAAATGTTAACATGGCATCAGAAAATGGAATTTTTACAATGGATAGTTCTCTGTGATAAGGTGTTTTGGAAAATGTACAGAAATAGGTTTTACAGAAGTATTCTCGCAGAACTGCCCCAATTATAGTGAGGTTGAGTAACTAAGAAAATAACAGGGTGTTCTTAGTGAAAACCAGGGTGACATATTCATTTTAATAACGCTAAGATTAAGTCATAGGTTAAGTTGTAAATGCTCTTATCCATCTTCATCACAGCTGCCAGGGTAAGGGAAGGTGTTGGTGGAATGTAGGCCTTAGGGAAGGGGCTGCTATACATCACCAGTTAGCAAAGGTCTATGTGGTAACTTATGTTCTGCCCTTATCTTTTCCTTCTCTCTAAGTTAGGTTCTTTGTCTCCAGGCAAGACTTAACTGTCCAGTTATATGCTTTATGGCACCAGAGAGCCAATCATACCTTTAAAGAGTTTAGATCATTTCCAATACATAGAATAGCCTCTTTTAGTGTATTTACCTTTGTTTCTAGTTTTATGATTTACTGAATAGCTAGGGCATGCGAGACATTTTTGGTTAGCTGATTTACATGTTGAGCGGTATTAACCTCTTGGGCCAATGCACTGATAGAAACAGAATTGTACACATAATGGTCAATCTTTTATGAGTAAGGGTCATTAGCCTGTTCATAGCTCAAGGGGAAGTATGGAGGGAAACAGGACCTGCTGGAGACACAATGTCTGTTCTCATAATCAAAAAAAATTCCCTCAATAAGTTCCTTCACTAGGTGCAATCATCATACCAGGGCCAGAATAAGGGGACAAGTCACTCCTGATACCGATCAACAAGGTACCTTGGGGGTCGGTGCTCAAGCAGAAATAATTGACTGGGGGTGGCTATTGGTCATCATCTGATTGGCAAGAGACCGTGCAAACTTGCTTTAACCTCACCAGGAGTTTTCTTGACTAGTGGACTCAGAATGGCTCCCAACAAATCAGTCCAATGATGGTTAGCTCCTGATCATATTTCTCCACCTGTTCTTGATGCCATCCTCATTCACCTCCAGTCCCATGGTCTTCCAAGGAAATAATTTCATCAACAACTGGAGGCTCCTGTTTATGAGCAAGCCCCTCTAAGTCATGTCAAGAATACAATCAGGCCACAGTTTTCTCTAAGCAGAATTGAGTGTTCCTTTGGTGACCCCATCCCAGGCTTTATCGATGATCACAAGGCAGCTCATGATGTGGAAATGATTTTTCCAAAACTTGGAGGGTATGGTTTGTTCCTTTGGTCACCTTGAAGCACCACTGAAATAGTGCTTTGATGTAAAGCTTTTTCAAGTTCGAAATGACCTGCTGATCCATGGGCTGGAGGATTGGAGTCATGTTTGGAGGAAGGAATTTGACCTTAATGAACTCTAATTCTTTCCATAAGTTGTCCTCAAAGCTTGGAGGATGAGCAGGAGCATTATCCATAACCAGCAAGGCTTCGAGTGGCAGATTCTTTTCTAAAAGATATTTCTTTGTTGCAAGACTGAATACCTAATTGATCCACTTAATGGACAAGATATGAGTTACTCACAACCTTACTGTTGTACCTCCATATAATGTTTAACTGGCTTTTCTGCACCTTGAACTTCTTGAAGGCTCATGGTTTCTCAGAATGATACAGGAGCAGGGGCTTGACATTGAACCCTCTGCTTGCATTAGCACAAAACAAGAGAGTGAGATGGACTTTCATGGACTTGTGACCGGCATTGCATTCTCTTACTCGATAATGTAGGTCCTCTTTGGCATCATTTTCTAAAACAGTCCTATCTCATTGCAATTAAAAGCTTGTTCTGGCAGGTAACACTTGGAAACCATGAACTTCTGGAACTCAGCAGTGAATACCTCAGCTGCCTTAACATCTGAACTCACAGCCTCTCTGTGCCTCACAACACTATGGATGCCACTTCTCCTCTTAAAATTATCAAATCATTCCCTGCTTGCCTTGAAGTATTTTTCATTTTCTGTTGATATACCTGGAAGTTTACTTAGAAGATTCATCTAGAAGGCCTTTGTCTTCTCACAGATAAAATTCTTGGTCAGAGTATCCCCTGCTAATTCCTTTTGGTTTATCCAAACCAGACACAACTTTTCTACCTCTTCCAGAACATATGGCCATTGCTTTGATATTCTTGTGACTCCCTTTGCTGCCTCTAGACCCCTTATTTCTTCATTTGTTTCTTTAATATTGTGCAAAGGGTCAATTTAGACTTATAATATCTTGCAATTTCAGCCACTCACATACCTCACTCATACCTCTCAGTGATTTCCTTCTTGACTTCCACCATAATCATCTCCTTCCTCTTACCTCCTTACTTCCCTTCTTTTCAACCTTTTCCTGTATGGGTGTCATTGTATATACTCACATGGATGTTGACTACAGTACAGTATTAATAAACTCTTCTTGTATGCTGTATTAAATGTAACTGAGAGTAAGGCAGCAGAGGAAGGGGTCTATATCTGCAGGCAGCCTGACTGAGAATGAAGTAAAGCATTCCTAAGCCTACTCCTGCATGGAAAAGCATAAGACTGTCCATAGGTAATTGGAAATGATTAAAAAAATACACTAGTGCCAGTTGTGGGTACCTTCCAACATTGTGAAGAATAACCAATTTCTGGCAAACACTGCAGCCTGAGACCGAGCATCCAAACTTGGGAGACGATGACCAACAATCCTGAGGTGAGAGAGAGAAAGAAGAACCATTGGCCCAATTGTGACATTCAGCATCATATGCTACTTGTATTGCAAGACGTCACTCATTTATCAAGTTAAAATTCACTAGAAATGTTTGCTTGTCTTGCAGAACACTCACCTAACAAGTTACTCACAATTCGAGGTTTTACTGTAAATGCTTTCCTCCATAGTTTCAATCCTGCCATGGATCATTGGCCCACTGTAGATCAGAATAGGTAGGTGTGCTGGAATGACAACTCCTAAATCCCTGGGGTTTACACCAAACAGGGTTTGTGTTTTGCTCCTGTTAGATGGCCACCATGAATCATCTGTGGCTCTTTTATACAGTGTCTTCACTCCAGGATTCAAGCTGAAGTTGGAGCCACAACAGCAGGACCATTGTTAGCCTTCACAGGAGAAGGAAGGAAGGAGGAAGCATCTGGTTCTTTTACCTGTAGGTGACTTATATTGCTTCCTCTCCCAAGTCATCAGACTCAATAAACCATATTGTTGATCCTAATTTTCCTGGTGTAGGAAGATAAAATCTTCTCCCAGGAAGGATCAGTAAATATTGGTGAGAAGTAATATAGTCTACCACAGATAGCAACACTGATATTTCTGTTAAATAAATTTGAGAAAAAGTGCAGAATGATTGTGTGAGTTTATTTTTGTTGAATACGGTGTGTTTTTGTGTTTTTTTAATAAGTTATTTGCTAGTTTCATTTTTCTTTTGTAAATGTTTGTTACCCATCTGTGATATGTAAGGCTCTTATTTTCCCTGAGTAGATCATGGCAACATGAATTCTCCAAAATGCTATTTGGGGACCCTTAGGAGTCTCAGGTATCCTTGGGAGGGAGCAGAGGAGCAGAACTGACTAGCAAACAGATTTCAGTGGGCCACTTGGCTTCAGGGAAATTGATAACAGGTCTTCAGAGTAGCATCTTCCTAACACTCCTGTAGACAATTTCAGGTTGCAGGAAGGTCCTGCAATGGATTCAGGTCACTACAGAAACCCACCACTATCTACACATCCTGACAACCTGCAAGTGATTATCTAATAAAAAGCTTTTTATAACTAATACATAAAGCAAGCCTAGTGCAGAATGAACATCTAACCCAGAATGTGTCAATCACACTCTGAGCTTTATTCATTCACATCAATTTTTACAATAAGGAAACTGTTGAAGTGGCCCAACGTAGCTGCATCCTCACCAAATAAATTGCTTTTTGAGCAGAAAATTTTCTCTATTTCAGATTTTAACACCTCTCTCATAATTCAAATATTCAAATTCAAATTCTTCTACATTCCAATGTATTTGATTATTTCATGCTAAAACATGGACAGTTCAATGTCATAAATTTCCAGATAATTGACAATGGTATCACAAAATACGCTGCTGTTTGAAAATGCTAATAAATGTTAATAACCTCAGTAATTTGTATTCAATTATGATTGACGATATTTTCCTAGATGGAAAATAGTAATCTTATAATAGAAAAGGAAACTTTATAAAACACTAAATGCAAATTTGTAGTAGAAATGGAGATATAATATCTAGGTGACATTTATAAATACTGATTGTTCTATGATAATGATATCCCTTGATAAAATCAACACATTTATTTTTGGAGCATATAATTTGAAATTATAACGTCATGTGAGTTTTATTGAGATAATTTTTAAAAGTGATCCTATGTTTTTATTTAATATTGCTTTAACTCCACACATAATTACTATAATCTCTTTAATGACAAATCCCAAGTATAATATATTGAATGCATATGATAATATGTGCTCCTTGAGCATACTACCTGGAATGTGAATGCAAATAGTAAGTAAATGAACAATTAAAAATATCAGGTTGTGGTAAGCTTTGAAAAACAAAATTAAGCATTATAGGATAGATGATTAGGGGATTACTCTTATAGTTAGTGAACACTTCTCTGAAGGGACAGTGAAGTAAATGGTATTATAGCACTATGTATTTTCATCAATTGCATGATACTGTAGATCCAGTTCAGATCAGTCATAATGGTGAAAATAAATACTCTCTAATATCATACTGTCAAGTAGATACTTGAGTAATCAGAAGACATGCCGCCTTCATGGAACGTTTACCCACACTCTCATGTAGAATAGTCCTGAAACTTACATCCATCATTTTCTTCCTATTCTCCTGACATAAATGGGGGAATTTTCTAGGTTATACTTCTAATGAATTTCATGTATTTAATGTCATGAGACAAAAGGTGATATTTTATTTTGTTTTTTTAAAAATAGGAAGATACAAAAACAAAGCAAAGCAAAAATAGGAAGATACAAAAAATCTCCCAAGATGGTGATGAACACGATTTAAACATGAGCATAGTTAACAGTGCTAGAACACAAGATCTCTAACAAAAGATGAATCATGTTAAGAATGTTTTGATCGTTCATTTTAGTTTTCCCATTTGCAAAGGAAACAATCAACAAAACAAACAAATAACTAATGGAATGAGAAAAGATACTTGCAAATGATATATCGAATAAAGGGTTAGTATCCAAAATCTATAAAGAAGTTACCAGACTCAACACCTGTAAAACAAATAATCCAGTGAAGAAATGGGCAAAAGATATGAATAGACACTTCTCCAAAGAAGATATCTAGCTGGCCAATAGACACATGAAAAGATGCTCAATGTCACCCATCATCAGGGAAGTACAAATCAAAACCACATTGAGATACTATCTCACACTGGTCAGAGTGGCTAAAATTAACAACTCAGAAAACAACAGATGCTGGTGAAGATGTGGAGGAATAGGAACTCTCTTGCATTGTTGATGAGAATGCAAACTGGTGCAGCCACTCTGGAAAAGAGCAGGGAGGTTTCTCAAAAAATTAAAACTAGAACTACCCTAAGACCCAGCAATAGCACTACTAGGAATTTATCCAAAGGATACAGGAATGCTGATTCATAGAGGCACATGTAACCCAATGTTTATAGCAGTGCTTTCAATAATAGCCAAATTATGAAAGAGCCTACATGTTCATCAACTGATGAATAGATAAAGATGTGGTTTATATATACAATGGACTACTACTTGGCAATGAGAAAGAATGAAATCATGCCATTTGCAGCAACATGGGTGGATGGGTTAGTATCCAAACCCATGGATGTTAAGTGAAATAAGTCAGTCAGAGAAAGACATATATCATATGTTTTCACTCATATGTGGAACTTGAGAAACTTAACAGAAGACCATGGGGGAAGGGAAGGGGAAAAATAGTTACATAGAGGGAGGGAGGCAAATCATAAGAGACTCTTAAATACAAAGAACAAACTGAGGGTTGAGGGGGTTTGGTGGGGGAGAGGGGAAGATGGATGATGGGCATTGAGGAGGGAATTTGTTGGGATGATAACTGGGTGTTGTATGGAAGCAATGAATCATGAGAATCTACTCCCAAAACCAAGAGCACACCTTAAACACTGTATGTTAGCTAATTTGACAATAAATTGTATTTTTAAAATTTTTTTAAAAAGAATGTATTTTGAAAGAATTATTGACCATGAGGATTTCAAGTGAATATCTGAATGGATGGAAAATATCAAATAAAATGGAAGACAATGGGTGTGAAGAAGAAAAAAGAACCAAAAGATGATTTCTGCATTAGGTTGAGGTTATTCTTAAGGGACTTTCTTCCTGTAAAACTGTCAATAATTTCTTTCATCTGACTTTCAAAAAGTCATCTGACATTTGTTTGTTTGGTTGGTTGGTTTTGTTTAAAGCTTTTTTATTTATGTTGAGAGTGAGCTTGGAGGGCCAGAAAGAGAGAGAGAGAGAATCTCATGTAGGCTCTGCACTGTCGGTGTGGAGCCGGATGTGAGGCTTGAAATTACCAACTGTGAGATCATGACCTGAGCTGAAATCAAGAGTGGGATGCTTAATTGACTAAATACACAGGTGCCCCTGACTCTTGTTTTGGTAAGTAAAGAATGTTTCAGTAAATTGTTTTTATAAATATTTCATCACATGTTTTTCATTATTATTCTCCTAAATTGCCTTTAAATAGTTTTTTTCCCTAATTCATGCTCTTGAAATTTTAATAGCACAGGCATTCTGTACATCGGTTTGTGTACTGTATATTTTGCTTTATTAAAAAAATAATATATTTTCACCACTTCTAGGAACTATTTTTGCCCATTTGTAGGCAATAAGTCTTCCATGGATAATGATGCTGGAAAATGAGAAAGAAAATTTTATTTTCATAGTTTATTTTGTGATTTTTCTACTTTTAGTGTATATTGAAAGAAATAACTATCCTCAGAAAAGAATTAAAGATATATCAAGTCATATGTTAGTTTTGTTAAAGATTATTTAAAAATGCACAATTGCAGCTAAGCTGGAAATTAAGAGAGTACTTTATTTGCAGATCCACTTGCTGAACTTAACGATGAATGAAATGCACATGAATTAAAGTTTTATTATAAAGTGATAAATGTTTTTTAGATTCAACACTCCTTCAAGCATACATTTTCCTCTAAACCCACTGAGGACTCATTTTGTAAATGAAAAGAAAGGAAGGAAGGAAGGAAGGAAGGAAGGAAGGAAGGAAGGAAGGAAGGAAGGAAGGAAGGAAGGAAGGAAGGAAGGAAGGAAGGAAGAAAAAAGACCTCTGAACCTATTGTCCTTATAAGCTCTATTAGCTAGTGTCTCAACCTTTTGTCCCCATTAACTCAATTAACTGCCTGTGTAACATTGCTCAAGTTACTCTTTAGTGGACAGTGAGTTTTTTTTTTTTTTTTTTTGGTCTGCACCTGAGTACACTTGAATCTGATGGGGGCTCTTTCTGATACTGAGCTATCAGCTTATTCTGGGACTGAGCACATAAACGTTTGACACTGCCATCAGAAAACTAAATTATACAAAACACATCCTTATTAATATGTTAATTGTAATTTTTATCCCCACATATCCTAGCCCCAAAGAGAATTCATTGGCCAAAGGGCACTAGAGTGAACTTAAATTAATAGTTATTTTAATTTTAATTTTAAATGAACACAGTGCATTCCATTTTTACATTAGTCTCCACTGTGCTTGGTTAGTAGACATTTATCTGCAGGTGTCTGATTCACTTTCTGTCTGCTGCTCAATTATGTGGCCAGGGATGAGAATTTGAATTTTGTTGAATTTTTCAAACCAATTTCCCAATCTGATGATTAACGGCAGCCTAGAATGGTGCCTCCCATTGAGGTGCTCAAGGCTTTCCTGGGGACTCTTTCTAAATGCTACCTCTTCCAGTTATGCCTTTCTATTATTACTGATGTGAGCTGAAATAGACTATTAGAGTATAAGTCAATACAATGGACAGAGGCCATCAACCTAACTATTACAAGGAGTGAATTATCTACTTAAGATTCTTATCCTCAGAGTCAAAGGCAATGGGGGAAACTGATGTATCCCTCATCTTAAACATAATTTGAAGTAAAAAAAAAATCTTGCTTTGAATCAGAAACAAAGGAGAAAGGAAACGAAATGACTATATTTTATAAACTTCAGAAGGTATTGTAAACATCATTGGAATCATAGACTCATTGAATTTCATCGCTTACAAGTCTTTTTCATAAGATAGCCAAGAAATGAAGTACAATTTAAAACTCTAGGAAAAACTATTCTGGCTTCCCCTGAAGTCTGCAGTTCTGTGGCTGCTACTATTCATGTGGATTGTTTGTAACAGGATAAAGTGTTCCTCCAGGAAAACAGAGGTCTTGAGCAAAGAAAAACATGGAGGTCCATTTCATCTTTGAACGGTGAAAACTTCGTCAGGATCAGGTAAATATTCTTGGCATTAAGCATTTTTTTTTAACTAGAAAATCAAATTGGTTTCAATTCTTACCTCTGAAATGGTGCAGGTCAACTTCGCATGATATAGCAAATAATAGGTGCTCAAATATTTGAAGCAGTCCACATTATCCACAAACAAGTTCTTTCAAATTTATACTTGTGTGTCATTTTGATTTGCAATATGCTTATGTGAGTTTAATACTAACAAATGGGAAACACAAACTGTAGAAAGTAAAGACAAAATGGCATAATGAAATTTTACTTAACTGATGACATTGTTTTACTGTTTCTGCTGACATTTTATTTATGTTTGGAAAAGATGTAAAATAATTTTCTAAACACTTTCACACATTTTTAACACCAAAGATTTTTGCCTTTTTTATATATCACATTAATTAATCTTGGTTGAGTTTACTACTTAAATCAATTGAGGTGTTTATTATTTATTTTAAACGTGATTCTGTTACCTTTTATGATATTTCTCCAATCTCATGTGTAAATTTTAGAACTAGGACTATTGTGAATTCATATCTCAGATGTGGTTTAAATCAATTCTCCAAATTTATATCTTTTCAGTCATAATGTTTAGGAATTATTTACTAGATAGAATATACTAAAATCTCCCATTCCTTGACTCATTGTTTCCTATTTTTATCACAATAAACATGTGTTTATGTGCTTGAAATATGTTTGGTAGTTAAGATATACAGGGGAGTATATTTTATTGGTTAATCATTTAGTAGCTATCGGTAACCAAATATACATTTATGCTCAGTAACACTTTGATGCATCTAAGCAATCACTTCTCCTTCTTCTCTTCCTTCGACTCCTTCTTCCTCTTCTTCTTCCTTCTTTCACCTCCTTCTCCCTTCCCTCCTCCTTCTCTTCTTAAGATCCAAGTCAATATCCAGCCAATTGAGATGTGATATAAGGAAATTCCTTTGTTCTACTCTTTGTCTAGGACTATTACATTCCTATTAATTTCTGACTAGCTCTCTGACATTCTAGAGTTTGCAATTCCACATATTATATTAAAACCTGAGAGTGTGATCTAACTCGGCTAGGGAACACTAGACCTAAAGAACACAAGAGAACAACAGCCTACGGGTGCTAAATTATCTAATATTATGTTCTCTCCTGAACAGATCTTTAATTATTTTACACTGATTTTCAAAATACTTTATGGGCCAAATTGTGACCCCACAAAAGATCTTGAAATCCTAACCCCCAATACCTGTGAATGTGACCTTATTTGAAAATAAGATCTTTGCAGCTGATCAAGTTAAGACAAAGTCATTAAAGTTGGCCTTGATCCAATAACACTTGTGTCCTTATGAAAAGGGGAAATTTGGGACAGAGACAGATATGGAAACAGGGAATGTGAGGACACAGAGAGAGCAGTATCTCCAAGTTAAGAAACCCTTGAAGTTACCACAAACTGGGAAAGGCATGGAAGAGATTCTCCCTCACAGCCCCCAGAAGGAAGAACCCTGCCCATACTTTGATTTTGGACTTCTATTTTTTTAATCTATTTTTTAATGTTTTATTTATTTCTGAGAGAGAGAAAGACAGTGTGAGCAGGGAAGGGTCAGAGAGAGAGGGAGACATAGAGTCCGAAACAGGTTCCAGGCTCTGAGTTGGCTGTCAGCACAGAGCCTGATGCAGGGCTCGAACCCATGAATGATGAGATCATGACCTGAGCTGAAGTCGGACGCTTAACCAACTGAACCACCCAGGTGCCCCTGATTTTGGGCTTCTAATGTTTAGCCTTCAGCACTGTGAAGCCACACATTTCTGTTATATAAGTTACCCAATGGTGCTACGTTCTTATAGCAATCCCAAGAAAATATTGGAGAATATAGATTTAATGTAGTTGAGTATATTAACTTTAGAGTATTTACTTTTTGAGTATTACACATCTTCCAAGATATTTATAATTTGTACAACAGAAATGTAATTACTTTAAGCCCTATTCTTTCTATTTCTCCCCAACCATTATTTTTTTCTTGAAGTTCTTACTGTTCCTGGAAATTTTAGAATGCATAGACTTTCTGAAATACTATTTTCTTATTAAAATACTATGGTATGGGTAGAATTTTAAAATCCAAAGATTATCAACTATTTTCCTTTTGAATGCAGATTCAGTTTTGAATACAGATTTTGAATACAGATTGAATACATGTTTCCTTTTGAATACAGATTTATTTCATTTTGTATCTTTTAATTATTATCAGTTTAAATGGATGAAAATGTTTTGTCAATAATTTTAGAAATGTTAATACCATTTACTGACTGACTTATTTCACCTAGCACAATATACGCACTAGTTCCATCCACGTTTTTGCAAATGACAAGATTCCATTCCATTCCATTGCCAAGTACTATTCCATTGTATATACATACCACATCTTCTTTATCCATTCATCAGTCAATGGACAATTGGGCTCTTTCTATAATTTAGCTATTGTTGATAGTGGTGCTATAAACATTGGAAAACATGTGCCCCTTCAAATAAGCATCTTTGTATGCTTTGGATAGATACCTAGCAGTGCATTTGCTGGGCCTTAGGGTTGTTCTATTTTTAGTTTTTGAGGAACCATCATACTGTTTTCCAGAGTAGCTGCACATAAGTCAGTGAGGAAGATATATGATTTCACTCCTACGTGGAATATGAGAAACTCAACAGATGGACATAGGGGAAAGGAAGGAAAGATAAGATAAAAATAGAGAGGGAGGAAAACCATAAGAGATTCCTAAGTACAGAGAACATACTGATGGCTGCTGGAGGGGAGGTGAGTGGGGCAATGGGTTAAATGGGGGATGGGCATTAAGGAGGGCACTTGTTGGGATGGACACTGGGTGTCATATGTAAGAGATCAATCACTGGGGTCTACTCCTGAAGCCAAGACTACACTGTATGGTAAGTAACTTGAATTTAAATTTAAAAAATTAAACTATTAAAAGTTAAGAGCATGCTCAATTTAACTTAAATTTTATAGTGATATTTTTGAGATTAGGAAATAAGTCTCTTTGTTCCAATATCGTGATGGCACCTAATTAATTCTTGGCTACAGAATAGATCTCCAACAGTACTTTGGAGATGGCAAAAGTGTAAAAAGAACAAGAAAACATAATTGTATAAAAAAATTATCAAATAAATTATCAAATAACAGTGCAATCACTTTGTTTTTAAAACACAAATGATGTCCATGTCCATATAGAAGATTTTAGCATTTTTTCTCATTTTTTCCACAAAATTCCTGAGACCTTTGGAGCACTGAGAAATGGACAATTCAAATGGATTCCTTTCTCATTTAAGTGAACAGTGTTGCTTCTTTTTAGTCCATTTCCCAAGGACTCTTTTTAATCTATATTTATCTTCTTTTATTTTCTAATGATGTTTAGAAAACACTGGGGTGCATTTATACTTGCTAAAACAATTCAGCATTTACATGATCTTTGAAATTTAAATAAAACTTCCATTTCTGCTGATTCTTGCTAAGTGCTACCATACCTCCTAATAGAACAATCTAATACATTTATGAATCTTCTTGTTTCATTTTTTTAATGTTTATTTAGTTTTGAGATAGAGACAGACATAGTGTAAGCAGGGGAGGGGCAGAGAGAGACAAAGACACTGAATCCGAAGCAGGCTCCAGGCTCTGTGCTGTCAGCACAGAGTCCGATGCGGGGTTCCAACTCACCAACGGTAAGATGACGACCTGAGCCAATGCCAGAGCCACCGACAGCCACCCAGGCACCCCACATTTATGAATCTTCTTAAAATAATCCTAGGAGAGGCACCTGGGTGGCTCAGTCAGTTAAGCATCTGACTTCGGCTCAGGTGACGATCTCGCGATTCATGGGTTCGAGCCGCGCATCGGGCTCTGTACTGACAGCTCAAAGCCTGCTTCGGATTCTGTGTCTCCCTTTCTCTCTGCCCCTCCTCCTCTCATGCTGTGTCTCTGTCTCTCAAAAATAAACAAATATTTTAAAAAATAATCCTAGGACTATAGACAGGTACCAGAAATTCCATCACTAGGTCAGTTTAGTTTACTTTGTCACACTGATTTCTTATTATTGAGGAATAATTTAAATACAATAAACTTCATCCATTTCAGCTGGACAAACCAATGACGTATGACAATATGATAAACCTCCCCAATCACCGTAATGATCAAGATTCAGTACATTTTCGTCACACCCTACGTCACACCTCACTGCTACACTCACAAGTTTCTCACGTTTTCTTGTAATACATCTCCCCCTCCATCCTTGGACTCAGCAATTTCTGTCCTGCTTTTGGTCACATTAGATTAATTTGAATTTCATATGCACTATTTTGCTCCTGGCTGTTTTTATTCCCTATGATTTTGAGACTCATCCATGTTTTTGTGTTTGTCAGTAATTTGTTTCATTCTGTTGCTGAGAAATATATCATTGAAAGACACAATACATTTTATTAATCAGTGTATATAGTGATGGATATTTGGTTGGTTTCTAGTTTTTGACTGTTGTGAACTTAGCTGTTGTATAATGTCTTTGTGTGGACACCTGTTTTCATTTCTTTTGGATAATTATCGAAGAGTGGACATACTGGGTCACGTTTGAGGGTATGTTTGTATTACATAAGAAATTGACAAAATGTTTTCCAAAGTGTTACACAATTTAATATTTTTCTAGCAAAAAATGAGAGTGTCAGTTGCTCCAAAGCTCGCCAAAATTTTGCCATTTAAACATTACTCATTCTTGAAGATATCTGGTAGATATTTTTGGTTTTAATTTGCATTCACCTTTTTTCAATTTTGGTGATGATCTTTTCACTGCTTAATGGACAGTTTTAGCAAAATGAGTCCTATGGTATCAGAAAAGCTTCAGAGAGGTTATTTTGGGGTCTGGAAATGCTGAGAGTTTCCTCCATATAGATTACTGGTAATTACTTTTCACTTTACATATTTTGGCTTATGAAAGTTTTCATAGGAACACTACTTCAGATAGTGGGGAAAACCTATACTAGTTATGGTCTTTTATTCACATGCAAAACATTTTCCCAGCTTCAATCACTTCTACTCTATATATCTTAAACAAGCATTTTAAAATATTAAACTTTAAATTGTAATTCCAGTAGTTTATGAAACCAAAAAGTAGGCAAGACAAATAATAATACATATTATAGAAACTACACCCTAGCCCTTTGCAGCAATTATTGATGGGAAAAATAACAAAACATCTTCATGTCTTTTATAGATTGTCTTTTGAAGCCACAATGAATTGAGCCATTAAAAAGTAAAACACTCCAATGAACTGAAAAGCAAACAATGAATGTGAAAACCAACATGTAAGGAAAACATGTCTGATCGCTGCTTTCATGCCTTCTTTTGCCTCTGATAAATGATGAAAACTAGATTCTATATTAAAATGCCACAGGAATCGCAATACTAATATTTCAACCTATTTTGCATACCAGCAGGGGTTACAAAAAAATTAAACATAGAATACACGAGATGCTACCCGGAGGGAAAGTGGGAGGGCAGTGATGTAAACAATCCTATCAAAGCTATTATTAAGTAACTCTTTTTTCTAATGGCAAATATGACTTATTTTATAGTCATTCAGTTTACTTGGGAAAGGCATAAGAAAAGTCTGGAGACTGTTCACATTTTATCATCAACTTCTAAGTCTTTAAGTATTAGACATTTTTCCCCAGCTTTCCCCAGTGCTGTGTGTGTGTGTGTGTGTGTGTGTGTGTGTGTGTGTGTGTGTGTTGGCTTCATGATAAAGAACCTTGGTTTCTGCAGGGACCTCAGTCTACTAAAGTCAAAGGCAGTGGGAATTGATGATTGATTTAGTCTATCTCTGGAGGCTGCAGCTCATGCTCAAAGGTTCCAACTTGTTCTTGTCCCCCATACATCTCTCCGCCTAACCCAACTGCTGGCCCTGTGGTTTTCAAGTGTTAGCATCAATCCAAAAGGAAGACAACCCCATTTCTTTTTAATTTCATTTTTTTTAAAGTGCAAGTGTGCTTGAGTATACTCACATGCACGCAAGGGAGGAGCAGAGAAAGAATCCCAAGGAGACCCCACATTGTCAGTGCGAGGCCCCACGCAGGGCTCAGGGACCATGGGATCATGATCTGGCTGAAATCCGTCACCCAGGTGCCTCTGGAAGACAAACTTCTTAAAGAGACTGCTTAATTGGCTCCCATAATTGCCTTCAGAGATTTTAGGTTACATTTCTCACTGAACTTTGACTGATCTACCACACTGAGCCATATTCCTTTATTTCCTTTCCAAGATTTTATTTAAATTCAAATTAGTTAAGAGTGTCTGGGTGGCTCAGTTGGTTAAGTGTCCTACTCTTGATCTTGGTTTGGGTTATGATCTCATGGGTTTGTGAGATGAAGCCCTGCTTCAGGCTTCACAGTGAAAGCATGGACCCTGCTTAGGATTCTCTCTCTCTCCCTCTCTCTCAGTTCTTCCCTTGCTGGGTGTATGCGTGTGCTCTCTCTGTCTTTCTCTCAAAATAAATAAGTAAACATTTTTTAAAAACTTATAAAAACATGTGATTTCAAGTTAGTTAACATATAATGTAGTATTGGTCTCAGAAATAGAATTTAGTGGTTCATCACTTACATGTAACACCCAGTGCTCATCACAACAAGTGTGTCTTTAATGCCTATCACTCATTTACCCCACCCCTCACCTACCTCCCCTCCAGCAACCCTCAGTTCTCTACAGTTAAGAGTCTCTCCGTTTTTATCTTATTTTACTTTTTCTTCCCTACTTAGCCATATTCCTAATATAATAGACTTAGATTTCTTGTGGAAAGTATTATAAAGATAAAGTTCTAAGATCTGATCATGTAAATAATAATGTCAAAATCATCTGTATACTTTCTTCTTTTCACTTTCTCAGACTGTCTACTTAGTGAAAATGAATCCTACCCAAGAAAATGGACAATACTATGTAAATACATAGCATTTCTCAACATATTATTGAATGGAATGTTATTTGAAATAATTGAAAGATTATGCTTATGGCTATCGATCTACTAATATGTAGGAGAAAATAGAAGCATAATTTTTGTTTTTATGTTAGATATAACTTTTACTAAAATTCTATAAGTAAGTGCAATGCAACTTCTTCCAAAGGGTTAACAGATCTGTTTAAACAGATTCATTATAGTTTATTGACTCAGACTTCTAAGAATGAGACATACAATGGTCATAGTGAAGATACTTCTTCTTTCTCTTCAATATTTTTTCAAAGAACATGTTATCAATTTGTGTCATTCCCTTTCCCAGGAGGAGATAGCGTTGTTTTGATTTCACATTGAAAATGAAAGAGGCACACTGGAAAACAAAATGAATGCTGACATGTTTTACTCGCAAGAAAAATTCTCAACTTTAGTGGCACTGAATCTTATCAGGACAATTCACTGTAGAAGGCTAAACTCTGAAATTGAGGCTGGATTTCAAAACTCTACAGATTTGTGAGGAAACAATATAAGGAAGCCTCTAAGTATTCCCTCGCTAAACCATAGCGAGAATGGTGCTTGTTTGACCTACTTTCACTCACTTCCTGAAAACAGGAGCCCTGTATGACAAGTTGTTACAGGTAAGAGAGGTCTTCAACTACTTTTTCAATACAACTAAACTAACCAACGAAGGTTATTAACTTACACTGCTAATAAGTGAGGCCCCAAAACTTAGAAATTGGAATTTATGTGAGGAGTAACATAATGATGTGTTATCCTCACTTTTTCCTCATTTCTCTGCCCCATCTCCGTCTTTTATCTCACATTTTTTGGTCCAAATAACAAGATAAGATTATTTTCCAAAATAGGTTGAATAAAATGGAAACTAAGCAATTCTACCAGAATGTTATTGAAATATTAGTATTGAGGGGAGTGCTGATTATGGGCATACTCTATTGACTATGAAGAGAGAAAAGCTAGCTAAATTAAGAGTTAAATTAGTAACTTAAATTAGCAAATTAGTACATTAAAAACAGGAGTGATTCACTTCAATAAGACCTTGAAAATCAAGACAAAACTAAACAAGAAATCAGTCCTATGGAGTGGATTTTAATCTCGTAATTGCAAGAATAAAGGCAGGCAGAGCGGCTTACTAGCCAGAACAATAAAAGTGAAGTGTCTCACTCAGGGCTGTACTCTACATGCCCAAGTCCCATTTGTCCTTGGAATCAGAGTCCTCAATGTAAATATGGCATTACAGTGATAAATGGGCACCATTGAGACCTGAAACTCAAGTGATCTACTTATAGAAAATATCAGAATATTTTATTGCAGTGCACTAAAAACCTTCCAGGTAAAATAAAAGATACATTGGGGCACCTGGATGGCTCAGTCAGGTAAGAAGTTAAGGCTCAGGTCATGATCTCATGGATTGGAGTTTGAGCCCCATGTCAGGCTCTGTGCTGACAGCTCAGAGCCTGAGGCCTGCTTCAAGTTCTGTGTCTCCATATCTCTCTGCACCTCTCCTGCTAGCATTCTGTCTGTCTGTCTGTTTCTTTCTCAAAAATAAATAAACATTAAATTATTTTTTTAAAAAGATACACTATGTCTATGGACAAGAAGAGTCAGTAAAAGCAAATAGCAATTATCCAGGACTAAATGGGTAAACCCAGTCATTCAAAAATCATGATGTTTGTCAAAATGAGTCAAAATATATTTGGAAGATTTAAGTTCAAGTAATACTGATGGTAATTCTTAAAACAATAAAGAAACACACAACCATGGACTAATGTACTTTAAAATATCACTTCCATGACTGAACTGCTTTCTGGTAACCAAGATGTCTTTAATGAAAACTGAAAAGCACTCACATGCTTTAGCGCAATGTTAGCCAAGCTCATTGAAATGCCATTTTTTAAAACAATGCAATACTGAATGTAACCTTTCCTAAATTGCTATTCTGTGGTGGTATGTTATTTTGTAAGTTTTTTGAATTCTGTGATATTGTCTCATTTCAAGACTTTAAAATTGTTTAGCAATTCTATTCAACAAGTAAGTTCATACTAAATATTCTATTTTTTTTAAATTAATGTTTATTCATTTTTTGAGAGACAGAGAGAGACAGAGCACAAGCAGGGGAGACATAGAGAGAGGGAGAGACACAGAATCCAAAGCAGTCTCCAGGCTCTGAGCTAGCTGTCAGCGCTGAGCCCGATGCGGGGCTCGAACCCACAAACTGCAAGATCATGACCTGAGCCGAAGTCAGTTGCTTAACTGACTGAGCCACCTAGGCACCCCTAAATATTCTATTTTTTAAAATTTTTTCAACGTTTATTTTTGAGAGACAGAGAGAGACAGAGCACAAGCAGGGGAGACATAGAGAGAGGGAGAGACACAGAATCCAAAGCAGTCTCCAGGCTCTGAGCTGTCAGCACAGAGCCCAACGTGGGGCTCAAACGCATGAACCATGAGATCATGACCTGAGCTGAAATCAGACCCTTAACTGACTGAGCCACCCAGACACCCCCATACTAAATATTTTACAAGCATTTAACAGATGTTATCACATAATTTAAAGTTACTAATAAGCTTTCTTGTTAATTTAGAAAGACATACTAATAAGCTTTCTTGTTAATTTAGAAAGACATGACTTTCCCATTGATTACAATAAACTGCAACCTCCCACTATGAAATATAAAAATACAAAAAAAAAAAAAAAGAAAAAACTGGAGGTAGGAGGGCAAAAAGAATTGGCAAATATGACCATCATGGCCATTTTTAAGTCAGTTTCAGTGGGTCTGAAAGTTGGCCAGCTTTCTGAACAGGAATGTATCTGCTCTGAAACTTTCACTGAGATTTAGCAAGTATCACACTCCCATTATTTCTGACTCATAGGTGTAAGCTGGACAAATCGTTTACACTGAGGATGTATCTGCTAGTAAACATCAGCATGAGACATAACATCATCAGCTCTAGTGAATTGTGTCCATAAAGAGAAAAACTACTGCACAGAATTGTACATCCTAGATGCATACACACACGCAAACATTTATGCTAGTTTACAAAATTCATCTTCATATAAATGTGTCGGTTCGTTGAAATATGAAAATGAAATAAAATAGAAAATAAATAAAACTAGCTACATTTGTTCTCTTTCTTGTACTCATAGCAACTGTTATCACCATGGATATGGGCAACGTGCTTACAATCAGCAGGCCATAGGTAGTTTTCTCCTCCAGTGTGGTTCCGCTTTATGGCCTGCTGGAGAGCCCCACAGCCACAGGCAGGAGGCCAGATCCTTGAAGCCGCCTCCCTTCTTGGTCATCTGCAATGAGTCCCCTACTTTTTCCACCTAATGAAGAAATGTATAAATATGAAAACAATCCAAGTACTTTGTATAATAGCCCACATATGCTGTACAAAGTAAGGAAGTGTCTCAGAATGTGATTCCCCACCCCTTTTTCTTTCTAGAATATCACTTTCTTTTGGTTTACACTTGTATTCTCAGAAACAAAAGCTCTAATAGAACAGCTACATCCATCTCAATAGTGCACTTAGCTTCAATTTTAAGGTTTTGGGGAACAAAGTTCACATCTGTGGTGCGTTAGAAGGAACAGCAATGCTTAGTACATTCCAAAATACCTCCTTTACTTTCAGACATTACAACAAATAGTAGTTAATTAGAGCCTGAAATGGCACGGGTGGGGAATTTATATATTATCAAATCAAAACTTTTATAAAGAATGTATGTGCTTTTAGGATTAGAAGGATAAACTAGGTCAGAAGTCATAGATGTTATTTCTGAAACTGGAAATAATGTGTCATGTGACTGGGATGCATTTTGAACTAATTTTGAACTAATGAATTTAAAACTTTTACTGCTATTCAAACAGGAACCTATGGGTTATTTGGAAAATGTGAAGGCTAATTCTCAGTTTGAAACTCAATTTGTATTTTTGCTATATTTAGCAACTTTCTTCACATAAAATGAGATTTATGTTTTTTATGTTTATTTATTTATATTTGAATGACAGAGAGACAGAGCATGAGTGGGGGATGGGCAGAGAGAGAGGGAGACACAGAATCCGAAGCAGGCTCCAGGCTCTGAGTTGTCAGCACAGAGCCCGATGCAGGGCTCAAATCCACAAACCTTGAGATCATGACCTGAGCCAAAGTTGGACCCTCAATTGACTGAGCCACCCAGGTGTCCCAATTTAAATTGCATAAATATCCTGGGCTGGGCTATATTATCATAATTTCTTGAGTAATCCAATCACTGTTGAGTAGCATATCAATGCTCATTCACACAGAAACTGAGAAATATCTTCACATAACTAAATTTGTAACTAAAACATCTGAATGGTTAAACACACACACATACTATCTTTCTTTGTTGTTCCATCATTTGCAGCAAGTGAAACACCTCTATTTCTCATATGTAGCACACTGTCTAGCTCATGTTTCTGTAAAAACCAAACAGGTAGCTTTTAAAAATTATTGTCATTGTTATTGGTAAATGGACTTGCAGGTTTTGGGCTGGGTGAGAAATTTAACAAATAAAGCTGAACATTAGGCTTAAGAGAAATCAAGACATATAAAAAATTAAATAGGAGTCATAGAATATCAGTTCAAAAACAGAAAAATAGTCTTAGTGAGGAAAACAGAAAGCATAGGCACAGATACATAGGTAGCAAATATATGTATATAAGTAATAGCTAATAATGGTGGCATCACTACAAACTGTGGATGGAATACATAATGATGCAGAGCAGGTGCACCCGGTTTAAAAGGGAAAATACCAATGTACTCTTACCTAAAACAAACTGTAAATGTTGTCTCTAGGTGGTTATAGACTTCAGTGTGAAAGTAAAACTATATATTTAGCAAAGGCAAATAAAGACTCCTTGGGAAAACTAAGAAAGATGACTTCCTGAAAAATATGTTCAGAAGTATAAACCTCAGACCAAAAATAATGACGATTCCATCAAAAGTCATGTTCAATAAAGGATTCCATGAATAACAACAGTTGGCAGTGGATGGCGGAGAAGAAGATATTAGCCATCCATACCTAAAATGTTTACATGGGTGATCTCCAGGATATCAATGAACTTATACAAGTAAAGAAGGGAAACATAAAATTTTGAAAAATATAAAGAGGGAATTTAAAAGAGGTATTAATTCTCTTTGCTTCTGTAAAGTTTACCACAAACTAGTGACTTACAACAACAGACATTGATTATATAGTTCTGGAAGTCAGAAGCTTAGAATCAGTTTCATTAGGCTAAAGTCAAGGTCTTGGGAGGGCAAGTTTCTCCTGGAAACAGCTGGTGTGCAAAGTATAGAACAGCAATTGGGCAATGGTTGAATGGTTTCTTTGTCATTTGGGGAAAGACATATTTGATTTTACATCTTATCAAAATGTGCTTTCTGGAAATTCCTGAAACACTCCCTAAAAAATATGTAGTTACACAGATCCAAGCGAAGTTTTCACACAATTCCAAAGGGATGTTTTATTTAGTGTGGGCACATATAATTTAAGAATGTATTTAAGGCTACAGTATATAGACCCCTTCAAGGAAAGAATTCAACTAAGTATGCACAGAGTACTGCTTTTGTTTTGTTTTGTTTTGTTTTGTTTTTGAAATGAACTGATAGAATATTCTGGCATAGGTAGATAAAGGATAGCTTCGGTTTATAATCAACTCTAAATATTCCTTATGGTCTATATCTTTGCCTCCTGTGTTTTACCAACTCTGCTCAAGGGTACGTATAGAGGTGAATGACCTTGGGATGCTTTCTGTATTTATTATTCAGGAAGTTTCCCAAGATGAGGGAATGAAATCTTCAAGCAGAATCTTTCATTCAGCAGAAACTCTTTTCTTCTACTTCCTTTTTGAAGCTAACTTTAAAATTGTAAATGACACCTTGCTGAGGCAAAATTGTCTCCTCCCCATTCATATGCCCAGCTATTGATACACATTATGTGTGAAAAGTGTGTGGCAGAGAGAGGGAAAAAGGAGCTGGTAGGGAGATGGAGTGTTCATATGTGAAGAAACAAGTTGCCAGGCAAAGGAAGAATAATGTCATACCTAGAATATGTGTGTTTCTTCAACACCAAAGGAAAAATCAGTTCATTGATTAGGTGGGTATCGATTCTTGCCACTGAACCTTCTGGAGTCACAATTTATAGTGGCCATATGGGTACTTTTCTCTTTGTCATCTAGATACTACACAATATTTAGTGTACCCAGATTTCCAGGTCAACTCTACATGAATTTACATCAGTGTCACTCATCATGGGGTTTAAAGACTCATGTGGGTCCTAGACCTGCTTGTTACTAATTCAGGATGAACTAAGGAGTTGCAGCCAGCATGTCAATCATCAACCAACTTGAGGGTTCTCCTGATGTTTTTTATTTGGCAAAGCTTTCTTAATTGTTTCCTGGAGAGCTGGTAATAAACACTTCAAATACAAATTATTTTGAGTGCAGTTTTAAAGATCTTTCTTTCAGCCTTTGTATTGATGTGAAATGTATGGAAACACATAAGTACTTATGTGAAAATAAATATTTGCTGATAAAATTGGACAGCAGCACAGGGGTCAGAGAACCTGGGTCTTGCTGTAGACTTTGCCCCTTAACCAGTTGTATGACCTGAAATTGATAATTTAGTCTTTGTGAGTTTCAGTCTTCCTCATTTCCAAAATAAACTTGAACCATTCTGGATTTAATAGCTTAATGAAATGAGACAAAGGTAGAGGAATTGAAAGCATTCTTATATCGAGACCCATGCCAGTGGCATACAAATACTGACTACTGATTAAGTGAGAGAGCAGGTGTTAAACATGTTCATTTTTGGATTCAATTTGAACATCTCAACTCTGATGCCTTGACTATTTCCCATCTTTAAACACATATTTGTTGTTTAAAATGGCTTTGTGGCTACAGGGTGTCTTTATTGCTTATATTAATGCTCTGGGATTTAACCTGCTAGTTGAATACACTTTAGCCAAAAATCTCATTTGTTTCCATTATAGAGTATCAGGACAATATCTATTTTCTCCTTTGTACAAAGTCATGAGACCTAGCAATTTTTAATTTGTAGGAGAATATATTAAAAATTGTCCAACCTTTTCTGTACTTTGATATATGGCAAACCTTACCAATTCTTACTCATGACAAAACAATTTCTAAGTAGATATCGCATACATATTAGTAGCTTTCCAATCTCTTTTTCATGAGAAGAACAAAGTCAAATGCAAATTACGCAAAAACTAAGGAAACATAGAAATGGCATTCAGAAGTGAATTGTTTCAGAGAAAAGCTTGCAACATTAACCAAAAATGTAATACATGTCAATTTTCATATGTTTATTAAATAGGCTTATCATTCTACCTAGCTAACTTATATCATTCCAGTCTGCTGGGGAGGAGGAGAGTTTTTCCAGGACGTGTGTATTTATGTGTTTATGTGTGTATGTTGCCACTATTGTCCTGTTGTTCTTCCACCCCTCTCAGTAATCTGTCACTACCCTGTAGCGCATTCTCATCTCTTATTAGCACCTTGCTTCAACTCCACAATATTGTAGTTCCCAGTATTTTCCAACCTCTTTTCACCCTCCCCTTCTACATGTCACATCCTAGAAGTCAAAGTAGACCATAATCCCAGATCACTTTTCATACACCACACCCCTGTTCCTTTGCTTTTTTCTTTCCATCCAGAGGCTTTTGTCTCAATTGCCAAGTTATTCTTTTTAAATTCAGGGTTTATTTTAATGTTTTTTAAATTATTATTATTTATCTTAAGAAAGAGAGACAGAGTGTGAGCAGGGGAGGGGCAGAGTGAGAGAGGGTCATAGAATCAAAAGCAGGTTCCAGGTTCTGAGCTGTCACCACAGAGCCCGATGCAAGGCTCAAACTCACAAGCAGTGAGATCATGACCTGAGCTGAAGTTGGATGCTTAACCAACTGAGCCATCCAGGCACTCCTTCAATTAGGTTTGAAGTTAACAAGCTGTTATCAGTTATGTTCACTGCTGTAGTTGGATAATGTGTTTGCTCAAATAAATACTTGTTGAATTGTTGAAATGCAATCTGCTGGAAGCTGGAAACAACATTAGTCTTACTAGGCTAAAGTGAACATATTAGCAGGACTGTCTTCTTCTGGAGCTTCTGATGGGGAAAGCATTTCCTTCCCTCTTTCATCTTCCAGAAGCCACCTGCTTCATAGTTTAGCTTTACATGGCTCCAACCTCGTTTCTGTCATCACACCTTCTGCTGATAGGTCTTCCTGCCTCCCTCAATTGGGACCCTTGCGGTTACACTGGACCCACCCAGATATCCTAGGATGATCTCACACCTCAATATCCTTAATATAATCACACCTATACATCCCCTTGTGTCGTGTAAGGTGATAGTCACAGGTTCCAGGGATTAGCACATTGACATCCTGGGAGAAAAGAGACTTTATTCAGTCTACATAAGGGAAGCCTAGAGAATAATCATTGTGATAGAAGTTAGATATCACTAGTAATAGATAAACCCTAACTAAAACATTGAGGTACCATTTTATTATGTATTGGACCAGAAAACATAGATAACCAAACAGAGTAAAAAACTGGTGAGAAGGTACAGGAATAATAATTCTCAGGTTCTTCTGGCAGAGATGTTTGGTGATATAGCCATGCTGAAGAACTGTCAACATTTTTAGTGCCAAGTTGTGTTGAGAAGTATGCAAATGACTGGGCCATTCCACTTCTCTTTGCATACCCTTGGGAAATCTCCACATAAGTTTATGAACTTGTGGGAACCAACATGTTCATAATGGTATTGTTTATTGTTGTGTAGCTTCTATTCAGTGCTATCTAGAACGGCTTGAGCAGTCATTGTTGGCAGAAGGAAGATAGTGTGAGGAAAATTGTGGACAATGAGGCAGGAGTCACAAATAACTGATTTGATATATATTCACAGAGAATAGTTTTGTGGTGTATAGTGATCCAAGACATGGTCATATACACACATATACATACATATTGGTGTAAACATGCACGTATAATACAAATAATTATGTAATTGTGTATTTTTATATTAAGACATATGGATGACATTATATAATTTAGAAAACACATTCAGATAAAAATGACATACAGAAAGGACATTAAAACATTAACGGTGTTGGGGAAAATAATAAAAATAAATGAATAAATAAAAACCGCCACCAACAAAATATTTATGGTGTTGGGGAAAGAAATGGCTATATTAGAGTATGAAGTGAAAAGGAATGAATGAACCAACGTATAACTACATTGGACAGACTAATGATACCAATACTCCATCAGTTGGATAATGTGATCAATTCAATCCTGTGCATCTGAGATGGAGACATAATCATGCACACATGCCAGACTTGTAATAACTCCAAACTACTCTGAAAAAGCAATTATTTCAATTATTCAATTATTTCAGTAAATTACTGCAAATCTGTGGAATATATACACTTAGTGCTTTATTTTAAAACATGCTTATCATTTAGTAGTGAATTTCATGTGGCAGAGAGAATATTTAAAATATTTACTAAGTTGTATGGCTCAGACACCATCCAATCAGAATGAATTCAGGATGTAAATAGACATACTAGGATATTCCTATTTAATGTGAGTGCTGCAGGTAAATTATATTAATTTCAGACATTTTCTAACTCCTGTCACTGAAACCCTTGGAAAATGTGTACTTTTGATGATCCATTTCTTCCTGAGAACCAGAAGGAAAATTATCGAGTAGTCTGTTCCTTCTCTGGCAACTGAAAATACACTTTACTCACTGGTCAGTTCCTTTATCAACTTCTTTAGAAATCATTGGCTCTATTTTGTAAATCATATATTCTTATATATGATCAATAAATTGTTTTATCTTCTTTCATGCTGGCCTTAAATTGGCTAAACAAGATCTAAACGCAGTTTCCAGGCACAGCAACTCTTGACTGCTATTATAGCGTGTGTCAAATTTTATTTGTTCCTTCCATTTTCCTGATGATTGGAGTAGAGTATTTTAGACCATATTAAATGGTCACTTCATATTTCACTTACCTTTTTCAGTTCAGAGGTCTTTGTAAGGTGTCTTCCAAATTCCTTCTATAAGACAGAAACAGAGGGCTGAAATAGTGCAAACAGTAAGGACAACTGGATTCTGGATATCTTCTTTAATATTTATTTATTCAATTGTAGAGCTAAATAAATATTGCTATGTCAAATCACTATTATGCAGATGTGATATTGATAAGAATATATATTCTTATATAATATATAATAAGCTATATACATATATTCTTATATAATATATAATAAGAAATATATTGGGTCTTGCTCCCAGTTCCTGGCACAAGAGCTTCTAAGATGCTTGGAATTTCCTCATACTCCGGTTTCTCTTCAGATCGTATAAATCTTCAGCCTTTTACTAAAACGCTTGGAATTTCCTGAGTGATGGGGATGAGAGAAGTATATTTTGTTATTCATAACAACGCTTTTCTGGATTTATACTAATGAGGTAACTCTTCATGGGCTTCCTAATAGTTTCAGGAAGGAACTGTTTGCCAGCTGGTTACCAACAGGACAGGTGCCCACAGGAGTTATCCGACCCAAAATGTCCACAGTGCTTTCTATCTGAAAGCAGAGGAGGAATGCCACACTACTTCAGAGAAGATAATAGCATTAAATTTCTCTTCTAGAAGACAGAATTCAACCAGTGAGGCTTGCAATTTCTAGTGAATTAGCAGGAATCTACAACATAGAAAGCCAAAGATGCTGAAACTGCAAGAAACTTAATTTCAGGTAGAATCAGCTGATAGAATTTTAAGTATTAAAGAAATTCCGATATTTTATTTGGTTAGTGTAATTGTAATGGAAGATTGGACTTTTTCCCTTTTTACTAGGTGAAAATTTCATGTAGTGTATTATTTTTAAATTTATTATTACTATTATTATTATTATTATAGTTGATGGAGAGCACAAAAGAGAGAGTGGGGAAGAGGGGTAGAGGAAGAGAGAGAATCTTAAGCAGGCTCCACACTTGTTGTGAAGCCCTATGTGGGGCTCAATTCTATGAACCTGGGATCATGACGTGAGCCAAAATGAAGAGTCGGACCCTCAGTCAACTGAGCCACCCAGAGGCCCTTCATGTGTCCATTATTAATCCTTAACTAAAAAAAGAAAAAAACAATGTTTACTGATGTGCATATGCATTACTGGTAATAATAAAACAATGCTTTGTGGGGTGCCTGGGTGGCTCAGTCAGTTGAGTGTCTGACTCTTGGTTTCAGCTCAGTTCATGATCTCATGGTTCATGAGTTCCAGTCCCACATCGGACTCTGTGCTGGCAGTGCAGGGCCTGCTTGGGATTCTCTCGCTCTCCTTCTCTCTACCCCTCCCTTGCTCTCTGTATCTCTGTCTCTCTCTCAAAATAAATAAATAAACTTGAAAAAAAAAACCATCAAAAACAAAAACCATGTTATGTATGGAAAGAAATATCTCAGTTAAGAAAATACACCACCTTAAATCCCTTCAAGGTGATGTTTTGGTTAATTTAACTATGACCTTTAAGTACAAATATTTTTTTTAATTTTGAAATTAATCTCGTATTTTTCACCTTGTTCAGATAGGTGATGAGCTTTAGAAACTAAGTGTCCTTGCAGAGTATAAAGTCTGCACAGTGAATTTCAGATTTTTAAATCATCAAACATATTGTCGATCACATAAACTGTTCTACTTTGCCCTCAGTCCATACACAGAAATTTCTGATTGATGTCGATGGAAGCCATGTGCAGTTTTGAGGGCACTGAAGTTTGAAACTTTATGGTGTATTCAGAATATCTTTGAAGTCCAGTTTCTGAGGAGAGACACAACGTTTAAAAAAGTAGTTCTTCGGAGCTTTTTCTTATCCACTGGGTACAAGTTTAGATTGCCTATTTTAAATGCAATGTTAAACTACAATAGCAAAACACAACATGGGTTGTGAGTAGTTGATTTCAAATGGATTGTTTCAGTTTCTTTCAGTTCTAAATTTATAGCCTTGAGGTCTTTCATGACAAACAGCCCACCTCTCTTTTGGAACATTATTATTCATGAGTTTATTTCATTCCATTACAATAGTTGTAGATATTGTATTCACGGTATTGCTATAAATTAAGCATATTACTTTCATTAGCTTAATCTACAAAATCCATCAACAGAGCAAGATCACCTTTGCATCAAAATTTCATTGGTAAATTTTATCTTTAAGTTATGGCTAAATATGTTTTTATAAGAATTCTTCATTTGTTATTGATGCTTATCTTAATAAATCTATTTATGTACTTAACAAATAAAACTCCTTGAATTTATTTCTACATCAAGAGATGGTTCATAGAGGAATTACAAACAACCACCAAAATACAAGTGATGATTTGTCTCAGGAGATCCCAAGGATACAAATCTATCATGCAGCACATGATATAACATTTACTTACTATCACATAAGATTATATAAAATAAGTTATTTTCATATAAAATAAAATCTTTGAATAATTGAGATTTCTTATGTAACAGGACCAAATATTTCTAAGCATTCAATTACCAAAGGAAAAGCAAACAATAAGAAAAGAAAGAATACTTAATCTCATTCATCAATATATCTGATTGGGCTTACTGATTTTTGAATAAAATGTATATGATGCATGGGAACAATCATGTAGTTTTTATCAGAAACAAATTTTCTGCTAACTGAAACCTCCACATTTTCCCATATGAAGATCTAAATGCCATAACCCAAGTAAATACCCTAATTGTGGTCTTTCTTAGCTAATTCTGATTTTCATTTTGGACTATAATTAAATTGTGTTTAGAACTCCTTAATCTGAAGGTTTTAGGATAAATCTCTGTTGTTTTGCTATATTAGTCTTACCTACCTCCACGAGAGGTCAATGTTCTTGACAGCTCCTCAAGCATGAGCCCGGGGAATCCAATTCAACCATAACTGAAGGAAAGTACAGAAGCAGCCATCAAGAAACAGGATGTTTGACAGAAGAGAAAAAAATAAAAGTTGCAGACAGCTTTTCAACCAGGAGCTAACTTTTACATTCAGAGAGATGGTAGGGTGAGTATGCAGATGTCAGTATTAAAACAACTGAAAATAAGACAAGAGGTGAAATATAGAAATGGAACCAGGAGAGGCAAGAAAGATGGAAGCAGACATGATTTAGTTACTTTCTCGGTTTTTTTCTTGATCAAAGAAAGATAAGGAAAGGCTTTAAGTATGCAAGTGAGTGATTAGTAGGCAAATGAGTATTTTTAAATGTTGCTTTTGGTTTTGTTGAGAGAATGTGTTAAAATGAAGACAGAAGGCTCCAAAAAAAAGTGAATATTATCCAATTAAGAGATGACAGTGTCCTGATGTAACGTCAAAGATAACATTAACATCTCCAAGAGAGTTACATCGTAGTGAACATCTAGATGGTAGAATTGATTACATTTAATAACTAATTGGATGAGCAAGAAAAGAAGAAGAAAGAGAACCAAGGATAAGTCTCTGGCTTGGGCTACATTATAGACCGAAATGTCATTTGAAGAGAAATGGATTTAAGTTGATAAACAAGTATTTTTGGAGGATAAGATGAACTTAGCTTTAGAGGAGGTTTGGAGATTCCATATACATCCAAGGACAAATTTAGCACTTAATTTTTAATTCTGTGTGCCACAGAAAACTGCCTCTTCTGCTACATTAACTATGCCTTCAATAGAGTCCTCTTATCTTAGTACCAAAATCAGAGAACGCAATCACGTAGCTCATTTTCCGTGGGTATGGCTTGTCTCTGAGGTTCTGCTGGATAGCTCTCATTTGTCTCAGCAGATTTACTGCACTCTCTGCTTTCCTGCTCTGTGCTCCTGGACTGGATCATGGGATCCTTTGCACTTTGGCTGCTGCTCGGTTTTAGCCTATAGTAAAATCAAAATGAAGGAGGAGTAAACCCCCCTCCCCATATAGAATTTACACTAGCTGCCTGCAATGAATTTTATAAATATTTTATCTCCCCCCACCTCCAAATTCATATGTTGAAATCTTAATCCCAAACGTAATGGCGTTGGCAATGGGGTCTTTGGGATTGTTATTAAGTTATTAAGTCATCATGGTGGCACCATATAAGATTAGAACTCTTATAAAAAGAATAAGCGACAGTAGATCTCCCCCTCTCTTTCTGTCTCTCTGGATACCATGTGAGGACATAACCAGAAGGAGGGCTCTTATGAAGAATCTGACCAAATTGGCACTCTGATATTTTTTTTTAATGTTTTTATTTATTTTTGAGACAGAGCATGAGAGGGGGAGAGGCAGAGAAACAGGGAGATACAGTATCTGAAGCAGACTCCAGGCTCTGAGCCGTCAGCACAGAGCCCAACTTGAGGCTCGAACCCATGAACGTGAGATCATGATCTGAGCCAAAGTCGGAGGCTTAACCGACTCAGCCACCCAGGTGCCCCTGCACTCTGATCTTTGAATTCCAGCTTCCAGAACCAAAAAATATATATATATATTTGGTGTTTATGCCCCCCAGTTTATGGTAGCTTTGTTTTAGCAGCCTAAACTGACTAAGACACTGGCCAGAGAAGGGACAGCATCTCCATCCAGGCACTCTTCTTCATATTTTGAGAGCCAACCATCCTTCTTCTTGTTCAGTCAAGTCTAAATGTCATTGGCCATAGCACAGCGCCCACCTTCTATTCTCATGCACACTTGCCAGTTGCCTCAAGTCTTCCTACATTCTTCTGACATCTTTGTAAATAGTCACTTTATTAAACTTCTCAATACCCAATTGGAGAGCATTACCAATATCTGCCAGGACATGACAAATTAGAGGCTGAAATTTTTTGTTGTCTTGGTCTTACCAGTATCTCCCTTACAGAACCTACTTACTTTTGTTCAGAAGGGAAAATAAGAGAGAAATATTAGTAAGAGAAAGAAAATTACATAATAGAGGGAAAATCCCATAGGGTGACAAAATTTTTCTCCCTGAATTTCACAAATGACTATATACTCTTAAAATAGTATTGTTTCTCAAAGGTGGAATTCATTATGAAAACAGGATTAATCCTGCTCCACTTGAATGGAGAGTTACTTCTCTCTAGCCTATGCAAGACCAAATCTCCACGGGAGGTGTGGTTCTACCCAAAAGCACAATATCTCTATATACAAAACAGGAAATTACCTGGGGAAGACTTTTCTCTTGTTACAGAATCATAAATGAATGCTACTGCAACGTTCAAGCACAGTGAAAATGGAAAACACTCTTTCCTAATCCTAGAAATAAATGGAATGCTGTTCCCACTTCCATTCCAACATTAACTGTTTGATTATAACATGTTATTTTGGGGGGAGCATGGGTGGCTCAGTTGGTAAAGCATCTGATTCAATTTCAGCACAGGTTGTGATCTCATGGTGTGTGAGACTGAGCACCAAGTTGAGTTTTGTGCTAACAGTGTGGAGCTTCCTTGGGATTCTCTCTCCCTCTCTCTCTGCCCCTCCCCTGCCCAGATGTGCTCTCTTTCTCTCCCTCTCTCTATGTCTCTAAAAATAAATTAAAAAAATTTTTAAACTAAATCATGTTATTTTTTAATATTGTATTATAATCAATTATATAAAATGATAGGATGAAAATCTCTGCCCTTATAAAACAAAGGTCAGATCAGCTTACATGGTCATTTTTTCAGATTATTTAAGGATTCTGTCTATAACATTTATAAGCATCACTATTTTAACGTCCTTATCAAGTCATACAAGGTTTGTAAAATTCTCTCCTCAACTTTTCCTTTGTACTTGCACTCCTTAATTAAGTTTGCATTTGTCAACTTCCCAACTCTATTTCAGTATTCTTGCCATTATTCCCTCTGGGCCCCCATTACCTGCCACACTATCCACAGGTTCTTTTCCAAGTATGGTTCAAGTTGAGAAGCAATTTGCATATGTAGTTAAATTGAAGTCTTAAGAGGACATTTTAAAATTTATGTCTTATGAGTACATATAAAGAGATACAAATCAAAACTTGCAAAACTTCCATAATGTCAATATTTTTCAAATACTTACCAAACGAAGAAAATAGTACTAACTTTCTCCAGAGTCCTGACATCTGAAGCATACAGCTGGAAAGATTTCTATCTGTTCTCCAGGCCAGATGAATTTTTCCTTTCATTATCATTATTCTCAAAAGCACTGCCTTGCTCTATCTCCCCTTCTAGGATACCAATAAGATGCTCTTCAAATTTAAGTTACACACACACACACACACACACACACACACACACACAGATGTAAAGTCGTTGGCTTAAAGCACCTTCTTCTTTCTGATGTTTGAGTGTTCCTAGGAAATACAGGGTTTCTGCCTACATGCTTGTTTGGAGGGCATATGCATGAAGGAAGTGGGTCTGTGGTGCAAAACTATATGCACAATAACAAAGCTGTACCTATCACATTATCCCATTACAGTAAAGAAAAGCAATTTGCCAAGCTTGGATATGGATGGAAAAAGAGACTCCTATAATTGAGTCTTATGATATAGGATTGCAGAGAAAGAGTGACTTCAGATATGTTCTACTGATAAGAGAACACTAAACGTAAAGATAAATATGTTTGATTTTTAAATGGGCAGAAAACAGGGAAATTAATCATAGGAATCTGCTTTGATTTTTGTACGTGTGCATGTGTGATTTCCCTCCTCTCCATTTATCTTTATTCCATCCCTACAAAACACACATAGAAAGTATCTTAGCAAAGTTGCTTCTGGACTGTACACCCATCAGAGAGTGCGAATGGGTCTTAGACTGACCTAAAAAGGTACTGTCAAACCCGGGCCAGGACACGGTTTCTCAACCTCAGCACTACTGACATTTTTTGCCTGATAATTCTTTGTTGCAGGGGCTGTCATTTATATTGTAGGATGTTAAGCAGCATCCCTGACCTCTAACATCTTTCAATCAGTAGCATCCTTTTCTCACCTTCCCACCCATTCATTACAATAAATAAAAATATCCCAGATATTTCCAAATGTCCTCTGGGAGGAGGGAGGAACCAGCCACTCCCCAGTTGAGACCCATTGGTATAGGACAAGGACATCCTTGGTGATGCCCTCTGCTCTCTCTTTTTTTTTTTTTTTTTTTAAATTTCTGAGAGAGAGAGGGTCAGAGAGAGAAGGAGATACAGAATCTGAAACAGGCTCCAGGCTCTGAGCTAGCCATCAGCACAGAGGCCGACTCAGGGCTCGAACACACGAACTGTGAGATCATGACCTGAGCCGAAGCAGGATGTTTAACCAACTGAGCCACCCAGGCGCCCCTGCCTTCTGCTCTCTTAATTCTATAATATTTGAATGAAAATATTTAAAATCCACAAAAGAAAGCACACATGACCATTTTGCCAATAAATAAGGTCTTTTAATTGTTGAAATAAAACTCCAGCTTTCAGTTTAAATGTCATCAAATGCAAACACGAGACAGCATAGCTGAATAGTTGAAGTACCTGCCTTAGGAATTCGGACTCGCACTTACTGTGTGACCCCAGGGAGATCATTCACCAGCTCTGTCCCACCATTTCCTCATTGAATAGATGGGTCAATTAATAATTATTCTATATTGCTGAAGGATAAAATCATTTAACACCTGTAAATTCTTTAAAATACCACTGGGAACATAGAGTGAACTCTTATTATTTAGAATCAGAATTTAGAATGACTCTTGATGTTGAGGTTACCATAAAGTGTATAACCTCAGAGCAATCATATAACTTCCCTAGTCTCATTTTATGTGTAAAACATGGCCTTGAATTATATTCCAAAAGTCATAATATTCCAAATTCTTAGACTTTGATCATGAAATCTTATTTTGCTAGCAATTTTCAAAACACAAAAAGACTCTACTGTTATATACACAGCAGTAGAAATGTATGTATATGTATGTCTTTGCTGCTTTGGTCCACCATTTCGTTATAATGTGCATAACTTCTAGCCACGTAGAACATGTCTCTGCTGCCTTTACCACTGATACACTCTTTTCTATTTGCTCTCATTTGCCTTTAGCAATTGTTACTCAGATAGAGCTACTGCTCATAATACAGTCAGGAATGAATACCAAACTTGAAAATAATGCTAGTACTTGAATTCTCTCCAAGTATTTGGTAGCTGTTGGTCTCCATAGTATTTCAGCTGAATCATAAGCCGACAGGGTAAATGGAAAAGTAGTAAATCTAGAAAAGTGAGATTACAAATGGAACATGGACTGAAACAAGGAGTGTTACATGGGAATTTCCAAATTTAAAGCAAAAGCTCTAAATCTTTGAAACTGAAAGGGGAGAGAATAATTATATCTATTGCATGTTCTTTGTTAGACAGAACCTTTCTGGAGAATAATCAGCCAGAGACCTGGGGAAAGGCCATCTTGGATTATGGGAAGTATGAGAAAGGTGAGGGGGAGACTTTAATGATCTTGGTATGCCTCTTTAAAACCATTTAAACTAAGGTAATTTTCACTAACTACTTGATTTTACATCCCCTACAAAAGCTCTGAATACAATTTGGTCACCAGTCTGCTCAACTTTTCTATGGTTCCCATGCAAGACAACAGTATTTCCGGTTTTCTGCTACATCCCCAGTCATTGTTCCTTGGGGACGGAATGCTATCCACTGGGTGTTGTGGTGCAAAGGAGAGACTGGAATAACTTCTCTTAAGCAGTCCCTGAAAAAACAAAAGACCTGAGCCAATATGAAAGTAATAAGGGGCTCTATGGGTTTGCCAAAGAGTCAGAGGACCACTTTGGAGGCAGTATAAATTGTTTTGTCTTCAACTGCTATGGATCCCACTTGAGGAATCCCAACAATAGTAAACATCTTTGTTATCTTCCCAGATGCACTGTTCTTGTGGAGGCCAAGCATTGACCAACTCTCCTCCAAAAACTTTATGACTTTCCTCATAAACACAGTGTGAAGAGTCCTAAAGGCATTTGGGGAAAGACTACTAGCATGTGATGTAGCCTTCAGATGGTGTGAAGGTTTTTCCCAATTCGGGCTACCTTTGGTTATGTAGAGCTTCCCAAGGGATAACCGAATGCTAATTTACACAAGAACTGTGGATGGTTATCACTGCTATGGGAGTTATTTGATTAGAAAGTAGGAATAAAATTTGTCTCTGATTCTAGTTGAAGTGATCAGTGATATCACATCAGTTCTGGAAAGTGATCAGTTCAGCCAAAACTGATTGACTAGGGATGTTATGAAAGACAGAACTCTCCTAGACCTCCTCCTTATGGGACAAGGAAGAATCTATGCAACTGCTATACCTCTACCTGGACTCATGTCTCAGGAGAAATAAAAAGATTATTTCAGAATGTTAAAGGGAAAGACACCTATATTTCTAAAGTGTGCCCTTATGGCTAGGAAATTTGTTCAACTGATGCGTTTGAGATTCTGTGGAACATTCTTGAGATCAGTACCTCAGGTTGCCACATCCTGCTGCTTAAATTCTGTTGAGGGTAGCCTTACTCAATTAAATGCCGCATAAAAAAATGGATGTTATCACAGTCTCCATTAGTGGAATTAGTCCAGGTGGCCAATGGAGTGGCATATTCCTGGCCAGAAGACAAGACAGAGTAGAAATGACAAGTAGTTGGTGGAACAATTCTCTGTGGACCCCTCATGTGTTTGGCACATTTTGTAAGAAAAGGCACTGCCCCTTGGTTCCAGACTAATTATTCTGAAGAAGTTTTGTTCTTTTTTTCAATTGTACAGTATAACATTGTCTCCCTCAGTGCCAAAGTGAAGATAGGTTTGCCTGAAGCTTATTTTAAAATATTAAAATTTCCTAAACTCAGAATTCCTTTCCTATAATGCAACCCATGTGTGTCCAGATGTCACAGGGCCCTCGTGTAGTTTTCCCTGTGAAAATAGAGACTCAGAGAAACGTCACAAGAAAATGCTGTATTTTGGCTATAGCTACTGCTATGAGTAATAAGCAATCCTTTGTTATTAGCCCAGCAGGCTTATGCTTTCTGACAGCATCAATAAAACTATGGCAAAGTAACTTGTTAGCTTACAAGTGGGATAAAAACCTCAGATCCTTTAAAATTCTTGAGACTTATTAGCAGAAGTATACTTTTGTCCTTTGATCACAAAAGTACCTTAAACAGTATGTTCTATTTTCTCTTTTGACATTAGATGCTCTGTTTTCTGTGATTCTCTGGCCATGCCATAACCATGAAATTCTGGGATTCAAAGGGATGATGGGAAGTTCCACCACAAGGGGACAGAATAAGGAAGCACAACTGTACATCACCCACCCTCCTTTGTCTCCTCCAGTCCTTTAATCTCTCCTCTCCCTGACCTTGTGTCATACTCCTTCCTTCTCTTCTGGAAAATTGGTGATGGCTTTCCAATTTAAAAAAGTGAGCTAATAAGTATAACAAGTAAATGTGAATTTAAAAAAATAACTTATGGTACTTGGATGGCTCAGTTGGTTAACTGTCCGACTCTTGATTTCCGCTCAGGCCATGACCTCTGGGTCCATGAGTTCAAACCCCACAGCTTTGGATTCTCTCTCTCTCTCTCCTTCTATCTCTGCCCCTCCTCTGCTCACACATGCTGTCTCTCAAAATAAATAAATACACTTAAAAAATAACTCAATGTTTATGTATATAATGCATTTTTGAGAATTAAATAAAAAAATAAGAGCTGTTTCATTAAAAAAATTCCAAAATTCCACCAAGTTCTTATAATACTCTCTTCTCAGCTCCTGTACCATGTTTGTGAGAAATTCATTTCTTCTGGGAACACTGTTTGGGGGAGGTGTCATCTTTTTTGTTTTGTGTTTGTTGATGTTCATTATGGCAATCATCTAAGCTAATTCTATCTGAGGTGCCACATCATTTACTTCTCTCACGGAGGTGAAAATTTGTACCTCAAAGCCTCTCTAGACTCTTCATCTCAGATACGCAGAATAAAAATGTGCACTTGAAGTTAAATATTATCGATCTTGTTAATTTTGTTAAGTAAAAATAGCAACAAGCGACAATAACCAAACTAAAAGAAAATGCCCTAGCCTATTAATTTAGACACGTGTCCATGATTCTACAATTCAATTAAATTTAATGGTAACTTATTCACAATTAAATATTTTTGCTATATATTGTGTACATATCACACATAATGCTTATATGCATTTATTCACTATTATCAGTTAAATAGTAAGATATCTGGGAACAAGGAAACTGGCTTTTTTTTTCTTAATTAGAAATCTCTGTTCAGGAAACTCATATTTTTGACCATTTGCTGTTTAAATTAAATATATTGATTTATTTATATGCCTTAAGTCTTACAGGATATGCTTTTACATAAACAGTTATGTCAAATTAGCCATACACTTTTAAGCATCTTGGGGGATAAAAGAAAAGACAAGTGCATTAACATTAGAGATAATCTTATGTTGTAGTTTAATTATCCTTTGTAAGATATTACAATGCTTGTTATCTAATAGTCACAGAGACTCGTGACCTTTTAAGTTTTTCAAGATTATCTGAGAAACAGCAATTTCAAAGCATTTTTATCTGTGACACTGCACAGTGCAACAAAATGTAAAATTCAGAAATTACATCCTGTGATAAATCTCCAAAGAAGCTCCTTTATCACATCCATTGACATTTCTAGAGTGCACAGATGAATTTATTACAGAACTTTTACCTAGTAAAACTGAGTTAGATTAATAAAAGAGAAAAGGAATCTTAATTAGATATAAGCATATTTTGTGAATCTATTTCTATTCAACATTTTTTTGATAAAAGTTATTTTTTTAAATGTCATACTAGAATAAAACAATTAGAGTTTATATATCTATATATGTGCACAAAGTTTTTCTTATCCATTTAAAATGAAATTTAATGTTTAATTGTATTATACTTAATTATGCTGATGTGATATATAATTAAAGATCTTGGCAAAAAGGCCACTTTTATTTGTGTTATATAAAAAATAAAGTTTTACTTTCTAGCTATATGATACATTTGAGAATAGGATTTTTTTTTAAATTTTTAATGTTTTATTTTATTTCTGAGAGAGAGAGAGAGAGACAGCATGAGCAGGGGAGGGTCAGAGAGAGAGGGAGACACAGAACTGGAAGCAGGCTCCAGGCTCTGAGCTAGCTGTCAGCACAGAGCCCAACGTGGGACTGGAACCCATGAACCATGAGATCATGACCTGAGCCAAAGTTGGACTCTTAACCCACTGAGACACCCAGGCGTCCCAGAGAATAGGATATTTTTAAACATAAGATGCAAAAACATTTTATTTTACATATCTCTCTTATATGTAGAATATTTTGATGGGTAATGAATTGTCAAAGCGATGAGGTTCAAGTATATAGCTTGCCTAGTGACCAGATAGTTATGGCAGAACTAGTAATGGGTTGGAGATGAGGTGAAATCATTTTTCCTATTAGTATTTGTGCTTATTTTTGGATAAATTGTTTACCTCTGTATGTAGTATATTTTAAAACAACAGGAAGAAACTGAATAAGAAAATTTTGAAGCAACATTCCTAGTCTAACACAAGCATTTCTCACTGGTCTTCATTTAAAAAAGGTTTCTGTAGCCTTGGGGCACCTAGGTGACTCAGTCAGTTAAGCATCTGACTTTGGTTCAGGTCATGAGCTGATGGTTTGTGAGTTTGAGTCTCCATTGAGCTCTCTGCTGTCTGTACAGAGTCTGCTTTGGACCCTCTGTCCCTCCTCTCTCTGTCCTTACTCCATTCATTCTCTCTCTCTCTCTCTTTCTCTCTCTCAAAATAAATAAATAAACTTAAAAAAAGGTTTTGTAGGCTTTATTTTGAAAGTGTGAGATACTTCTGTGTATAAAGGTACATGCCATTTGAAACAACTGAGCAATGAAAAATATTTTAAACAGATACAAGAGCTAAATCAGTAATTCAAAAGTACACGTTAAAGTTTGTAGATAATTCTGTAGGTGAAAATACTTATTTAAAAAATCTTATTTTAAACTTTATTTATTTATTTTGAGAAAGAGAGAGAGAGAAAACAGGCACATGAGTAAGGGGGGAAGGGCAGAGTGAGAGGGAGAGAGACAGAGAATCTCAAGCATGCCGCAGTCTCTTCAGCTCAGAGTCCTATGCAGGACTCAATCTCATCACCGGTGAGGGTAAGATCATTACCTGAGCCAAAATCCAGAACCCAACTTTTAACTGACTGAACCACCCAGGCGCCCCCTCCCCCACAAAAAAAGTTTCTAAGGCAAATATTTCAATAGTCATACATGATAACAAGCAGTGAGCACAGTTTAGATCATTCTTTTAACATTTTAGTTTAACTTGGAGTCTTTTATGTGAAAATACAAGACAAAAATATTTGCAGCCAAAAGATTACATTATAACATTCTGGAGCAAAAATTGTGATCAGTTCCTTCATTTAAACATAAATTATTGCACAATGCTCAACCAAGGCCAGTATTATTTTCAAGTATGTTCCCTGATGCACCAGGCACAATTTAAACCTAAGAAGAAATGTCACTAAAAGAATATAGGAAACTTCCAGTTTCCTATTCTGATCTAAGGACCTTGGAAGTCAGTCACTACTTCATAAAAAGCTGAACAGACTGAAAAATCAACTCTCCTGGGATCCATAAAAGGGGAGAGAACACGGGGCAAACCTCTGCCCCCACAATGGAGACACGGAGGGGAATACAGGGAGTGTCAGCTTACTTGAACAGACTATTGAGTGGAAACCACAGGAAAAAAAGCATGGAGGAAAGGAAACCCAGCATGGGGGAAAGGAAGCCTAAATTAAAATTGACAGATTGCTGAAGGCTCAGTGCAGACAACTCTCTGAGTTAAAAACAGGGTGGAGCGCCTGGGTGGCTCAGTCAGTTAAGTGCCTGACTTCAGCTCAGGTCATGATCTTGTAGTTTGTGAGTTTGAGCCTCACACCAGGCTTGCAACTGTCTGTGCAGATCCCTCTTAATCCCCTATCCCCCTCTCTTTGCCCCTTCCCTGCTCATGCAAACAAACTTAAGATCCTCCTTCAGATTCTGTGTCTCCCCCTCTCTCTCAAAAATAAAGATTGAAAAAATTAAAACAAACAAATGATGGGAGAACATCATTAGGGACCTCCTATTATTGTGAGATTTACCTCCAGGATCTCACCCAGGTTCTCTCAATTCTCAATAAATGTCAGAGAAGCCTCTGATGCTTCCAGTAGGAAGAAAGGAAAAGGAGCGATTTTGAAATATCCCAGACCACTCTGTTCTTAAAATAGCCGGCCCTCAAGGGAAACTAACGATCCTGGACCTAACCAGCTGGGCCTTTACCAGCACCTAACTGACGAGAGGGAAAGGAAATGACCATCTCCAGTTAGCCCAAACTTTCCACATGGGAGAAGGAAAATCCTCAACTCCTGCTCACTCTAGCCATCCTGTCCCACCACAGTGGGGAGAAAAGAAAAAAAAACAACAACCCTGAAACACCCTTGTGAAGTTCACTGTCCAGAGGCATAGGTTCACTGAAAGACCTAGATCTAATCATAGCATTATGGAATACTTCTCTCCCCAATATGTCGTCATCACAGTATGAACAGTCTACTTATCTCAGCTCCTTTTGTCAAATACCTCATGTCCCACTATCAAGAAAAAATTACAAGGTATACCATACCAGAAGTCAAAAGGCAAAAGATAATTGGAAAAGAACACATATCAGAACCAGACATGGCAGGGATACTGGAATTCTGAAACTGGGAATTTAAAACAACCACAATTAATATGCTAAGGGTTCCGATGGATAAGGTACACAGCATGTAAGAAGAGATGGGGAATCTAAGCAGAGAGACAGAAATACAAGAAAGACCAAAAAGAAATTATAGAGACCAAACACACTGTCAAAGAAATAAAGAATGCCTTTAGTGGGCTCATTGCTAGGCTAGATACAGATGAGGAAAGAATCCATAAACTTGATGATATCTCAGAAACCTCCAAAACTAAAAAGCAAAGAAAGAATATGTGTTCTAGAAGCAATAGTATTTGAGAGATCTTTAAAAAGCAGAAAACAATATTATGCTAATAGAAAATTTGGATAGAAAGTGGGTTTATGTCAATGATCCGCTGGACCTGTGACAGCAATATAGATTCTAAGAAAAGTACAATTTTCCAAAGAACTAAGAAAATAGATTCTCTGTGCCCAGAAAAAAATTTAAAAAGGTAATTTTTTTCACAATGTTACTAGGTTTGGATTTTTCCACAACAGTTAACAATTTATAATTTCTGATTTTGCTAATATATTTAATTTTAATTATATGCTATATGAATGATGTGTCCTTTCCTCTTTTTGCACTAAAATATAAACCACTTCATTTTTGGTGAGATTAGCTCAGTTTGGAACCCTAGTGTACCCCAGAATCACTTACCTTTGATCAGTCAACCTAGTATATTCTCCTTATTTTCTATATCCAGTTTACAAACATACTTCTCAGTCTTTTTTACAAATTCCATGTTTCGTACACACATACACACAAACTTTGTAGGAAAGTGTTTATTCTAGTAATTTTATAAAGGAAGCTTTTAAAATTTTATCATAATGAAATGACAATAGTTTAGAAGTGTTTATAAGGAAAGATAAATTATTTTATTGGCTGAGGCCAAAAAAAATAAAACATCTTTAGTTTAATACTAATTTTTACATGAACTGGCAGTTAAAATTTCTCAATTTGAATTTAGTAAATATGAAAGAGAAAGGTGAGAATTATGGAGTGTTTTAAAAATTAACCTTCAGCATGAAAGACCAGACTGGGAGAGTAAAAGCTCAGAGGATTCCTAGAAAATCTTGGTATTTGTCATATGAAAATATTTTATTCCTCTGAAAACAGTGAAAAATGTAAGAACTCTAAGACTTGAATAGGGCCACTCTAAGATATAATTTGTATAAATAAAAATGAGGGGTGAACACCAAATGTTGATGAGCATATGGACCAACATGAACTCTCATTCACTGTTGATGGAAATCCAAAATGGTACAACCACTTTAGAAGATGGTTTGGTAGTTTCTTATAAAACTAAACATTCTTTTAACCATAAGATCCTATAATTATGCTCCTTGGCATTTACCAAAGTGTGTTGAAAACTATGTCCACAGAAAATTATGCACACAAATATTTACAGCATTTTTATGTATGATTTTCAACACTTGGAAGCAGCCAAGATGTTCTTCAATAAATCAATGGATCAACAAATTTTGGCACATCCATACCATGGATTATTATTCATAATTAAAACACAATAATACTATCAAGCCATGTAAAAAACATGAGAGAAGTTTAAATACACATTAAGTGAAAAAAATCTGAGAAGGCAACATACTGTATAGTTCCAACCATATGGCCTTCTGGAAAAGGAATATTATGGAAACAGTAAACAGATAGTTGTTGCCAAGGGATGAGGGCAGGGGAAGAAAAGACAAATAGGTGGAACTCAGGAGATTTTTAGGGCAGTAAATCTATTCAGTAAAATAAGGCAATGGTGGATACCCATGTAGGAAGGGAGACTTCTTCCTCAACCTTCAAGTTGTTCCAGCTGGACACAAAATTAAATTAGCATAAGACAAGTTAACAGGAGGAAAAAAAACAAAGTTTTATTAGATGCAAACAGAGACCCAGTAATGAAACAGAGACATAAAAGAATGGACAAAGTAGACAGTTTTTATATATTTTAAACAAAGAGATGATAAATTTATGAGGAATTTAAAGAATAAAGAAAACAGTTGTTTAGTAAGAAATTCAAAGAGAAGTTTGGACTGAGGTAATAGATTATTAGTGCAAGAAAGAAAGTAATGTCTTATTTCTATAGCCTTTTAGACCTTAAAGTCTCTATATCTGGTGATAAGGATGTCCTTCTACTTCCTAGCATAGGGGGGATATTTTTCACATGGGAGATTTGTTTCCTGCTTTTGAGGAGACAGATTTGTTTCCTCTTGAAGGGGGACACTTTTGAGTGTGCTTGCATTCTTAAATAACACTTATTTAAAATAATCAACATATCAAAGTGTCATATTTTGAGAGCTGGCCCTTGGCCCCTATACTTGTCATTTTACATTTCTCAAAATCTATAGAATATACAACAACATAAAGAGTGAATCCTAATGTATACTATCAGCTTTAGTTATTAATGATAATAATATATTATTAGGAGTTCATCAATTGTAACAAATGTTCCACACTTATGCACGATGTGATAATGGGAGAAACTGGATTGAGGGTAAGTAGTTACATGGAGACTGTATTTTCTACCCAACTTTTCTATTGAAAATAAAAAGGTTACTAATCTAAAAACAAAAACTGAGGGGTGGAAAAAAATGCATAGAATAGTCAAACAAAATATTTGCATCTTTTTTTAAAAGAACATAATTTTGCATACTTCCACGAATAGATTAAAAAATTTAATTATTTTAATTTCATGAGCAAGAATCTGGAATCAGATTATGTCAATAAGTCTTGACCCTGAGTATAGCAAAAAACCATGGAATTCTTTATCAGTTTTCTTCAAACCTGAAAAATGATTAAACAAAGAAAAATCAACAAAAAGAGCTAAATAATGTTACTACAGTATTCATTAATTAACAAATATTACAGAACTATGAGCACTCATATTGCTCTCTTAGTAGAGCCTGGGTGGCTCAATCGGTGTCAGATTCTTGATTTCGGCTCAGGTCATGATCTCCTGGTTCATGATTTAGAGTCCCATATCCGGCTTAGTGCTGAGAGTGGGAAGCTTGCTTGGGATTCTCTCTCCATCTCTCCTTCTCTCTCTGCCGCTCCCTAACTCACGCATGCTCTCTCTCTCAAAATAAATAAATATTTAAAAAGAAATTGCTGTCTTAAAGGTCTAACTAAGATGTAAACTAGGATCTTACAACTGTAAGGATTCTCCCCTGGTATTTGGCGAAGGGTCCTATTAAAACAGTTTTAATATTATAAACATCATTGATTACCCTATGATATTTCAGACATATTATAACATTACTATAACCATGAAGAATGTCTCTGTTTCTTGATACAAAAGATTTAATGAAAATAGCATCCACTAAATTCCATGGTCAACTCAACAAAATCCATTGGTCGTTCAGGCCACCTCCACAAGTCCACTTCTGGCTCTGTGAGGCCTAATACAATTATTACTTGCATCTATGTGGTTAATGATTACTATAAACTATTTCCTCTAATGTATCTAATTCATAATACTTTAAGTTATATATTCAAAAACTATATTTAAAAGCTCTTTAAATACATCGCTCCATTTCAGGTTATGATATAACAGAAATTAAGAGCCTGCTTCCAATTTTGATGCTTGGTTGCTGACAGCATTCAAGATCACTGTACAATTCAGCAACAGCCAGGTGGTAGAGATGTGTAAGACTGGATGTGGGGAAAGAGTTCAGAACTTCCATCCCCTCTTCATTCCCTCCACTGGTCCCACATTACATATTCACCAACCAGAAGTTTTCCATACGCTGCCCTTTTGGATTTTTATGCAGCTTTCATCACATAGGCATGGTTGATTTAACCATTGGTCGTTGGCTATCGAACTCAATCTTTAGTCCTTCCCCCCTTTTTCCTGGTGGTTGGGGGGTCAGGGCCAAGATTTACAAACAGCTAATCACAAGGCTGGTTCCTCTGGCAACCAGCCCTTATCTTCAGGTAAGTTCAAAAAGTCGCCCCATCAACATAACAAAAGACCTTTTTTGCTCCAGTCAAGTAGGAAATTCCCAGAAACTTTGTCCAAAACAAGGATGAAAACCAAATGTATAACTTTATTATAAATTACAATATCACAGTTTTTCTATTCCTCTTTAATTGTTTTTATGTTTTCATTTTTTTAGCTTAAAAGTTTTGTGGTCAGAGAGGTAGAGTTATGTTCACTTCTTTTGTAGCTAGTAATAATAGCAAAACTTATTGCTGTGTTAGGACTATTCCAATTGATTTTTCTAAGTAAGCTCTATGCTAAACGTGGGGCTTGAACTTTTAACCCCAAGATCAAGAGTTGCATTAAGTGTTTTTTATAATTAAATAACTTAAAATCAAAAACAAGTNATATATATATATATATGAACAAAGGACAAGGTTTTGGCTAGCACATTGCAAACCTGAAATTAGAATCAAGCAGTCTGACCTTCAGGACCCTCTAAAATTACACCTCCTTCTTCCCAGTTCTTTTTCTCTTTGCCACATGGACATTTAAATTGATCAAAACACTTTATTTATGTACAACTTGACTGCATTCTTGACTGTATCCTGAATTCCTTCTGCACTTATTCTCTGAAACAGTCTCAATCACTAACCTGTTTTTAAATTTAGGATAATGATGTCAACTGTATGTGATTTCATTTGTTGTTCATATTTATAACTAAATCAGAACAAACAGTGGAGTTCTGATTAGATGCACACTGCTCAGTATGCAAGCATTCACCACAGTTGTCATAAAAAAATCAAGAATTGAAAAAATTCCAACTAATTGACAGCTGTAAACATTGGCCCTAGTTGTTATCCAGGCTGCATATANAGTACGGAGCTCCTTACTTCTCCGCCATCTTGCCCCTCCTCCAATATTCATTGAATTTGTATTCATTGCAAGGAATTCTAAATTTCACAGGCCATTATCACAGATTTAATCTAGATAATAAATACAGAAAGTATATTATAAAGCCTGCAAATTATAAAAAGTGAAGTCAAATGACATTTAAGACAAAAACTTGAGTTTTTATATTTGTTTTTATTTTTGTTTTTTAACCTTAACTACTATTGTGTTGGCTCTTAACTTCAGGAGTGGCTCAAAATCATAAGGTAAAATTAATTTCCAGGTTTTTAAAAAATGTCTTTAGAATTTGCTTCCTGGTAACATTCAAAGCATCTCTAATACGCAATGCAAAATAATTAAGAGAATTCTTATAGCACTTGAAACTAAGAGAAAGAACCATCAAAAATTAATTGAATAACAGGGTGCCTGCGTGGCTCAGTTGATTAAGCATCCATCTTTGGCTCAGGTCATGATCTCATGGCTCGTGAATTCAAGCCCCACATCAGGCTTTGTGCTGACAGCTCAAAGCCTGGAGCCTACTTTGAATTCTGTGTCTCCCTCTCTTTCTGCCTCTGCCCTGCTCACACTCTGTCTTTCTCTCTCCTTCAAAAATAAATAAACATTAAAAAACTTAAAGGGGCACCTGGGTGGCTCGCTCAGTCAGTTGAGCCTCTGACTTCACCTCACAGTTTGTGAATTCGAGCCCTGCATCGGGCTCTACGCTGACAGCTTGGAGCCTGGAGCCGGCTTCAAAATCTGTGTCTCCCTCTCTCTGAGTCCCTCCTCCACTTATGCTCTCTCTCTCTCTCTTTCTCTCTCAAAAGTAAGTAAACATTAAAAATTTGTAAAAGATAAAAATACAATTGAATATCAAATATTAAAATAGGGAGACAACAGTATTTGAATATCCTCATAGCTTAAATCCCAGAACCCTGTAAACTGATGGGTTTTCATAAATATAGAAAACAATGCACAAGTTTTGTTTTCAATAATCCTTTTATTCAATTCTGCATGTGAAATACTTGTATTTCAGAAAAAAACAGTAATTATTTTGCCATAATCTGAAATTCTGTAGGAAATGTCCAAGAATATACCTTTATTTGCATTTATACAATGTTCTGCAATATACTATATACTATAAGTTTCAGCAAAATGTCATAAAACTATTTCACTATTGGTTCCAATCTTTTGACAACCCATCCCATCATTATTTGCATTAGTTTGTTATCCATGTTAAACGGGAACAAATCAGGCAGAATAAGTGGTATGTTATATATCTTGTGCTTAAAAAAAACCTTTTGGCAATTACAAGTATGAGATTGAGACTGGAAAGGCAAATGTGAGAACTAAAATGAAATTGTGAAATCACTAGAGATCAATACGTGTAGCGTATTAACTAGACTCATTAAATGATTTTTCCACTTCAGAGCTTCATGGGAAGAGACCCCATTACAAGGCTTCTTCCACTACTGCAGTTTGTAAGTGGGGACCACTGCTCACCATTGAGGTACATTCTGGCACCGTTTCTGCAATTTTGCAATACCCCAAACAGTACTCTGTTAATTGGCAACAGTAAATATTTCCATCCTTCAAAATGGACATATCCACTTTTTATCCTCTTTTCTCTGTGGTGTTTATTCAATGAATGGATAGTGTTTTCCAACCCAGAACCTTCTGGCTAATGCTTATCCTTCATATCTCAGTAGTGTATCATTTTGTTCTAGAATATATTTTGACCAGTTTGATTAAATGGGTTAAATGTTATTAATGGGCACTTTTATGGCAATCAATAGTTGTCATAATTTTAGAATTCTCAAATTCTAATATTGGTGGAATTTTTGGTTTTAGGTATCTTTATGTCCCTAGGACCTGACATATTGCATGACATAAACTCTCAATAAACATTAGCATGAATTGGTTATTTATAGAACTTCCCTCAGTTTAGTCCCCTAAGAAGGCTTATTTCGCAGGTTATTCATGCATACTAATGTGTGTTTTATGTAGAACTACTCTTAAGGAATTTCTAGAATAAGACTAAAGGTCCTCTAGTCTTAGTTCCATTTACCTAAAAGACAGCAGGATACATTTATCCCTATTCTCTCTCAGATATTAAAATGTTGACACATATTGGTAATATAAGAAATATTTAAAGATTATTTATATACTTAACCCTATATTCTTCCCATTTTCATGTTTTGTGTGGGTACTACAAGTTTGTAAGAATGATGTGTAGTTCTAAAGGAACTTAAAAAGCTTAAGAAAATGAAAAAAAATTAAAAATTAATACAAAAAATTGAAAATATAGATTTTAGAAATGCTGAGTTCTCCAGGGATCAGAGACTCAACAGTTCATTAAACAAACAAACAAAAAACTCAGCAGCTTGCTCATGATTAAAATGTACCAGGGTCACTTTGAAACTTAAACTTGAATCGTATTAATGAGAAAACCCCTTTTAAGATTCAGGACCCACCAGGAAACTTGGTACTTCATTATATCATAAGGTTTCCGGTTATAGCAATTACACAAGAGATTAACAAGGTATTTTTATGTAAGGCTTTGTAGTAGTTAAATGCACAAAAGACAGCAGAAGAAAAAAAATACACACATCCAAGATATTTGAGACAGTTTCCAGTTTGTCTTCAGTCATGTAGGACACGGTTTGTCTCTAGATTGTGAACCACCAATATTTATATACAACATCTTGACCTCAGGGAAGACTCAGTCTCATTCATGGAAGTGTCTTTTATAAGCCTTTGGCTGTATGACCATACTCCATCACAGAAATCACAAGACCAAAACGGAAAACAGGTGCAAGCCATGATTCAGGATACTTTCTATATAAAATTGACTGGCAGGGTTTCATTCCTTCTGGAAGACATAGTGGAGAACTGTTTCTTTGACTTTTCAAGCTTCCAGAGATTATTTGCATTCCTTACCTTGTGTGTGTCCCACATTCTATTAACCTCTGCTTCTATCATCACATCTCTTTCTCTAACCTTCCTGCCTCCATTTTATGTAGATCCTTGTGCTTATGTTGGATCTATCCAGATAACACAGGATAATTTCTCCATCTAAAGGTCCTTAATTTAAACACACTTGCAAAGTCCCTTATGCAATGGAAAGTAACATATTCACAGATTCCAGAGATTAAGAGGTGGGCATTTTTTTGGAAACTTCCACAGCTGGTTTTTAATTTATGTATTGAGCATTGGCAGTTAGATAGCTCATATGCAAATTACATTTTCTGATTTTAAATCCCCACAGACTGGTGAGGCCATTACTTGTCCTATAAATTCACTTATTGTACTTCTACTGCCAAGATCCCAGGCCATCTGCCTTCACCTATGTCTACTTCTCTCTGTAGGAACATGTTTAACACCATCTTGAATCAGTGTTCACAATCTGTTCCAACTTTCTCCCCTAGCAATTTGTTCAAATATTTGCTGAGTTTGTGTCATCCAGTTTTCTGAATCTATGCTATCTGTCCAAACTTCTTGCTGCCTCTTCCTTCTTCCTGAAATAACATTGGCAATGAGGATCCCCACCCCTCCAGGACGATTTCTTTTTTAAGGTTAGTTTAACTTTTCCTGGGAATCCTAGATTCCTGTCAATTTATGTTTTCAGTCTCTTTTATAATATTTTTTAGAAAATGTTGGTTTATCCCTCAAGTAGGTGATTTTCTTTGAGTGTTCATTGCTGAAATGTGGCTTAAATCTAGACTTTCAACATTAAAGTATTTAGTTTCCTAGGATAGTGTCTTAAGTCTACAAGCCACTTATACACTTTAGATTCAGGTTGCCAAAGAATTTACCATAGGTTACATCTGTGAACACTGGGACTATCAGTAATAAGGTATGTATGTTAGCCTTCCAAACTAACTTCTAAGCTAACTTTGGTTTGAGTCGATCAACTGTACTTGGTCACCATTCACAAAAGGCTTGGTTGACAGGCATTAGGGCTCACAATATAAGTCAGATGCATAACAGATGGGTATAATATATATCATATTCTGTACATTTCTCCACAAATCATCCCTATGTTCTTATTTACTTTGCAATGGTTGTCCCCAACATTGGATAAACCATCTGCATACATTTAAGAGGAAAGCATTCAAATTTCCAAAGTTCTGTGTAACAACAAAGCAACATTATAATTATCCCAAGTGCTTACCTAAAGGTGTTATGAGTCATTTTTGTACAACTTTTAGATGAATTTAGATTTAATGTCCTTAAATACATCAAGACCCAACCTAGACTTTTACTTTCATATAAAATAATAGGTTACATGACACAATCACCCTATGGATACCTGTAAAGACCCATTTTGTCACTCTCTGCCTCTCAGCAGCTGCCAAGGCAATGTAATATTTTGTGTTTGGCTCTTTTGACTCCTTGTCAATCAGCAATCAATTATCTTTCTTTCTATCTGTCATTAATCTTCACCCATACCCTCACTTCAAGGGTATGATGGCTTAAGCTAGCAAGAGTAATGACTTGTAGTTACGGCAGCCATGTGAGTCTGATCAGTGTTTTCTCACTGCCAGTTACATGGAGTAAGATTACATAAGACTGTCTCATCCTCTGGTGGAAAGAGGCAAATTAGACAAGTAGCTAAAGGAATAATCTATTATTCTTCAGAGGAGTGATTACTCGTTAAAAGTTTTGACAGAAATATTTAAAGGAATGGTTATGATGTCATGTTCAGCAGTCAATGTGTTTTTTCTTCAGAATTCATAAAATTAACACATTTTCTGGCACTACAATTTGAGGTAGAGAAAAAGAAATAGAGTGCATGTAAGTTCTTGTGTCAACCCCCATTATCTTTTTCCTATTTTCCTTACAATATTTTATTTTATTTTTATAATTTTTCATGTTTATTTATTTTGAGACAGAGACAGTGTGAGTGGGGGAGGGACAGAGAGACAATGAAAGAGAGAATCCCAAGCAGGCTCTGTACTGCCAACTCAGAGCCTGAGGCAGGACTCAAACCCTTGAACCTTGAGGTCATGACCCAAATTGAAATCAAGAGTTTGGCACGTAACTGACGGAGCCATCCAGGAACCCCTTCCCTATAATATTTTAACCATTGATCCAATAGTGATCTCCTTACTTCCAGATACATTCATTCAATTATGCCATCCTTTGAGTGTTTTATGAACCCTCAATTTAGCAAGCAGGTATTTTTGTCAACTATTACAATTTTAAATAATCTACCATTTTGTATATTCTAAAGCAAACAATAAGTCCGTTGTACCTGTTGTTTAATCTTAGTCCGGTGTTATGGTGCACTTGCAGTAAAATGGATTCATTTATCAGTTGATAGATCAGGAAGTCCAAATTAAAATAATGCTTTCAAATATTTTCAGATAAAAACCCCAATAATATTAATGACATCTATTTCAGGTACAAGACATGAAAATCCAAATCCAGAGTAAATACGTATTTAGGTCAAGACCTATAATTATCTACTTGGAACCCTGAGAACTAAATAAATCTAACCGCTTTAGCACATATTGCTTAGCCTGATCTTCTCAGTAAGGTAACAGTGGTATTTGCATTAACAAAAGGTCACACTCTTCTTTTCTGAAGAAGTGAGATAGGTCTTCTTCCACTCCTTGTTGCACATCTTGAATGTCTTCCTGATCTCGCATCATGTCTATTTAAGAGGCCACTTCCAATGAAATAAAGAGCATATCCACTTGTTGGTTTTATTCCCCATCTGAATTCAGTGGTAGGTTTTTTTTTTCCCTTCTCTAAATGATAAACTTTTTCCATAACGTGTCATATGCTATGTTCCTTTTATCTTCCAATCATTGAAGGTCTATTTTCTGGACCATATTGTCAGTTTACCAGCTCTGCTCAGGATTAATACAAATTTGTATATCAGCAGCAGCAGCAGCAGCAGCAGCAGCAGCATCCTCACCACCATCACTGATATCATTGGGGACACCACTCTTTATTCTGTCCATTGAATAAATGTATCTTGTTCCTTTATAAAGTGCAGTTATGAATCAGATACAGTGCAGCTGTTTTTAGACTAAGCATCAGTCCTCTACCCTTGAAATGTAAACTATGTGCTCTTTGGCAAATTTACATAACCAATGATATGTAGGATCCCATCTGGCAGTGGGATTAGGTAACTCTTCAGGATGATCTAATGTAGGACTCAAAGGCATGGCGGATATATCTTCATGTACACAGTATGTACCTCCAGGAGTCCCCTGACACATGCCCTTTAACATTTGATGTTGTATAGCATTCTCTATTGGAATGTTGTTCTTACATATTATGTGACATAATAGGTATTTCAAGCCTCAAAATAACTTTATGTCTTCTCATAACAGTAATAGTTTTAATTAAAGCTCATGACAATAGTTGTATTTCAAAGGGGACGTATTTGGCAACAGCCTCAAGTAACTTTCTAATAAAATCTGCCTAGTCATTTATTGGTGGTGGTCAAGGTCTTATTCCAGAGGCTGAAGTCCACATAAGTGCAAGTGGCTGACTTTTCTAATATTGTTGAGCTCTGGCAATATGCGGCTTCAAAAGAATTGGTTGGTGAATGAGCATTTGAAGCTCTAACAGAAGCTATTGTTGCTGAGAGTTACATAACAAATTAGACTCTTGTATAAATACATTTTTGAATATGGGGCCGAGAGTATTGCTAGTTGTGGATTGTGGTTTCTCCAGAAACCAAAAATCTAATCAGTTTTATGCTACTTGTTCTGCCTTGGATCTTTTAAAAAAATAGTTTTTTAATAAAAATGTGAAAAGTCTTTAGTACCAATGGTCCAAGTAATGCATTTATCTTTTTTATTTCACAATTGAATCAAATATAAGTCTTTTATTATCATGTTGTGGTGATGAGGAAGATAATTCAAATATTTCTGTGGCTTAATGGTAATCATGTATTGTAGTCTGGCTCAAAGGAATTCCATTTTTTTTTTACTTTCTTCCATGAAGAAGCCATTAAATAGGTAGTAAAATGTAGTAATTCTTAATGTATTACTTGATGCTAGAATAACCTGTTATTTTTCTTTTTTAATAACAAATACAACAATGATGAAAGAAAAATACCTTAATTGTGCCTCCCTTTATACAAAAATGAACTTGAAAGTAAGTTGTAGTATCCACAAAAATTAACTTGAAAATTGATCATAGAACAATGAAAGAAAACATATAGGGAGGGCAGTTATAGGAAAAATATCTGCAAACCTGGAAAAGGCAAAGGTTACCTAGCCAGGACACAAAAGCACTACATATAAATAATAATAGAACACAAGTGAGCTTCATCAAGTTTTCAAAGACCTACATTTGGTTGTAATTTGTTTTGTGTGTGTGTGGAAAAAGAAATGACATGCTACAGAAATTAAGAGAAAATATCTGGAAATATATTTCTTACTAAACACTTGAATATAGACTACAAAGAGAAAAAAATCTATCACAAATGAATGAGAAGACATTCTAATAATACAAAATGAGTAAGACTGAAACAGACAATTCACAACAGAAAATACATGCATGGCAAGTAAGCAGATGATAAGATTTTCAATATCATCAATCATCAAGGGAACAAATTAAAAAACCCAAGATGTTGCCATCAGTCCACTAAAATGGCTTAAATAAAAAGAAAGGCAATACCAGATGTTGGTGAGAATGCAAAACACCTGGAAATCATTATGATGGAAGATTGTAAATGGTATATCCACCTTAGAGCGGCAGGACAATTTCTTATCACATTAAACACACATCTACACTTTGAGCCAGAAATTTCACTACCAGGTATTCAAGCTGAGAAAAATGAAAACATATGTACGCACACACATATACACACAATCTTACACAAATGTTCACAGAAATTATTTTAAATATTTGAAACTGTAAACAGACCAAATAGCCATTATGTCATCATATAATGAAATATGGCTCAGCAAATACAAAACAAAACAAAAAAATACACAAGGCAAGAAACAAAACAGATTGCTTATAGCACAATAACATGGAAGAAGGCTTTGTGATTATTGTCTCCATAAAGCCAACCTTAGTTTCATAAAACTGTCTGGTCATATCTAACTCTATGCATCATACTGAAATGGCGTTCCAAAACCTTGGCTATGCAAAAAAAATTTCCAATTATGTTCTGTTACAATGGAGGCAGATTCTTATTATATTCATGTAAATAATGGGGTGCCTGGTTGGCTCAGTCAGTTGAGCATCCCACTTCAGCTCAGGTCATGATCTCACGGTTGGTGTGCATGAGGCCTGTGTCGGGCACCATGTTGACAGCTCAGGGCCTGGAGCCTGTTTTGGATTCTGTCTCCCTCTTTCTCTGCCCCTCCTTCCCTCTCAAAAATAAAATAAACTTAGAAAAAAATTTTAATTCATATAAATAATTATATTGCTATAGAAATAAGAATACTGAATAAGACTTTCCAAATCTGAAGAGATCGTGTAGGTAGAAAAATAAATATTCCCTTCTGTTTACAAAATTTCATAGTACAATCCCCTAAATTGTAGCTGGTTATAGACAACTTACTGGAAACATAAAGGGAAGGGGATTCCTTTTGTCCTGGAAATTGAACATTAAAGAATCAGCAATGGTTGACCATCCTTAATCAGTTCATTCATCCCATTCAATTAATTTTTGTTATATTTCATCTTAGGTTAGCAGTTGTATGGACACATCAGCTTCTCTGCTAGTGTTCTGCAAATCCTTACTCAGTCCAGCGATATGGTCCCAAAGTTATTACCATAAGAAACCTGTGCTGCAGAGAACCTATTATAGGTCTTCCCATGGGTCTCAGAAACAGTCCTTTTTTTGTTGAAAGGGAAGCACTTTGACCGGTAGCTAATATTTGACCTTGCAAATATTTGCAGGTACAAATCAGTAAAACAAAACTATCTGTAGATAACAAAACAACTTCAAATGCCATGGCTAAAGATCTAATGAGAGTTCATTTAACAAGGAAATTTGGTTATTTTAGTGGCACACAACCTTTTAAAATAATAACCATGTTTATGGCCGATACATTGTACCAGACATCATGGACAGTGAGATATTAGCAATTTTTAGAAAGTTTATGCAGTTTCTGAGATATTTATATAAATAGTATTTACCCATACAAATATAACTTAAGAAAGGCTAAGTATCTCATTATTTTACAAAGCTTTTCAGGCAACTCAACATATCAGATAAACCTAATTTTCTTTACATCTCTCTTTCCATAGGTGAAAGAATAAATCATTTGAGATTTCCCAAGAGCCCTCTGGGAAACTGCAAGGTCAAGATCAAGGCTGGATTTAGGAGTTATTTTTGTAAAAGCAAAATTGTCCAAAAAAAATGTAAATGAAAATCATAATTCACTTAAAAATGAGAAATCTTAGTTACCTTAAATAATCAAGGACATGGAAAGGTTAACCTAAAACACAAGGAGAGAGTCTGACGTTAATTTGGAGGACATTCCCAGTCATTGTTGCTCTGTTCTTTTCTCTCTCTCCCTTTTTTTCCCCTTGTATCTCTTTACCTATACTTTTGTAGTTGTCTCATGGTTCTTGGATATTGGATTTTTTTTTTGGTCTTTATTTTGTTTTTCAGTTTTGGAAGTTACTAGTGTCCTATCGTTAAGTTCAGAGATTTTCTCAGCTGTATCTTGTCTACAAACAAGCCATTAAATGCATTCTTCATTTCTGTTACAGTGTTTTTGATCTCTAGCTTTCAGTTTTGATTCTTTCTTAAGTTGCCATCTCTCTGCTTACATTATCCATCTTTTCATGAATATTGTCTTCTCTTCCATTATAGCTTTTAACACACTAATCATGGTTTTTATTCGTTTTCATTTCTTAAACTCCTGGTCTGATAATTCCAATGTTCCTTTCATATCTGACTTGAGTTCTGATACTTGTCCAGTCTCTTCAAACTGTGCTTTTGCCTTTTAGTGTGGCTTGTAATTTTTTGCTGGAAAGTGGACATGATGTACTGATTAAAATGGAGAAAATTGGGGCCCCTGGGTGGCTTAGTCGGTTAAGCGTCCGACTTTCGCTTAGGTCATGATCTCACAGTTCGTGGGTTCGAGCCCCGCATCGTCTTTGTGCTGACTGCCAGCTCAGAGCCTGGAGCCTGTTTCAGTCTATGACTCCCTCTCTCTCTGACCCTCCCCTGCTCACGCTGTCTCTCTCGCTCTCTCTCCTAGAAATAAATTAAAAAAAATAAATAAATAAAATAAAATGGAGAAAATGGTCAGGCATCGGTAGAATATATTATCAGTACTCAAAAGTTTAATAGTTGTACCACATTCAACTTTATTTCACTTAATATATTGAATTCAGTAATTAAAATTATTTTTATAATAATATATTTAGTCCGATGTATTGAAATTGTGTTTTCAACAATAATTCAAACTTTAAATTGAGATATATGTCTTCAAAAAGCCTGATCAACTTTTTAGCTGTTATAACACTATGAAAAATTAAAATCCATTTCCAAAAAAAAGTGACTGGAAATAGTCTCTGTCACTTGAAATCCTTTATCTCTTCTAGTTAATTTCATCCTTGCTTTAGTACTGACATCACAACAGGCCATTAACCATGATTAGTAAGAAAAGACCTATGAGTGATAAAATAGGACACATTATATTTTACTGAATAATTAAGATTATTTGTTGACAGTACAAATTGCAGTTAGCTTTTTATGTTCCAGTAAGATAATAATTCAATAAACATGAAAAAGAAAATGATTTGACATTTAATATGTTTGAAAACATTGATGTCAATGAAAACAATCAATTTTATTTGGTATTTTAGTGTAGTTTTCCTATTAGATCTTCTACTCGGTATCATGCAAGGTCATGTTATCTGACAAAAGCTAGATGATTTAATCATGGGGAAAGTCACAAAAAGCTTTCCTTATTGTTCACTTCTTAAGAAAACAGGCATACACCAAGAACAGAGCTGGTAAAGCTAATGTTTCTGAATATTCCTCAATATATCTATATTTGCCACATTAATCCCTTGATTTAAATATAAAACCTTTACTTCAAATATGTTGCTAAATATGTTAAATATATTTTCAAATTAACCTGATGTCATATGGTTAACAATCCAGAAAACTAGAAACAAAAGAATATGATTTAGAACACAGCACTATTCTAACAAAGACAGCTTACTAAACAAATTTAAGACTCCTTTCTGTAATGGCGGCTTAGAGAATGTTAATCAATTGCACTTCAGAGAAATTATTTGTGAAATGAAAATAATTATTTTAAAAATTAAAATAACAAAGAAAGAGTTTAAACATAACAATTATAGCAAATTTGTAAACTCCCAAAGGGAATCAAAACTTGAAAAGAATTCATAAAAAGTCTCTAGTTCATGGGGAAAGAATGGTGTTTGTGAGCTCTTGGGCAAAGAGGTAGAAGAGGAACTGAAAACTAACTGGGAAATTTTTGTTATTTGTATTCTGTTCTTAGAGAGAGAGAAAAGGGGAAGGACAGAGAGAGAGAGAGAGAGAGAATCTCAAGCAGAGCCCCGTGCAAGGCTGGATCCCAGGAACCATGAGATCCCTACGTGAGGTGAAATCAAGAGTTGATTGTTCAATCAACTGAGCCATCCAGGTGCACCCTAAATGGGAAAATTTGAAAGTGAGAGATCTTTAGATGGGCTAAGAAGAAAAGAAGCTCTACACATTCTGGAATGGAGAAGCCAGAATCCCAGTGAAAACTGAAAGCCTAGGAGCCTTGAAAACTTGCTGTGGCTGTGCCTGTATTCTTTTTTTTTTTTTTTATAGTTTATTGTCAAGTTAGTTTACATATAACACCTAGTGCTCATCCCAACAAATGCCCTTCTCTATGCCCATCACCCCCCTTCCCCTCTTCACCACCTCCCCTCAGCCCTCAGTTTGTTCTCATCATTCAAGAGTCTCTCATGGTTTGCCTCCCTCTCTCTCCCCAACTATTTTTCCCCTTCTTCTCCCCCATGGTCCTCCATTAGCTTCCTCCTAATCCACCTATATGTGCAAACATATGGTATTTGTCCTTCTCTGCCTGACTTATTTTGCTCAGCATTAACACCCTCTAGTTCCATCCATGTTGCTACAAATGGCTAGATTTCATTTTTTCTCATTGCCATACAGTATTCCATTGTATAAATATACCACATCTTCTTGATCCATTCATCAGTTGATAGACACTTAGGTTCTTTCCATGTTTTGGCTATTGTTGAGAGTGCTGCTATGAATATTGGGATACATGTGCCCTTATGCATCAGCACTCCTGTATCCCTTGGGTAAATTCCTAGCAGTGCTATTGCTGGGTCATGGGGGAGTTCTAGTGTTAATTTTTTGAGGAACCTCCATACTGTTTTCCAAAGACGTTGTACCAGCTTACATTCCCACCAGCAGTGTAGAAGGTACCTATTTCTCCACATCCTCAACAACATCTAGAGTCCTCTGATTTGCTCATTTTAGCCACTCTGACCAGCATGAGGTGGTATCTCAGTGTGGCTTTGATTTGTATTTCCCTGATGATGAGGGATGCTGAGCATCGTTTCATGGGTTGGTTGGCCATCTGGATGTCCTCTTTGGAGAAGTGTCTGTTCATGTCTTCTTCCCATTTCTTCACTGGATTATTTGTTTTTCAGGTGTGGAGTTTGATGAGTTCCTTATATATTTTGGATACCAGCCCTTTATCTGATATGTCATTTGCAGCTATCTTTTCCCATTCTGTCGGTTGCCTATTAGTTTCATTGATTGTTTCCTTTGCCATGCAGAAACTTTTTATCTTGATGAGGTCCCAGTAGTTCATTTTTGTTCTTGATTCCCTTACCTTTAAGGATGTGCCAAGTAAGAAATTGCTGCGGTTGAGGTCAAGGAGTTTTTTTCCTGCTTTCTCTTCCAGGATTTTGATGGTTTCTTGTCTCACATTCAGGTCCTTTATCCATTTTGAGTTTACTTTTGTGTATGGTGTGAGAAAATGATCTAGTTTCATTCTTCTGCACTTTGCTGTCCAGTTTTCCCAGCACCATCTGTTAAAGAGGCTGTCTTTTTTTCCATTGGATGCTCTTCCCCGCTTTGTCAAAGATTAGTTGGCCATACATTTGTGGGTCCAATTCTGAGTTCTCTATTCTATTCCATTGGTCTATGTGTCTGTTTTTGTGCCAATGCCATACTGTCTTGATGATTACAGCTTTGTAGACATGATACTCTACATAGAAAACCCAACAGACTCCACCAGAAGTCTACTAGAACTGATCCATGAATTCAGCAATGTTTCAGGGTACAAAATCAACATATAGAAATCGGTTGCACTTTTATATACCAATAATGAAGCAACAAAAAGAGAAATCAAGAAACTGATCCCATTCACAATTGCACAAAATACCATCAAATACCTAGGAATAAACCTAACCAAAGATATAGGAGATCTGTATGATGAAACTATAGAAACCTCATGAAGGAAATTGAAGAAGACACAAAGAAATGGAAAAGCATTCCATGCTCATGGGTCGGAAGAATAAATATTGTTAAAATATCATTACTACCTAAAGCAATCTACACATTCAATGCAATCCCATCAAAATTGCACCAGCTTTTTTCTCAAAACTAGAGCAAACTATCCTAAAATTTGTATGGAACCACAAAAGACCCTGCATAGCCAAAGTAATATTGAAGAAGAAAACCAAAACAGGAGGCATCACCATCCTGACTTTAGCCTCTACTACAAAGCTGTGCCTGTATTCTTTTATCCAAATATATCTCACTGGGAGAAAGCTGAATTGGCTTTAAGAATCAGAGCACAGCCTTAGAAAATCAGTCTGACCCCTGAACCACAGAAGCTCACAAACTGCCCCTAAGGAGACAAGCTAGAAAGACATCAACAAACCATTCTACACATGGGGATATAAATTCAAAATTTTGAGTCCAGACACATCAATTGTATAGAAAATAAGAATTAGGTTGTCTTCAAAGAACAAAGCAGAATCTAAATTGTGGAATCACACTACAATTTATTATAAAGAAATGCCCAGTCTTTAACAACAACAACAAAAATTACTAAATATATAAAGCAGTAAAGAAGTGTGGCACTTATTCTGAAAAAATATGTTTAGATAAACTAATTTAATTAGGCCCAGATGCTGGATTTAGCAAACACTTCATAGTTTCTGTAATAGTATTAAAATAATTAAAGTATCCAATGGTGGAAATCAATGCACAAGTGGGAAAGATTAAAAAAAAAGAGGCAATTAATCTCATGGAAAGTTTAAAGAGAAAAAGGACAGTAATTGATGTAAAATGGCAGAATAAAGAATAGTCTCTCCTCAGGAATAAAGATCACCTGATGCATAGTAATGTCTCAGTACATTATTTATTGAAAGGAAGGAAGATGAATACACACCTAAGGAATTTCACTGAGGTGGTGGACATATTAGTTTCACTTAGATTGTATATGCATTGTATGTAAATGCATGGGGTTGAGAAAGTAACTAATGGTATTTGAGGACCACCACCAAGTACCCCCTTTGTTCTGTCATCTGTACACAAAGAAAAAAAAAGTTTTTGTTCAACCCTAATATACATTCCTCTCTTCATTTTTTTATTTATTATTTTTTTAATTTTAACTTTACTTTTGAGAGAGAGACAGATTATGAGCAGGTGAGGGACAGAGAGAAGGAGTAACTGAATCCGAATTAGGCTCCAGGCTCTGAGCTGTCAGCCCAGAGCCACATGTGGGGCTCAAACCCACAAATCATAAGATCAAGACCCAAGCCGAACTTGGAGACTTAAAGGACTGAGCCACTCAGGTGCCCCTGCATTCCTCTCTTTAAAGGCAACCAATATTACCAGATTTGTAGGTATGTGTAAAAATAACTCAATACATGTACCTGCACCTAAGGTTTATTATTTTTGACTTCACTGTGACATAATTTATGTAAAATAAAATTTGTTCATGTTAAGTGTTCAGTTTGATGAATATTTATATACACATGTAAAGGAGTATAGACACCACACTGACACTATATAGTAGAACAAGGCTATCACCTTAGATTTGCTGCCAGGCTTTTATGAAGTCAATTCTTCCTCTGGTCCTTAATGACTCCTCATTGACTCTGCAATGACTGACCAGATATCTGTCAGTGTACTTATGCCCTATAGAAAATCTTATATAAATGAAATCATACAATGCTTAGCCTTTTGTGTCTGTTTTCTTTCATTTATGATTACATTTTAAAGATGTATCCTTGTTATAGTGTTACCAGTAGTCTCCTCCCCTTTTTGTTTTATTGCTGGGTAGTATTCCATGGTATGGATACATGATATTTTGTTTATTTATTCATCATTTGGACATCTTAGTTGATTATTTATAGGAGGAGCTCTTATGAATACATTTTTTATGAGTATTCAGTTACAAGTCTGTGTATGGATACACACTTTTATTTCTCTTGATTATATGCATAACAGCAGAAATGCTTAATCATCTAGTAATTGTACATTTCAATTAAAAAAGGAAAACCTGCCAAACTGTTGACTATATATTTTGCATCTGAATCAGTCAAATGGAAAGACCAATATGGAAACTTAAAAAGAAAGCTACCTGACTTTCTGAGGTAGTTCCTGATTGTGGATGGGATTTGTTCAGCTGGGAAACAGGAAATGGTGTCAGTTGGATATGACTGAAGCAATAGTGAAGGTTTACATCATTTTTGTACTTAGACTACTTTGCTGGTGGCCTGAATTAAATTATGCATGAATCAAATTCAACAGATAGGGTCCCATTCCATGTCAGTCAAATTCATGAGAAAAACATCCAGAAGCCAAGATGGTGTAGATATGGCAGAGGTAAGTATTGAAGGAAAGACAATTTCCTCTTTGTCTTTCACATAGTGCAGCAAGAAGCATTAACAGTTTTATTCCAGACTATTTTCAAAGCATATCTGGTATAGCAAACAGCTTTGGAAGATAGAGATAAAGCCTCTCACAGGGACAAAGTCAGTTTTATTTCCTAACCAGGTCAATGAAGATAATGTCTCTGTCCACAGTATAGTTTGAGCAGGTTGGCCAACAGCACATTTATATGATTGGAGATTCTCTAAACACTGAGCTTCTCTGCTGTGACATAAACCCAATGTGTGTGTAGTCTCAACCTATACAACCTCACATCAACCCCAGGATACTCGAGGGCAAGAGGAATGGATGCAAATATGTAACTTGAGCTGTCTACTGTGCTCTGAGTAAAAATGCCTTTTTCTCTGACCCAGGAGCCAATGTCTTCTGTCACCACCTGTAAACTGGTGGCACAATAACTTACTAGCCTACAGATATAGTCAATTCTCAGACCCTTCACTGTTCTTGGCATCATGATCCCGTGGAGCTTAGGGAGACAGATACTAGTACAGTAATACACATATTAGTCCTTCAGGTGACAGAGCACTATGAAAATGAATAATGATTGTAAGGAGAGCAGAATGGTGATGAGTTCTATTTTATATGAAGTACTCCAACATTTACCAGAGGCTTAAAGGAAATGAGTGTGTGAGTTAGGAGAATATTCCAAACATGGCTGCTTCTTTATGTAAATCTTCAAACTGTGTTAGGTGGAAATGTTTTGTAGCACTTAAATTTGTTGAATCATATGCCAGTATTAGTGTTCTCCAAAACACCCTAAAATTAAACTTAGTTGTAAAAAAATACAACAAGTGGAAAAACTTAATTGAAAATGGTTTAGTAGAGGTATGGCTAAGACATAACTGTTCTAGATGACCACTTAAAAACATCTAAGCAAAAAACCAAGTTGATTTTGGCATTGTGAAAAATTAAAAAAAAAAATTCATAGGATTTTTAAGTGTCCTAATTTCTATCCCAGATTACAATCCATATTTGATACATTTTATATCTTTAAAAAGCGTTCTGACTAAATATATTGTTTTTGTTTTCTTTATATAAGATTGCTACACTCATACAAGACACTCTCTGCCTTAATAGGAAAAAATCACATACTTTTAAATAAAACTCAGTGAGAATATGTTTTCTCTGTTTTATGGGGGGTGGAGATTGAATAGTTGGACAAAATCTCTGATCCAAGAGGAATAGAAGCAACTGGATTACATGTGTAAATCTCAGCACATATTCAGCATTCACAAAAAGGTATTGCTAAGCTATTTATATTGTGGTTAGCAACTCAGTTTTCACAATGTTAATGGTATTTTGTACCATGTATATTATTTGCCATGACTGTTTTTTGTTTTACTTTGTTTTAAAGTAATAAATGTACAGGATGCTTTATACACTTAATTATATTATTAAATTCTAAAATTATTTAGCATTTTTCATGTTCACAATGTATTTACTTACTGTTATATTCCTATTTCTAAATATTTGTCAATGTATAGACTTGTTTAGGGTATTTCCATTGCAATGTTTTAAAATATTTAAAATATCTTGCTTAGGTTCTTTAAACTAAAGACTATTTTTCATTTAATGTATGAGATGATAAGAATATAACGAGAGGTGGTTGAGGGGCTCAGTTGGTTAAGACTGACTCTTAATACCAGCTTAGTCATGCTCTCATAGTCATGAGATCGAGCCCTCTGCCCAGCTCTGTGCTGAGACCCATTGAGCATGGAGCCTGCTTAAGATACTCTCTCCCTGGGGTGTGTGGGTGGCTCCGTCAGTTATGTCCAACTCTTGGTTTTGTCTCAGGTCATGATCTCACAGTTGGTGAGTTCAAGGCCCGTGTAGGGCTCTGAGCTGACAGTGCAGAGCCTGCTTGGGACTCTCTCTCTCACCCATCTCTCCACCCCTCCCCACTTCTCTATCTCTCTCAAAATAAATAAATTCAATTAAAGAAATTCTCCCTCTCTCTGCCCCTCACCTTACCGTGCTCCCTCTCAAAAATAAATAAATAAATAATAAAATAAAAAGAATATAATGAGAATTCATATACATAAACAATTCTGATTTAAAAGGAAATGTTTTATGATTTGCATTAAATCTGTTACCTTAAAACATGTGCTTTCAGCTGAATGGACAGCTACCAACATGGTAAATGTCTTGCACTATGGACCGTTTACGTATTCAATCCATCTTGAAGATATAAAAAGTTGTCCTTTTTAATGATGTCTCATTAAAAATACTGCAGAATTGGGAAGGTTTTATACTTGAGTAGAACACATCAACCTCTTCCTCCCAACACACAGACACACAGACACAGGCACGTACACACACACACAGACACACACACACACACACACACACACAATTTAAATGCTCCAACAACATTAACAAAAATAGCCAGTTGGTATTTTAGCAATGAACACGAGCAGAGTTCAAGTGCTCATACTGTCACCTAGCTAATTCAGCTGTGGAAAAATATGGCATTTATGTGATGGAATATTTCTTTTTTTTTCTCTCTCTTCTTTTTTTCTGGACAGAGACATGGAGAACGGGAATGATGGTATGTTTTCTGCCCCAAAGTGATGAGGAAGCAGGCAATTAGCTGGAAATGAATATGCACACCTGGAAAGCTCTTGCCAGGACTCTCTGATCTGTGGAGTTGACTCATTTCAGCTCTTGATGTACTGTCCTCTCTACTCTCTGTACATCCAGGGATGGCTGGATGCCTTCTGTATTATCAGAGTATCTTCATGCTTTTAATACTTTTTGGCAAATACCTACTCTGGGTTCTTGTAATTGTAAAAGCATGTCTCTCTTAGTAACAAATGGAGATAGACACCTGATTCTAAGTCATACTGGATGGTTAGTAAGCCCCCAAGGAACAACAGTAATCCAGAGCTCTTTGTAACTGGCACCTTTTTGGGGACATTAACTAAGAGAAAAATAATAAATGGAATAGAATACCACAGACAAACGGACACAAAGCAAACTGCATAAATTGTAATCTACATGAAAGGAGAATAGATTTAGTTTGCTGGGAGCCAAGAAACAACAGCTATAAAGGAGAAATTTTATATTCCTGGAAGGGAGATTTGAAGTTCCTTGAAAGGGAAACAATTGAACTGGTGTCTTTTGTGAAGAGCAACAAGCAGCAAAGTTTATGTTACATCCTGAACGTTATTCCGGTTGCTGCGTGGTGACGTTCTGTGTGATATAAGGAGGCAGTGTTTTGCAAATGCTTTATCGTCTTTTTATTGCTTTCTATGTGTTGTTTAAATTACGGAGTAAAACTGAGCATTTGGTTTAAATGTCTGACAATGAAAAAAGCCTAACAAGCATGAAGTTGTATAAATTCGGGAAAGCAGAGGAATTTTCAATTACATAGGAGAGTAACCATATATCTATGGACATGCAATAAGGCATACTGAAACAAGTACTATTGAATCAAAATTCCAAAGTTGTAATTCATTATACACTTCTTAATTCTACAAAGACACAAATAGTGGCTTTTAATTTTACCAAGAGAGAAACAAATAGGTGATTGTGGTGTGTAATTAATTTATCAAATCTAAAACCTGATAACTAATCCAAACTATGCGTGTGTGTGTGTGTGTGTGTGTGTGTGTGTGTTTATATTCTCTACACCCACTGGAAGCAAAGTATTGATATGAACTTAGTAAAATGCTGGAGGGTAAGAAACAATGTGGTCCGGATAAGGGAAAGTAAGGTATTCCTTAATAATTTTTTATCAATGCTAATTTTGCTGACCCAGAGGAAATGAAGATTCTTATGATGGACTTAAGGCTAGGCTTCAGATAAAGCTAAAATGTAATTGAGTTGATAGAACAACAAATTGTCCAATTACCTAAACTCTGGCTCCATTCTGTCTTGTTTCCTCCTCTGGTTGACTCTCTGTGCCACAGCCCTTGTCAGTCAGTTCCTCTGCCTTCCACTCTCACTCTCCAAATTCAAGAAATAGCATCTTGTTTTTGTCCCCTTAATTTAATAGAAGTAATGGAATTCTGTTATTAGCCCCAGAAAAAGGCAATAATCCTTTTGGCTTAAATCCTACACTTTGATTTATTAAGCTATCCTGAAATAACCCAAATGATTCATGTCATCTGTTTCTTGCCAGGACTGATATAGAGTAATGGATTCTGATATCATACAGTCATGGCAAATTAAGTAATTTGGTCAATTAGGACATCAAATAAATTTGAAGGAAAGTTATTTTTTAAATTGTTTGGAGGGAAAAGATAAAAGAAATAACAGAATAAAATATCAGAAAAGCTATAATTTCTGTGAAGAATATTTTGGTTTATTATATGTGTTATAAAGCACCAAGGCAAAAATGACCTCCCAGAGGTACAACTTTCATTTCAGAAGATAATGTTGTCCCTTCTTGTTTCCATGACTTCCTGTTTAATAGGATGGGGGTTTCTTCAAATATGATCTTTTCCCTCCACTTCAGAGAGACCAGTCTTTTGATAAACTTCCATTTCCCAACAAAGGGTCTATTTATCCTATAGGTACATTACTTTTAGAACAAAACTAGGGGCTCACATAGACTTTAATCCTTACATTTACTTTGAAAGTTGAAAAGCAGTTCCACTGCAATCAATATAGTGAATTTATGGTTCAAACCCTACCTTTCATTCCATTTCAAAAACTACCCAAATGTGTATAGCTATATCATGAAATAAATTATCCAAGTGGCCAAGAAGCATATAAAAGGGTGCCAAATGCCAACAAGAAGATATAAATTAGAACCACAATGTGATGCCATGACACACATGACAGAATGCCTAACAAAAAAATATCCCAAAATATCAAGTGTTGACTGGGATGTCATTTATTTATTTTCATTCTGATATCTGCCTATTCCCTTCTCAGATTAAGTCAAATAAGGGAGGAATTTTTTTTAATCTTCACCATCATGACAGTGGCAAGACCACAACTGAAATTAGGGAGGATACTCCACCATCTCCGAAATGACTAACAGCTCCCTTTGTTTGACACATAAAATCATTTCTTACACAAAAACACACATAGAAATGCACAGAGATACTCTTGGCAAACCTTGCTGCTCTGGGTATCACCTTATTTAATTGCAAGTAAAGTAAGAGAGTAATGATTAGGTGTATGGAAACACTGTATGATACCCTAGAACTGAAAGATCTACCCAAGAAAGGACTTGAAAGAAGTTCAGACATGTTAGAGATGATCTGGTTCACCTTAACCTCACTTGTTTGGTCAGGTCAGAGATGGTCCAGAGTTGCTGAGTAATCAGTGGACCACCAGAAGAGTGTAGGTGGGGGAGAAGGCAATGTGGGCATGTGGTGGCCATCCAGGGAAGGCAGGAAGCCTTCAAAGTGTGGGGTTGTGTGGGGGCTGCAGAAGGAAAGGCAGTTCCACCTGTGATCCTCCAGGCCACCAGGAACTGCCTGTGGGCTCTATTGAGATCTCTAGAACCCTCAGGCTGGTCAGTGGCTCCAGTCTTCAAGTAAAGAGCTGAATGTCAGGCTGAGGCTACAAGGTCAGGGGTACCGGATTATTGGCCTACCAGCCTCCACCAGATGCTCTCACACCCACACACAAGTGTACTTTCTCACTCTCAAAATGGCAGAACAATGTCTTTTTCCTGCAATGCGCTTCCTGAGGTCTCTCCAAAGAATTCTTAAGATCCTGCTCACTGTGAAGGACCAATACTTTAAATAACTTATTTATCACAGAGCATGTATTGAAGGGTACACTCAAACTTGAGGGGCAATAGATTAATAACAGACACGGGGCCATCCCAAATACTCAGTACTTTGTCAATGTTGACTTGTAGGCAGCCCTAGGGGACAGTTGTGATATGATGCTCATCTGCTGGTGAGAACTAGTTTTTCCTTTGATAGCTCTAAAGGAAGAAAGGAGAGAAGGAAAAATAAAGGATGAAGACAAAGTGGAGAGAAAAGATATATGTATTAGTTTGCGGGGGATGACATAGTAAAATACCACAGACTAGATGACTAAGTCAGGAGAAATTCATTTTCTCACAGTTCTGGAAGCTGGAAGTTTGACATCAAGCTGTTGGCAGGTCTCATGCCTTCTGAGATTTCTCTTCTTGGCTTGTAGATGGTGGTGTTCTCTCTGTGTCTTCACATGTTCCTGCCTGCACCCTGTGAAAACTTGTATCCTTACTTCGTATTTTTTTTAATAAGGATACCAGTTTTAGTGGATTCATACCTTCTCATATGACCTTATTTTACCTTAATTAGCTCTTTAAAGACACTATCTCCAAATACAATTACATTCTGAGGTACTAGTGAGTAGACTTTCAACATGTTCATGTTGAGGAGATAGAATTTAGCCTGTAACAGGATAGTAACTATTTCTGGAGTGATAGCTAATTATCCTGTAGCAATGTATTTAATATATATTCAATAAGTCAGTCACAGGGATGCCTGGGTGGCTAAGTCCATTACGCGTCTGACTTCAGCTCAGGTCATGACCTCATGGTTTGTGAGTTCAAGCCCCGCTTCGGGCTTTCTGCTCTCAGTACAGAGCCCACTTCAGAACCTCCTCTTCTTCTCTCCTTGCCTTTCTCCTGCTCTCGCTCTCAAAAATAAAGAAATAGTAATAATAATAATTAATATCCACCAACTCATTCTCACCCTGACATCTTCCTAAGTATTAGAATTTTCATCCCTAATTTCAGCCCTATTCTCATGGTGAAAAGTAACTTACTGATAGTCAAACTTTAAATGAGCTAGTTATTATTCCATTACATTTAAGTCATTTTCTTTTAAAAATTACTTTTAGTTTATTTTAAAACTTATTTTCCTCAAAGAATGGAAAGATGTTTCCAAATAGTATTCAACTAGGGTTGAAGAAGGCCAAAAATGGTAGATCAGTGTGATCAATTCTCATTATAACAACATATGTCTATAATATTTGGAGTTCTAAAAGGAAAGAAAATACAATTAAAATTATCTTAAAGTAATGCATAAAGGAAAATTGTGGATTTAAGTATAGGCATGATATGGACAAATTATGAGAAGTAGCTTGGAAAGAATATAAATTACATAAAAATCATGCTGCCGGTATAATAGTCAATTATTAATTATTATAGAAGAAAAATATCTCTTCTGCACTTCTTTTTTTTTTTTTTAATGTTTTATTTATTTCTAGGCGAGAGAGAGAGACACAGCGTGAGCAGGGGAGGGCCAGAGAGAGAGGGAGATACAGACTCTGAAATAGGCTCCAGGCTCTGAGCTGGCAGTCAGCAAAGAGCCCGACGCGGGGCTCGAACCCACGAACCACGAGATCATGACCTAAGCAAAAGTCGGACGCTTAACCGACTAGGCCACTCAGGCGCCCCTCTTCTGCACTTCTTGTTTCCATCATAAGGAATCTTATAAGTAGTATATCTTCCTTTCTTCATCCCATAAACCTTCCATTAGAAGTAGAGAAAGTTAAATCTTTGTTAAGTAATCTTTATCCGTCCTATTGCTGGAGTTAATCTTTCACAAGATCTGAGTAGAGTATTTGATCTCCTTCTTGTTCTTTCTTCATAGCATGTTTGGAAGTAGTTCCCTGAATAAGTATTTTTTTTATATAGGGATTCAAACTTTCCCTCTGGTAGAATGTTCTAAGATTTTCCAGAGGTAAAAAGTCAAGAAGATTGTTTGTCTCCTAAATAAGCTTACCTTTAAATGTAGTGTTTGTCAGTATTAAAGAGATATTTTTTCTCTATAGATTATTTTGTCTTATTTCTTAACTGATTTAGAATTCAAGTGGGGAGAAAAAGTGCCGTTTATGTACTCCAGGTTCCTAGTAATTATCTACTATTCTTCTGGCCCTGAAGCGAAAATAAAAATAAAGAGACCTATAATACATATAATTTAACAACAGAGTTTAGAAATTTACTGAGATTAAACATTCATTTTTCTCTTTAGTATACCACTGGGGTACTATGAAAGAAACCTGGAGAAAAGTTGCAAAGCGTAAAAATGACACGCTTTCTTCTCAGCAAATATGAAACATGTCCAGTTCCCCTTTAAATGGAAATGGATTTGGGGGCGCCTGGGTGGCTCAGTCGGTTAAGCGTCTGACTTCAGCTCCGGTCATGATCTCACGGTTCGTGGGTTCGAGCCCCGCATCGGGCTCTGTGCTGACGGCCAGCTCAGAGCCTGGAGCCTGTTTCAGTCTGTGACTCCCTCTCTCTCTCTGACCCTCCCCTGCTCATGCTGTCTCTCTTTCTCTCTCAGAAACAAATAAAATATTTTAAAAAAAATAAATGGAAATGGATTTGGTGGGGAATGCAATTTTACACAAATTAATTGTAGATGTCTGTTCATTATAGAACTTGCAAGTTTTTAGTTTTAAAGGTATGTACACAATATATTTTTACTACACAAAGCAAAGGTTTTTTTTTTCCATCTAGAATATGTAGCAATTCTTACCATTTAAAAAGGCTGAAAGCTTTTCACTGCTTTTCCCACCATAATAACAGCATTTCATGCAGAATTTGCAAGAGGGGCACCAGGGTGACTTAGTCAGTTAAGCATCCGACTTCAGCTCAGGTCATGATCTCCTGGTTCACAGATTTGAGTCCTGCATCAGGCTCTGTGCTGACAGCTCAGAGCCTGGAGCCTGCTTCCAATTCTGTGCCTCCCTTTCTCTCTCTGCTCCTCTCCCACTTGAGCTTTGTCTCTCTCTGTCTCTCAAGAATAAATAAATGTAATATATTTTTAAAAATTTCATCCATTAAAAAAAGTAGAGAAATGCTAAATAAAAAACAAACACCCCCCAAAAATGTGTGCATTTTGGGACATATTTCTCTACCCTACATACGCCTTTTCAGTTCTGATGCTTATGATATTTGTTAGAACATGTTCATAACGTATTCATTCGTGTTCCATCTTATAACATGTCAAAAAAAATACTGCACTCTGGGAATGCTGTAAGCAGCCTGGGTCCAAAAGGTTTGAAAAGTCCTGAGTTACTTGTATTTAAACTTCTAAGTTAGAAACAAAAAGACATTTACCTTGTTGATAAGTTTTTACTTTATACTTATTTTAAACATTACCAACTCTCAAAAAGCTAATTGATTTTTCAAGCAATAGAAGAACCCATTTCTCTTTGGGTGTTTTATAGATATTGAAAGTTTAATGTGCTTGCTTATTAAAAAGCTCCCTCACCAGTGTGGTTTAAATGTTAAAATCTATTTAATCAACTCACATCCCTATTGTGCTCCATATATATCTTTAGTAAGATATATATCTTATCATAATTATTTCTGTGCTCACTTGTCACCCATATTTCTCCTACTTTAATCGAAGTAACTAATGAAAATATTGGTTGTCTTACTCATGTTCTCATTATCAGAGTAACTGACATGTAATTGGGATTTAAAAACACAAAAACATTTTAATGAAATAAAAATTATCAAGCAGATGTTAGGAATAGAGTGCTAAATAGAATAAAAGGATACCTAAAGAAAGCAGAAAAACTATTTTATCTATCTGGACAAAATTAATTATAAGCACAATCAAGTGAAAAATGGTGCATGACCACAGATTGATGGTACAGATGTAGCCAAGAATAAGGTCCCCAAAGACTGGACTTCAGGTGAGATCTGAAGCAAAATAGAGGAGGAAAATAGGGGTGTGTAGAGGGTGGATAATATTAGAAAGAAAGCCATTTATTTAGAATCTAATTGTGTAGGCAACCTTTTCCATAGGGAACTTGCCCAACAACACTTTATTTTTACCATGGGAGAGAAAAATAGTTGAAAATAGAGAGGGAGGGAGGCAAACCACAAGAGACTCAAATACTGAAAACAAACTGAGGGTGGATAGGAGGGTGGGGGAGAGGGGAAAATGGGTGATGGGCACTGAGGAGGGCACTTGTTGGGATGAGCACTGGGTGTTGTATGTAAGCCAATTTAACAATAAATTATATTAAAAAACAACACTTCATTTTTCATTCATTGCTGTTGAGTTTGCATATGAGATTCCAGTTTACATCTTCTATTGTTTACAGGCAGATATATTTTTATGAATTGTTATCCTACCAAGTAAAGCCCTGTGTCAAGTGGAAAATTAGGAAGCATGTGGTTTCTGCCAGCTTTCACTCTAGGCTTCTCTAGCTGATACCAGCACAAGGAGATCCAGGTTTCCTCTCAGTCCACCTTCACACTGAGGCCCTTAGACATCTATTTTGAATTGGACAGAATCTGAGAAAAATAACTCGCTGGTAAATTTCACAGAACTCAGGAACAATTTTCTCATATTCACCCCACAGCCTGCTTTACTGTCTATTTCTTACTCTAACATATGTCTTCCCATATGTCCAGAGGTTGAATATATATTTTTAAGCTCTACATCAGCACTGCACCCCTACCTAATATCATATGGCATGCAGTAAAGTTTTGAATTATGCCAGATGATAGACCAGAGATCTGAAGTTTTGAGGATACAGGGAGTTGAGCTTTCCATGCATCGCTACATAGAACATGGCATGCAACTTCCCGCCACACTTACAATGTACTATACTTAGATTACATTTCTTCACCACGAAATCAGCTTCAGTGACCCTTCGAATTTAAAGATGGGCTAACTTTTCTCCAGGCTTTGTATTTATTCTGGTTATTTGTATTTCTGTATCCTGCTCAGTTTTTTTTATTAAAAAATTAATCATCATGCACACAGTAACTACAATATTTTTCTAAAGTTTATTTATTTTGAGACAGAGAGAGAGAGAGCACAGCACAAGAGGAGCAGGGAAAGGGCAGAGAGAGAATCCCAAGCAGGCTCTGAGCCGTCAGCACAGAGTCCTATGCCGGGCTTGAACTCATGAGCCATGGATTGTGACCTGAGTCAAAATCAAGAGTCAGATGCTTAACTGACTGAGCCCCATAACAACAATATTTAGAATCACAATGTAGCCTCCTTTCAGTATTGTTCCCCTCATGTCATTTTGTTTAATTTTTTTCTGTTTTTTATTTATTTCTGAGAGAGAGAGAGAGTGTGTGTGAGCAGGGGAGAGTCAGAGAGAAAGGGAGATACAGAATCTGAAGCAGGNAAATGCCAACAAGAAGATATAAATTAGAACCACAATGTGATGCCATGACACACATGACAGAATGCCTAACAAAAAAATATCCCAAAATATCAAGTGTTGACTGGGATGTCATTTATTTATTTTCATTCTGATATCTGCCTATTCCCTTCTCAGATTAAGTCAAATAAGGGAGGAATTTTTTTTAATCTTCACCATCATGACAGTGGCAAGACCACAACTGAAATTAGGGAGGATACTCCACCATCTCCGAAATGACTAACAGCTCCCTTTGTTTGACACATAAAATCATTTCTTACACAAAAACACACATAGAAATGCACAGAGATACTCTTGGCAAACCTTGCTGCTCTGGGTATCACCTTATTTAATTGCAAGTAAAGTAAGAGAGTAATGATTAGGTGTATGGAAACACTGTATGATACCCTAGAACTGAAAGATCTACCCAAGAAAGGACTTGAAAGAAGTTCAGACATGTTAGAGATGATCTGGTTCACCTTAACCTCACTTGTTTGGTCAGGTCAGAGATGGTCCAGAGTTGCTGAGTAATCAGTGGACCACCAGAAGAGTGTAGGTGGGGGAGAAGGCAATGTGGGCATGTGGTGGCCATCCAGGGAAGGCAGGAAGCCTTCAAAGTGTGGGGTTGTGTGGGGGCTGCAGAAGGAAAGGCAGTTCCACCTGTGATCCTCCAGGCCACCAGCAGCTGCCTGTGGGCTCTATTGAGATCTCTAGAACCCTCAGGCTGGTCAGTGGCTCCAGTCTTCAAGTAAAGAGCTGAATGTCAGGCTGAGGCTACAAGGTCAGGGGTACCGGATTATTGGCCTACCAGCCTCCACCAGATGCTCTCACACCCACACACAAGTGTACTTTCTCACTCTCAAAATGGCAGAACAATGTCTTTTTCCTGCAATGCCCTTCCTGAGGTCTCTCCAAAGAATTCTTAAGATCCTGCTCACTGTGAAGGACCAATACTTTAAATAACTTATTTATCACAGAGCATGTATTGAAGGGTACACTCAAACTTGAGGGGCAATAGATTAATAACAGACACGGGGCCATCCCAAATACTCAGTACTTTGTCAATGTTGACTTGTAGGCAGCCCTAGGGGACAGTTGTGATATGATGCTCATCTGCTGGTGAGAACTAGTTTTTCCTTTGATAGCTCTAAAGGAAGAAAGGAGAGAAGGAAAAATAAAGGATGAAGACAAAGTGGAGAGAAAAGATATATGTATTAGTTTGCGGGGGATGACATAGTAAAATACCACAGACTAGATGACTAAGTCAGGAGAAATTCATTTTCTCACAGTTCTGGAAGCTGGAAGTTTGACATCAAGCTGTTGGCAGGTCTCATGCCTTCTGAGATTTCTCTTCTTGGCTTGTAGATGGTGGTGTTCTCTCTGTGTCTTCACATGTTCCTGCCTGCACCCTGTGAAAACTTGTATCCTTACTTCGTATTTTTTTTAATAAGGATACCAGTTTTAGTGGATTCATACCTTCTCATATGACCTTATTTTACCTTAATTAGCTCTTTAAAGACACTATCTCCAAATACAATTACATTCTGAGGTACTAGTGAGTAGACTTTCAACATGTTCATGTTGAGGAGATAGAATTTAGCCTGTAACAGGATAGTAACTATTTCTGGAGTGATAGCTAATTATCCTGTAGCAATGTATTTAATATATATTCAATAAGTCAGTCACAGGGATGCCTGGGTGGCTAAGTCCATTACGTGTCTGACTTCAGCTCAGGTCATGACCTCATGGTTTGTGAGTTCAAGCCCCGCTTCGGGCTTTCTGCTCTCAGTACAGAGCCCACTTCAGAACCTCCTCTTCTTCTCTCCTTGCCTTTCTCCTGCTCTCGCTCTCAAAAATAAAGAAATAGTAATAATAATAATTAATATCCACCAACTCATTCTCACCCTGACATCTTCCTAAGTATTAGAATTTTCATCCCTAATTTCAGCCCTATTCTCATGGTGAAAAGTAACTTACTGATAGTCAAACTTTAAATGAGCTAGTTATTATTCCATTACATTTAAGTCATTTTCTTTTAAAAATTACTTTTAGTTTATTTTAAAACTTATTTTCCTCAAAGAATGGAAAGATGTTTCCAAATAGTATTCAACTAGGGTTGAAGAAGGCCAAAAATGGTAGATCAGTGTGATCAATTCTCATTATAACAACATATGTCTATAATATTTGGAGTTCTAAAAGGAAAGAAAATACAATTAAAATTATCTTAAAGTAATGCATAAAGGAAAATTGTGGATTTAAGTATAGGCATGATATGGACAAATTATGAGAAGTAGCTTGGAAAGAATATAAATTACATAAAAATCATGCTGCCGGTATAATAGTCAATTATTAATTATTATAGAAGAAAAATATCTCTTCTGCACTTCTTTTTTTTTTTTTTAATGTTTTATTTATTTCTAGGCGAGAGAGAGAGACACAGCGTGAGCAGGGGAGGGCCAGAGAGAGAGGGAGATACAGACTCTGAAATAGGCTCCAGGCTCTGAGCTGGCAGTCAGCAAAGAGCCCGACGCGGGGCTCGAACCCACGAACCACGAGATCATGACCTAAGCAAAAGTCGGACGCTTAACCGACTAGGCCACTCAGGCGCCCCTCTTCTGCACTTCTTGTTTCCATCATAAGGAATCTTATAAGTAGTATATCTTCCTTTCTTCATCCCATAAACCTTCCATTAGAAGTAGAGAAAGTTAAATCTTTGTTAAGTAATCTTTATCCGTCCTATTGCTGGAGTTAATCTTTCACAAGATCTGAGTAGAGTATTTGATCTCCTTCTTGTTCTTTCTTCATAGCATGTTTGGAAGTAGTTCCCTGAATAAGTATTTTTTTTATATAGGGATTCAAACTTTCCCTCTGGTAGAATGTTCTAAGATTTTCCAGAGGTAAAAAGTCAAGAAGATTGTTTGTCTCCTAAATAAGCTTACCTTTAAATGTAGTGTTTGTCAGTATTAAAGAGATATTTTTTCTCTATAGATTATTTTGTCTTATTTCTTAACTGATTTAGAATTCAAGTGGGGAGAAAAAGTGCCGTTTATGTACTCCAGGTTCCTAGTAATTATCTACTATTCTTCTGGCCCTGAAGCGAAAATAAAAATAAAGAGACCTATAATACATATAATTTAACAACAGAGTTTAGAAATTTACTGAGATTAAACATTCATTTTTCTCTTTAGTATACCACTGGGGTACTATGAAAGAAACCTGGAGAAAAGTTGCAAAGCGTAAAAATGACACGCTTTCTTCGCAGCAAATATGAAACATGTCCAGTTCCCCTTTAAATGGAAATGGATTTGGGGGCGCCTGGGTGGCTCAGTCGGTTAAGCGTCTGACTTCAGCTCCGGTCATGATCTCACGGTTCGTGGGTTCGAGCCCCGCATCCGGCTCTGTGCTGACGGCCAGCTCAGAGCCTGGAGCCTGTTTCAGTCTGTGACTCCCTCTCTCTCTCTGACCCTCCCCTGCTCATGCTGTCTCTCTTTCTCTCTCAGAAACAAATAAAATATTTTAAAAAAAATAAATGGAAATGGATTTGGTGGGGAATGCAATTTTACACAAATTAATTGTAGATGTCTGTTCATTATAGAACTTGCAAGTTTTTAGTTTTAAAGGTATGTACACAATATATTTTTACTACACAAAGCAAAGGTTTTTTTTTTCCATCTAGAATATGTAGCAATTCTTACCATTTAAAAAGGCTGAAAGCTTTTCACTGCTTTTCCCACCATAATAACAGCATTTCATGCAGAATTTGCAAGAGGGGCACCAGGGTGACTTAGTCAGTTAAGCATCCGACTTCAGCTCAGGTCATGATCTCCTGGTTCACAGATTTGAGTCCTGCATCAGGCTCTGTGCTGACAGCTCAGAGCCTGGACCCTGCTTCCAATTCTGTGCCTCCCTTTCTCTCTCTGCTCCTCTCCCACTTGAGCTTTGTCTCTCTCTGTCTCTCAAGAATAAATAAATGTAATATATTTTTAAAAATTTCATCCATTAAAAAAAGTAGAGAAATGCTAAATAAAAAACAAACACCCCCCAAAAATGTGTGCATTTTGGGACATATTTCTCTACCCTACATACGCCTTTTCAGTTCTGATGCTTATGATATTTGTTAGAACATGTTCATAACGTATTCATTCGTGTTCCATCTTATAACATGTCAAAAAAAATACTGCACTCTGGGAATGCTGTAAGCAGCCTGGGTCCAAAAGGTTTGAAAAGTCCTGAGTTACTTGTATTTAAACTTCTAAGTTAGAAACAAAAAGACATTTACCTTGTTGATAAGTTTTTACTTTATACTTATTTTAAACATTACCAACTCTCAAAAAGCTAATTGATTTTTCAAGCAATAGAAGAACCCATTTCTCTTTGGGTGTTTTATAGATATTGAAAGTTTAATGTGCTTGCTTATTAAAAAGCTCCCTCACCAGTGTGGTTTAAATGTTAAAATCTATTTAATCAACTCACATCCCTATTGTGCTCCATATATATCTTTAGTAAGATATATATCTTATCATAATTATTTCTGTGCTCACTTGTCACCCATATTTCTCCTACTTTAATCGAAGTAACTAATGAAAATATTGGTTGTCTTACTCATGTTCTCATTATCAGAGTAACTGACATGTAATTGGGATTTAAAAACACAAAAACATTTTAATGAAATAAAAATTATCAAGCAGATGTTAGGAATAGAGTGCTAAATAGAATAAAAGGATACCTAAAGAAAGCAGAAAAACTATTTTATCTATCTGGACAAAATTAATTATAAGCACAATCAAGTGAAAAATGGTGCATGACCACAGATTGATGGTACAGATGTAGCCAAGAATAAGGTCCCCAAAGACTGGACTTCAGGTGAGATCTGAAGCAAAATAGAGGAGGAAAATAGGGGTGTGTAGAGGGTGGATAATATTAGAAAGAAAGCCATTTATTTAGAATCTAATTGTGTAGGCAACCTTTTCCATAGGGAACTTGCCCAACAACACTTTATTTTTACCATGGGAGAGAAAAATAGTTGAAAATAGAGAGGGAGGGAGGCAAACCACAAGAGACTCAAATACTGAAAACAAACTGAGGGTGGATAGGAGGGTGGGGGAGAGGGGAAAATGGGTGATGGGCACTGAGGAGGGCACTTGTTGGGATGAGCACTGGGTGTTGTATGTAAGCCAATTTAACAATAAATTATATTAAAAAACAACACTTCATTTTTCATTCATTGCTGTTGAGTTTGCATATGAGATTCCAGTTTACATCTTCTATTGTTTACAGGCAGCTATATTTTTATGAATTGTTATCCTACCAAGTAAAGCCCTGTGTCAAGTGGAAAATTAGGAAGCATGTGGTTTCTGCCAGCTTTCACTCTAGGCTTCTCTAGCTGATACCAGCACAAGGAGATCCAGGTTTCCTCTCAGTCCACCTTCACACTGAGGCCCTTAGACATCTATTTTGAATTGGACAGAATCTGAGAAAAATAACTCGCTGGTAAATTTCACAGAACTCAGGAACAATTTTCTCATATTCACCCCACAGCCTGCTTTACTGTCTATTTCTTACTCTAACATATGTCTTCCCATATGTCCAGAGGTTGAATATATATTTTTAAGCTCTACATCAGCACTGCACCCCTACCTAATATCATATGGCATGCAGTAAAGTTTTGAATTATGCCAGATGATAGACCAGAGATCTGAAGTTTTGAGGATACAGGGAGTTGAGCTTTCCATGCATCGCTACATAGAACATGGCATGCAACTTCCCGCCACACTTACAATGTACTATACTTAGATTACATTTCTTCACCACGAAATCAGCTTCAGTGACCCTTCGAATTTAAAGATGGGCTAACTTTTCTCCAGGCTTTGTATTTATTCTGGTTATTTGTATTTCTGTATCCTGCTCAGTTTTTTTTTATTAAAAAATTAATCATCATGCACACAGTAACTACAATATTTTTCTAAAGTTTATTTATTTTGAGACAGAGAGAGAGAGAGAGCACAGCACAAGAGGAGCAGGGAAAGGGCAGAGAGAGAATCCCAAGCAGGCTCTGAGCCGTCAGCACAGAGTCCTATGCCGGGCTTGAACTCATGAGCCATGGATTGTGACCTGAGTCAAAATCAAGAGTCAGATGCTTAACTGACTGAGCCCCATAACAACAATATTTAGAATCACAATGTAGCCTCCTTTCAGTATTGTTCCCCTCATGTCATTTTGTTTAATTTTTTTCTGTTTTTTATTTATTTCTGAGAGAGAGAGAGAGTGTGTGTGAGCAGGGGAGAGTCAGAGAGAAAGGGAGATACAGAATCTGAAGCAGGCTCCAGGCTGTGAGCTAGCTGTCAGCACAGAGCCCGACATGGGGCTCGAACTCACAAACCGTGAGATCATGACCTGAGCCAAAGTCGGATGCTTAACCGACTGAGCCATCCAGGCACCCCCCCACCCATGTCATTTTGGAGAATGCATATACCTTATTCCGAAATGCACATGTCTTGCTAGATCAAACTNATATATTTTATATATATAAAACATATATACAAACACATATACACATAAGCATACACAGATATATCTGTGTGTGTGTATGTATATATATATATGTTTTTGAAGGTACAGATACATATATATTTGTATATATAATTACATGTACACCTAAAATGTGTATTTAAAATATGAATATTTTCCATACACATACTTTATACACGAGCACGTGTGCATGTGTTTATGGGTGTGTGTTTCTTGTATGGTTTGTCATAGGTGTGGTTTATTGATGATTTTTGCACTTTCAGGAACAAACACTTTCAAATTTATGAAAGAAAAATGATATGAATATGTTCCATTTCTTAATTTAGGAAGATCCTAAGAAATATTATTTTTGGATACTGATATACTTTGTTAAACCAAATGAGTTGTTCTGCCACATAATCTTTTCCTTCTTAAGTTAGATAACTCCATTTATTTTAAAGAATGAATGAAGAAAGCTGCTGTTCATGCAGACAGCTCAATCTATAAAATATTGGATAAAATTTTTTCTCGATAGTGTGAATAAGATTACAAAATGAGATTCAGTATAAGCCTTATTTTTCATAATGATCTTAAATGGAACAGATGGTTTATTTCTACTACGTTATGTTTGGCACATGAAATCATTTAGTTTTTATATCAATCTTCCTCTTTAAGGTAGACTATGTTAATCTATTAATAAAATTTGCCCAGTTTCTTTCTTTAAACCCTTTCTTCAGGATGATAAATTTGGTGCTTAAAATATAAAGCATGACATTTTGTAATTAGAAAAAAATCTGTGGTGCTCAAATGTTTTCTATTAAATTTTGTATGCAAAATTCAATTTCATTCCCCTTTATTTTACTTAAATAAACAACAAAAGATGTTGGATTCTGCCAACTAATCATAATTAATTGTAAGTGGAATCATAGTGAGTCATGATGGAAGGTTCCCTGTATTGGTACACTAATACAGATAATAAAATGAGAATCTAAATATTCAGTAAAATATATTCTCTTAGGTATTTTATTCGGTTCTCCAAAGCTATATATAGTTTATATTATTTATATGTACAGTCAACCTTAAATTTAGATATTAAAAAAGATAAGTGCCAAGTGTAGAAAGAAAGTAATCAGAATGTCAATATATCAAAGTATTGTGTAAATGAGTTACTGGAAGAGTTCCCACAGGATGTGAGCAGGGTCAGTGAACTATAGGAAGTATGCCAAATATGAAGGTCTCGTTTCCCCTAGTACCCAGTCATTGTTACCCTCATCATGTCAAAGATAGATATACTCCTAACTCCAGGTGTTTATTAACATGAAGTTAATGTTAATGTTTTTTTTTTCTTCAAAATATATCCAGCATCCAATTGCTCCAGACCACATGGACCGCTACTATCTGAGTCAGAGCCACAGTCACCTTCAGGCATATTACTCCCACGAGTTTCTTAGACTTCGCTGCCTCTCCACTTGCTCCTCTGTAACTATTCTCAGCACAAGAATGGTCTTTTAAAGGGGCGCCTGGGTGGCTCAGTCGGTTAGGCAACCGACTTCGGCTCAGGTCTTGATCACACAGTTTGTGGGTTCGAGCTCCGTATCGGGATTTGTGCTGACAACTAGTCCCNGATATACTCCTAACTCCAGGTGTTTATTAACATGAAGTTAATGTTAATGTTTTTTTTTTCTTCAAAATATATCCAGCATCCAATTGCTCCAGACCACATGGACCGCTACTATCTGAGTCAGAGCCACAGTCACCTTCAGGCATATTACTCCCACGAGTTTCTTAGACTTTGCTGCCTCTCCACTTACTCCTCTGTAACTATTCTCAGCACAAGAATGGTCTTTTAAAGGGGCGCCTGGGTGGCTCAGTCGGTTAGGCAACCGACTTCGGCTTAGGTCTTGATCACACAGTTTGTGGGTTCGAGCTCCGCATCGGGATTTGTGCTGACAACTAGTCCCCAGAGCCTGGAGACTACTTCAGATTCTGTATCTCCCTCTCTCTCTGACCCTCCTCTGCTCATGCTGTCTCTCTCTCAGAAATAAATAAAAAACATTAAAAAAAATAAAGAATGGTCTTTCTATAAAAAAATGGAGATCTCATCATGTCAACACTCTGCTCAAAATCCAAAAGTAGCTCTTCATTTTCGCAAAGAAAATATGGTACTCACAAAGTCTGACTCTCAATGATTTGCCCGCCAATCACTCCCTCAATGAGCATGTCTCTTCATCACTTTCCCCCTCAGTTATAGGACAGCCACAATAAGGTTCCCTGCCTAGTCTTTCAATGAACCAAACACCATCCTGCCCTTTAGCATTTTTACTGACTTTCCCCAGAGTTAATTTGCATTTCCTTGAAATCTGTTGAAATGTTGCCTTCTCAGTGAGGTCCTAGTTAGCGGTCAATTGAGTGGCTGTTGTTTCTTTGTTTTTCCTCCTCAAGAAATGTCCATCACCCAGATCATCCTGATTTCGCATGGTGATAATCCAACCATAGGTGCTCATAGTAACCTCTTACATTTCTTTGTAATTCTGTGAGACCAATTGCAATGTCTCATGTTTCATTTATAATTCTGCTGATTTGGGCAATCTCTCTTTTCTCCTTGGTTAGTAGTTCAAGTTTTGCACATTTTATCTTTTCAGGAACCAACTTTTAGTTTTGTTTATCTTTTTGGATTGTTTTCCTGTTCTCTGTTGCATTTATTTCTGCTCTAAAATTTATTATGTCTTCCATTCTGCTAACTTTTGGCTTAATTTGTTCTTTTTCTAGTTCTTTGAAGCATAGTGCTGGGTTATTTGAGATCTCTCTTATTTATTTTTTTTAATGTTTTTTATTTATTTCTAGGAGAGAGAGAGCGTGAGCAGGGGAGGGTCAGAGAGAGAGGGAGTCACAGACTGAAACAGGCTCCAGGCTCTGAGCTGGCAGTCAGCACAGAGCCCAACGCGGGGCTTGAACCCACGAACCACGAGATCATGACCCAAGCGAAAGTCGGACGCTTAACCGACTAAGCCACCCAGGCGCCCCTCTCTTATTTCTTAACGTAGGCATTTGTTGCTATAAATGTCCCATAAGTTTTGTTATGTTGTGTTTCCATTTATGTTTCTCTCAGGAAAACCTATTTCTTCTCGAATATCTTTTTTGATACGTTGGTTGTTCAAGAGAATGTTGTTTAATTTTGACATTTAAGTGTTGGATAGATTCAATTATTGCATATTTTCAATAATTCTAAGCCTTCAGGTCCTGTTTATGAGGTAACACAAAATGGGTCATGGAGACAGTAAGAAAGACCATTAGCTACCATGATCATTTCAGCTATCTATTTTGCCACAGTCTATTTCGTTTTGCAATTTTAAGAGTCAGAAAATCTCTAACAAGTTTAACTTGGGTGCTTTATGTCTAAGGAATGACTTTCTCTTTATGCCATTAAAAACATTATTGTATATGTCGGTGCTATTTAATAAGACTGTTAAGATTCACATACAATTGTTTTCTATGATAGGTCATGAATTTTGTCACACAACACAGGTTGCTTATTTAATTATTTTTTTCTTGCTTACAGGTCAAACTTTCAGTCAATCAGTTTTATGAAACACTTATAATCACTTGAAAAGTTATCATCTGTGCACTTTCTTTTTAATATTGTTAGGGAAATCTTAAGGAAACACACTCTCTTCTTATCTATCCTTCCTCTATTTTTTTGCACATTGCATTTATATTTACCAAAAATAATACTGCTTAGATCAAGCAGAGCGCTAGATGCTGCATTTCAAACCTTCTATTTGTCTTTTCTTTGATATTTTTTATATTCCTCACTAAGTCAACTCCTGTCCACTTTTCCTTTAGCCTTCTTCTTCTTTTATTTCTATTACTTCTTACTATCTTCTACCTGAAAAGATCAAAGACATCATTGTACTTTATCAGCTCTCCATCTTTACTATTATTTTTTATCTTGTTTTTAATTTCTCCTATATTCCCTTAAAAATGGTTCACCAGAATAATGGTTCACCAAAAATAATTCCAGATCTAAAGCCTAATACTCTTGAAACTGACAAATTTTTCTTGAGTAGATTATTTAAAAACAATTTTCCGTGCACCTGGGTCACTCAGTCAGTTAAGCTTTTGCCTCTTGATTTTGGCTCAGATCATAATCTCATCATCCATGAGACAGAGCCCTGCATTGGGCTCTGCACTGACAGTGCTGAGCCTCCTTGGAATTCTCTCCCTCTCTCTCTATTTGCCCCTCTTCTGCTCATTCTCATGTGTGCTCACTCCTAAAATAAATAAACAATACTTTTAAAGTTCCTACTCAAGAAAGTAGAAATAAGCAAAGTCCTAAATCCATTTAAAGCGACTCTACAGAAATGAACCCCTTTGTTTATTTAACACACTTCAGAAATTTTAATCCATATGATGGAACAAACTAAGTATAGAAATCAATGAACAAGTCTATCTTCTATGCAATTAAATTTTAGAATAGGTGTTTAGGCTTGTAGACTCCAATGTATTTTCAAGACATCAAAGAGTGACAGTTACTGACAGTGCAAGATAAGCCAACTCCTCTTCCCTTAATCTCAGACCATCACTTCATCAGAGATATTCTCTAACTGCATTGCAAAGCTGTAATTCAGATAAAGCCTTCTCCCCGATAATCTCTAAGAGGTCGCTGGGGGATTTACAGCTTAGATAAATATTCCTGGAATGTTTAAGTTTTGTATTGTGTTAATGAATAGTTATGATTGAACATTTGACCTTCATCTTTGTGAATATTGGTTTAGGTCATTTTTAAGTATTTGACCAATTGCTTGTTATTTTCCCTATAGATTATTTTTAGAAAAACTTGTTTATGAAACATTTATTTCTGAGTCTATCTCATATGTTACAGATGTGGGACAAATTAAGAGTTTTAATTTTATATTGTTAAAAATATGCTATCAAATGTTCCAGTGCCATCAATAATTTTTCATGTATTAAATTCCTGTATACTATCATATCTGTTATTACTGTCTATATTGTAGCTTTTCTTTTAGTCAATCATATCTCACATATTTAAACACCTTATAATGTCTTTTTTGAAGGAATCTTTATAAATCTTCAATAATTTTCTTATTTTTTAAGTTTTCTGGTTAAATGATTTTGCAAACTCATGAACAAATTAAAAAGTTAGAATTCTGATTGTTATTTTTTAATTTACATAATAATTTGGCAAGAAATGAACTCCATTGGATATCTGAATATATTCTATCCCTCCTCCTATTTCCGGGGGATGAGCTAGTGTTATGAGCAGAAAAGCATGCCTCAGGCACAGTAGAGTAGAAAAATTGAAAATTTGCCAGTTGGGATATAAGTTAGGGACCGGTTGTAAAACAACACAAAAATACAGTGCTTTAGGTATTTTACATATTTTAGTACTACAGAAAAAATATTATAAAAGTTTATTTTCTCCCTGATATGAATATATGTATCTCCAGGGTTGGACAAAAAGCTTACAAAGACACAGTCCCAGGCTCTTTCTCTTTTTTTGCTCTGCCATGTTCAGCATGTTTTTGATTTTTGGTCTCACCTTTGCATCCACACTGTGGCTGGCTGGAAAGAAGACGAGAAAGATGGAGGCATGTTCCTTTCCTTGAGCGGCACAACCCAACCTTTGGACACATCACTTGTACCCTCTTATAGTAAGTCAGAATCTAGACCTAACTACACATAAAATGGGATAAAGAATTTTACAAATAGAGTCTTCAGTTGCTGACTGGGGATCTCTTCAAACATTTCATTATTGATACAGTTAGAACCTGTATTGGGAGATAAATGTTAGTCTATGGACAGTAACCATTGTTATAGTCTAAATTCTTCTAAAATTTTTTCTAATTTATAATTATCACTTAAAGTATTACCTAAGGGAGGTTTGTTTGTTTTTTCTAACACTTTGTATCTATGTCCTAGTTTTTACTATATATTGTCAGTATATATATTTTTTCCTTTTGAGAATGTATTCAGTTTTCACCTGGCCTAATATGTTATAAATGTATGAACCCTATGTTTTCTACTGAGGCCTTCAAAGAAAATGTATTATCTCTTCTACAAAGCACATTTCACATACAGCTATTATGTAGGATATTCACACTTCTAGATATTTTTTCTTGAATTATTTTATGCATAAAATATTATTTTTAAAATAGTCTGTTATCTCTTCCACCAAGGTAGTGATCCCATTAACCAGGAGACAAATTTATTAATAAATAAATTTTAGTAATTATTGATGATTTTTAGCAGGTAAATTCATTATGCTTCAAGAGCATTACATTTAAGCCTATACATGCTTGTTTATACTCTTTAAAAACATATTTTCCTGCTATGCAATTGAAAAAAAACCTATTCTTTTAACTCTATAATTTGTATCAGAAGAGAAACTAAATATTGATTAAGATACCTATAGGAAATAAAATAATAGGAAGTAAACAAGCTTTAGTTCAAGGCAATCACAATGAAATCATTTATTCAAACATACCAGTGAGTTCTTAAAAAGAAAATCTTTTAATCTTTTATGTTCTAATTAAAGTAACAAACTTCACAACCTGAGTTACTCAGCTCATTTGTTTCCTGACTTCTTTATTTCAAGTTAAATACTTCTAAGGTAGGTCACATAATTCAGTGACCTTTAAAGTAAAATTGAAATATTTGATTCTACTTCTTTTCTTTATCTCTTTTTCTCTCACCACATGCAGCCTATAAATGCCAGTAGAATTAATTGCCTAATTACAGGGAATAAAAACATTGCCTTTTGAAAGGTTTTGAATTTGTATACCCTGCTGTGGGGATTTTGCTTCAATACCTGACGGGTATAGTCTGCATTTCTTAAGGAAGGAAAATGAGGGGTCTACTTTGGAACACATTTTTAACTTGATAATGAGTGCAACAAGGCTGCTCTGTAATTTTATATTATTTTATACTTTAAGGGCTTACTCTGAAGCCATTTTACTGTTTAATCTTTAAACATAATGATAACATATACTCTTTAATAGCACCTTTATATATTTTCTTTCTTGATACAACTTAAAAATATGACATAAAAGTAACAATAAGGAAAATATTAATCACTGTCAGATTATAACACAATGTTGTATTTTTCCAGCATGAGGATTGGATGAGTTTGACTTACAGGCTGTACAAAGAAGCTGTATAGCTAAGTAACATATATCATTCCTTTCACTACGTGCCTTCAAGAAGCATATATCACTAGATATGCTTTATATTATTTTGCCTCTTAGGTAATCTTGCTGCTTCTGAGTAATGTGGGTCCAGGTAAGTGTAGTATAGTCATCTAAATTTTATAAGATCACACACTTTAAGCATTTGATGCAAAGGGATAGATATAAGAACAACATTCTAGAATAGAAAGGGGTATTATGCACTATTACAGGAAGATATAAAGGAGAGACTTTTTGTAACCAAACTGTGAAGGAAGAACAGAACCTAGTACTCAAAATTTAGTTCAGATATCAACACTGATGATGCCACATATGTATCAAAAGGCATGGAACGTTGTATTTTTCACATAATGAGAATTTTTGTAGAGTGTGTCAGCTTCACAAACAGACTTAAGACTGAACAGGTCTTGAGAAAACATGGAGAAATTACTAGCTTGTCTTTTATTGTGTTTAGGGTTGTGGCTAGGTTGAGGGTTCCTGAGCATTTAGGATGGGGTATATCTGGTTTGAACTTCTCACTGGCACCAGTATAGTGAGGCTGATTACATTATTGGCTTGCTAAGATATGAGACAGAAGAGGAAAGGGGAGTGATAGGGCATAAAGTTGTCAAAAGTAAGATAAAAGTGGATTCAAACTCTATAACAACTTGTCCTAATGCTTGAATGAACTAAAATGTGCCATGATTCATCTAATTGTATTTGAACTTGTTAAAGTAAGCCATCATGGCACTGTATGAGATTTGTAACATGAGGTTGTTAAGGAAGTAAAAGTCCCATTGAATACTTTGGTCATGAGTTGTGATTATTAATTTTATGTGTCAACTTGATTGGGTCATGAGATGCTCAGATATTTGGTAAGATATTATTCTGGGTGTGTCTAAGAAGGTGGTTGTGGATCAAATTAACATTTAAATCGGTAGACTGAGTAAGCAGATTATCTTTCCTAATGTAGGTGAGCCTTGTCCAATTAGTTGAAGGTCTGGAAAGAACAAAAGTAAGAGTCTGATTCTTTCCCAAATAAGGACACTTCCTCCTGCCTGAGACATTTTGGATATTTTTGGTTTTGCTTTTTGTTTTTGTTTTTTGTTTCTCGTGGCTTCCAACTCAACCTGAACTATCTGGTCTTTCTGGGTCTTGAGCCTACTTAGTCTTAAACTGGAACCATACCATGAGCTGGTTCATTCAGTCTTTTGGATTTAGGATTGGAGCTAAACTCTTGGCTTTCCTGGGTCTCCCACTTGCTGACTCATTCTGCAGAACATAGGACTTGCCAGTCTCCATAATTGCTGATTCCTAAAGAAATCTCTTTCTAATATAGATGGACATAGATATAGATATAACATTAATTATGTATTTTGTATATTTTATAACTATACATATCTCATACCTACACACAAACACATACACACAGCCTTTTGTTTCTACTTCTCTGGAGAACCCTAGTGCATGAGCTCAACTTTGTATATTTTGTAAAGTGTCTTCATCACTACCAATTATGTGAGAACTCTGAAGGGAATAGACTGTCTTGATAAAAACTTGTAGTGTGGTTCTATGACATGAAGAGATACATGTGACCTTGATAGATATTGTGGGCATTTCCTAAAAGGAAAAAACTTAGATATGGGAAATCTTGTTGCTGCAATAATCATGGACTGATGACAAGACCATTGCCAGTGGGAAGTGATTCTGTCAAAATATGCAGATGGAGCCCATTGTTGCCCAAGATATTCAGTCTTAAAATGAATGAATGAACCTGGGCCAGTTGTGTTGAGCCTTGAGTTTCATCCTTACTCAAGGATATCTTCATTAAGGGATGAAAAGCAACCACTATCCAGTGGGCTCCATCATGTGCAACGGAGATGATTCCATCTATATATTATAAAAACTATCTTTTTCTGTTCACCCTGTCCATCCCAAAAGACTCTCCAGTTGCCACAGGGGTCTAAGATAAGGATGATCATCTCCAGCACTGTGACATCTAGCTGGGGCTGAGGACAGGAAAGGCTGGCTCCTCTAAAGGTTGTATATGTCCCAGGGTACAGGTTTGGCTCTTGCTTATAGGCAGCAGTTTCATTTTAGCAAAAGGCTGATGGCCATACCAAAGTTGAGGAGTATCATTTCCATGAGTATCTGAGTATAACCAGTCATGGGGCAAAGTCCTGTGAGAGCTTCTAGTTCAAGGAAAGCTCAGTTTGCAACCAACAATTAGCATTCTGACAGCACAAACAGAAGAGGAGTAGTTTGCCTCAGAAACCCATAGGCAACATTATGGGTGGTCTAGAAACTCTGAAAGACATCAAAGGAGGCTGTTAAAGCCTCTAATCAAGTCTCTGTGGGACTCCTAATGGGAGTTCCAGTTGTATTGCAGTTTTAACACATTCTAGAACCTTTTGTTGGGGAGGGCCCATTCAAAATGGGCCAATTTGTGAGTATCAGCATACATATGCTTAAGTAAAATTTGTGAATAAAGAATGGTCCATCACTGTTTGTTAGCTCCTTTGTGGATGTTTACATGCCCTGAATGAGTATGTAGAATGAATTTCTTCAGAGAAGGATGCCATCAGTGTAATGTCATGCATCTATCCTGAAAGTTAGATATAATTAGATATTACCTTTAAAGATTATGTGCAATGGTAAGGCTTTGAGATAACCCATGGGTAGCTGTGTAAAGATGTCTCTTTGTGTCCTTTTGAAGGTGAAGGTAAACTGTGGTTGAGAAGTTGCTTAAATAGGCACTGAACAGAATGTATTGACTACATCTATCCCTGCAAAGTGCTTACCAGTTGCTGACTGAATTGGATGGAATTAGCTATTGAAGAGCCAAAAATTAAGTCCTCCATTAAGAGAAACCTCGGGCTGCACGTAGCCCCAGTCCCAGTCCCAGGAAAAGCCTCAGACTGTTCAAGGCTAAAGCCATCCTCAGACCGCCCTCAGTTTAGCTAATCAAAAAGANGTGGTCTGTTTTTGGGGTCTCTCGAACTCTGGGCGTTTCACTATCTACATGATATTGTATATGGGGTGAAGGTGTGACATTAAGTTTGTAATGTCCAACGCTACTGATTATTTCCAAATTTAAGTAAAGACCAAATACAATTAAATGGAGAGAAACAGGGAGAATAATCACCTCTCCTCAACATAACCCTTGTAAAACGTGTTTCACTCCTTGAAGGCTGTTTTATTTCACATGGAACCATATTAACTACTTTGACCACAGGGAAATGTCTATGGGGTCTGATATTTGGAAGCTGATTATTTTTTAAATGTTTATTTATATTGAGAGAAGTAGAGAGAGAGACTGGGGAGAGGCAGACAGAAAAGGAGAGAGAGATAGAGGATCTCAAGCAGGCTCTGCACTGTCAGCTCAGAGCCCAGCTCACAGTTTGTGAGATCATGACCTGAGCTGAAATCAAGAGTTGGATGCTTAACCGACTGAGCCACCCAGGTGCCCCTCTGAAGCTTATTAGAAATGCAAAACATATCATTTTAATATATTACTCTTTGGGTCATATCATCCATGCCCAGTATGGAACATTTTAGGGCAATTTTTATGCTTACAAATAATCCCATCTTCCTTTCTTGATGGTGATGGGTAATTCAAACCATGCAAATCCTGGCTTTCTTGTGGTAACTCTCACTCTAGCACCACTCTCTAACTATAAGAAAACTCAAGCCACTCATCCAAACCTTCTTTCTAAACCTCTCTCTCAGACATGTTCTGGAATTTTCCATATTCTCCCTAGAAGGTCTAGTTAGTGAGTAACAAACTTCATTCTTACTTGTGTGTATGTGGCATCGTTTTTCTTCTGAACTAAATTTCAAGTGAGATGTTAATCCTTCATTCAGATATTGACCCCAAGAAGCCACACTCATCTAAAGTTGCTGTGAAAGACTTTATAGATTAATTGAACTTGAGGGAGACTGAGGGACAGGGATTAGCATGAGCACAGGTAAGGAAAGGAAAATGAAAGGTTTTATGGACTGTGACATTTACTGGTGTAGTACGTTAGAAAATATTTAATGTGCAAAAGTTTATCTAAATTAAACGATGCTTGAATATACTTTGAATTGTTATTTTCTCACATATTTATTTTCTCTTTTTGTCCCTTTTCTCATATAGGAATAATCTGTTATTTATTGCTTCAAAGGTAATCACCAAAATATTTATTTTCTGGAATTTCATACATCCTTAAGGAAATAAAAAAGCTTAAATAAAATATTTGCTAACATTGCTAACATAGGATTTGATTAGGTTATATCTTCCCTGCCTCAGATAGAAAAAGAACAAAAAGGAAATATATAGATACAGATAGAAATACATAAACCTAGGTATCCATGGGGCAGGAGACGAAGAAGGAAGAAAACAAAGGAAGTCTAGATACTTTGGAGTCATAAATGAAGGGGACCTGGCTGTTGTTTTTAGTCTTGGCTTTACTCAAGTATTTATTTATTGGCAGGCAGTATTGGGAAGTTTTTGAAACTTGAGAGAAAAGAAAACCTTTATTCTTCTCCTTCCACCCCTAGATGGTGTGAAAAGAGGTCAGGTAGAGAATGACTATATATTTAGCTTTAGGAGCCAAACATTTAGACAACCTTCAATGATTGCTGCCAAGTGAGACATTGAAGCCACAGATATGACTTACTCATAATCAAAATGGGGCACAAAGATGGCTACTGGAACAGAAGGGATCATGTCCATGGGAACCAGGCAAATCTTAGCAGCAATCTACATGGTCTAATAACTGATAATCAGGGAGGAGATTTACAAATGGAACCAGATACCACAGGCTACGTGGCTTCCCATCCCTGTACCCATGCCTTGACAATACATATGGTACTTAGAACTAAGTCCAACTCGGGAACAGATGCTAAGAACAGGAAAGTTCAAATGTACTAAAAGAGTTGCTTTCACTTACATAGAATAAGAGTTACACATGTTAAAAAAGCCACAAGAAAAAAGTAGATATTTTTACTTTATCATGTCATTTGAGAGTTCTACACTGCATTTAAGGAATCGGGTTGAAAGTAATGTGGAAGGACTCACATGTCAGATTAGAGATTAGACTTTACACTTTCTAAAGAAGATTGTGAGTTTGCCGTTTCATTATGAAATCAGTGCTTAAGAAATATTAATCTAGATTGAGAAGAGGAGACATTAGATAGATAGATAGATAGATAGATAGATAGATAGATAGATAGATAGATAGACAGATAGATCGATCGGTCGATCAGGGGAGCCTGGGTGGCTCAGTCGGTTAAGCATCTGACTCTTGAGTTCAGCTCATGTCCGATCTCACACTTCGTGTGTTAGAGTCCTGCACTGGGCTCTGTGCTGACAACATCAAGCCTGCTTGAATCCTCTTTCTCTCTCTTTCTCTGCTCCTCCCTTGTGGTTCTCTCTCTCTCAATAAACTTTAAAAATAAATTAAATAAGAATATAGATTAAAGATGATTTATCTAGTCCAATAATGAGATAAAATTGTCCCAGGTTATGGTAATAGTAATACTTCATGGTGGACAAAAATATATAAACAAAATGAAAAATTTAAGAGACTTGATTATAGATTCACCAGAAGAGGCAATGGGGAGAAACATGTATAGTTCTGAAAAGTTTTAGCTCCCGTGATTCGAAAATGACAGGGCCAATGGATTAGAATCAAATCAGGAGAGTTTTGCTGAGAAAAAATAATGTCAATTTAGGCCATGCAAATTCCTTGGTTATCGATGGGACAATCTGAAAAATAGTTGAAAATATAAAAACGGAGTGTGTTGGCTATATTGACAGGGATTAAAGGATTTCTAATTAGAGATTTGAAAAGCCCAAGTGAGAAGTGAATTAAAATGCTTTCAAACATGAAAGTACACCTTTTGGAAGGGTTTTACCTGCTTATTTGTAGGCAGGAGATTAATGGCAATACCTATGGGAGAAAAAGAGAAATAAAGCAAGAGAAAAATAGTCACAAAAGAAATAAGAGATACTAGAAAGGAAAAAGGGATTAAATTAGATTAAAGGAAGACCTTCAGAAAACTTGGTAGGAATTCACACACAGGAAGCTATTTACCATGCTCATTAATATTAGTTATATGAGGTTTTCACTGTCGAATGTATAATGTTTTATTCTGTAACACTTAGTTTACAACAGAATATGGCAGATGCATTGAATAACAGAGTCAGTTAGTATTCTAATGAGTTACAATTAAGTATTCAAATATTTAAATATTTAAGCAATAGTGTGTATTGATACTTTTTTCATATTTTCTATTAGTCCTATTTTTCCTTTTTGGGGACTTTTATTATTCTATTTGCCAATCCTCCACTTTTTGATGGTAAAAACACAAATGACATAAAATTTACTCTCTTAATCATTTTTTAAAAATGTTTTATTTATTTTTGAGAGAGAGAAAGAGGGAGACAGCATGAGCAGGAGAGGGTCAGAGAAAGGGGGAGACACAGAATGTGAAGACAGGCTCCAGGCTCTGAGCTGTCAGCACCGAGCCCAACACAGGGCTCGAACCTGCGAACCATGAGATCATGACCTAAGCCAAAGTTGGACGCTCAACGCACTGAGCCACCCAGGTGCCCCAACCTCTTCATCATTTTTAAGTGCACAGTACAGTAATGTTAACCATATAAACATTGTTTTAAAAAAAAAAAACTCTAGAACTTTCTCATCCTACAAATCTGAAGCTCTATATACATTGAGCAATTCCCTTTTCTTCCTATCCCCAGCCTCTGGCAATCACCATTCTATTTTCCGTTTCTAAGAGTGTGACTATTTTAGGTCCCTCATATAAGTGTAATCATGCAGTATTTATCTTTGTGTGATGGGCTTTTCTTACTTAGCATAATGTTCTCAAGTTTCACCCATGTTGTGGCATATGACAGTAGGTCTTTATTTTTTTAGGACAAATAACATTCTCTTGTATGTTTATATCCTATTTTTTTTATCCATTCAGACAGAATAGACATTGAGTTTGCTTCCACCTCTTGGCTTTTGTGAATACTACTGCAGTGAACACGAGTGTATACATTTATCTTCAAGATCTTCTTTCCAATTATTTGGAATAAATCCCCAAAGTGGGATGAATGGATCATATGGTATTTCTATTTTTAATGTTTTTGAATAGCCTCCTTAGTGTTTGGCGGCAAGCATACCATTTTACATTCCCACCAATAGTGTACTAGAGTTCCAATTTCTCCACGTGTCCATCAACACTTTTTACTCTATTTCACTATTTTATTTATTTTATTTTATTATTGTTTTACTGATAATGCCATACCAAGAGGTGTGAGGTGATATCGTATTGTGGTTTTGATTTATATTTCCCTTAAGATTAGTAATGTCAAACATCTCACAATATGCTTGTAGGTCACTTGGACATCCTTTTAGAGAAATGTGTACTCAAACTTCTTTGTACATTTTAAGTCAGGTTATTTATTTTTATGTTTTGTTGTAGAATTTCTTTATATATTCTGGATATCAAACCATTATTAGATACATGGGTTGAAAATATTTTCTCATATTATGTAGGCTGCCTTTTTAAACTCTGTTAATTGTATTCTTTGCTACAAAGTTTATAAATCTGGGGCACCTGTGTGGCTCAGTCAGTTGAATGTTTGACTGTTGATTTCACTTCAGGTCATGATCTGAGGGTTGGGGGATCAAGCTCCGTGTTGGGCTCCACACTGAGCATGGAGCTTGCTTAAGATTTTATCTCTTACTCTGCCCCTCTCCTCCATTTGCACCTGTCTTTCTCTAAAATAATTTTTAAATGCAAAAAAAATTGAAAAAGAGAAGTTTCTGGGGTGCCTGGTGGCTCTGTCAGTTAAATGTCTGACTCTTGATTTTGGCTCAGGTCATGCTTTCACCGTTCATGAGATGGAGCCCCACGATGGGCTCTGTGCTGACAGCAGGGAGCCTACTTGGGATTCTCTTTTCTCTCTCTCTCTGCCCCTCCTCTGTACTCTCTCTCTCTTTCTCTCTCTCAAACAAGTAAATAAACATTAAAAATTTTTTTAAGTTTGGTGTGGTCCCTTGTCTGTTTTTGCCTTTGTAACACTGCTTTTGACAAATCCAATGCCATGAAGATTTTCCATATGTTTTCTTTTAGCAGTTTCATAGATTTAGGTCATATATATAGCTCTTTAGTCCATTTTGAGTTAATGTTTCTATATGATGTGAGGGTCCATCTTCGTTCTTCACACATGGGTATCCTATTTCCCACCACCCTTTGTTGAAGAGGCTATCCTTTCCCCATTTTTCAGTCTTGTCAACGTTATCAAAGACCTTGGACCACATATGTAAGATTTCATTTCTGAGCTCTTTGTTCTGTTCTATTGATATATATGTCCATCTTTTTGCTAGTACTGATCTATTTCAATTAATAAAGCTTTGTAATATGTTTTGAAATCAGGAAGTTTGAGGCCTCCAGTTTGTTTGTTTTTTTTTCTCTCTCTCAACACTGTTTTATCTACCCAGGGTCTTATGAGATTACATATGTATTTTAGAATTGTTTTATCTGTTTTGTTGTTGTTGTTGTTGTTGTTGTTAAAAAATACCATGAGGATTTTCACAGGGATTACAATGAATCTGTAGATTCTTTTGGGTAGAATGAACATTTTAATAAGATTAAGTCCTCCCATCTATGATCACAGGATGTCTTTCCAAACAAGTATGTCCCGATTCTTCCAAGGTTTGGCAATTATAAATAAAATGGCCCTACTCAAGAAGTTCCTCTGATCTTTTGTACGCATAAAATTCAGGGCAGGGATAGAATTGAGTAGAATTCAGCTAAAATACATAGCCCATAAAACAGTAACCCAGCTTGCTCCAACTGATTTAACATATAGAGTCATCATGGGGCTCCTGGGTGGCTTAGTTGGCTAAGCGTCCGACTTTCGCTTAGGTCATGATCTCGCGGTTCGTGGATTCGAGCCCCGCGTTGGGCTCTGTGCTGACTGCCAGCTCAGAGCCTGGAGCCTGTTTCAGTCTGTGACTCCCTCTCTCTCTGACCCTCCCCTGCTCATGCTGTCTCTCTCTCTCCCTCTCCTAGAAATAAAATCAAAACAAAACAAAACAAAAACATATAGAGTCATCAGATTTATTGCTGAGTTATTTATTGGTTGTTATCTTGAGAGAGGCAGGAGGAAGAAAGGGATTCACTTTCACTAGTTTTGATGAAGCTGTCCTCAAATACATAGAAGCCATGACTATCGGGAGCCTACTGTTCAGTAGAAATTATTATAAGTGCCCTAATTTTACATGTAGTAGTCCTGAGTCTGCTTAAAGTTCACTAGTGTCCAGTGCAATTTTTGAATTCATTGCATGGATGATAACCAGATTTCTAAATCTAGAACCTCCAGTTTAAAAAGTATATAATTATTTAGATTTTTTGGTAGGAAATAATCTGCAGTCAAAGCATAGCGGGTACTTAGTACTAAAACAAAACATAGTAACATCGTTTTTTTCTGGATTGTGGCCATGAATTAAGGGAAGTTAGTACTTTTGGAAATGTAACCCTCCAGAGAAGAAGTAATGCATTCCAGAAGGGACAGATTGGTGCTTTTGAAAACCAAAACAATCCAGGTTGAGAAAAACATTTTTTAATGAAAACCATTAGAAGACAGTCAATGAAGAAAAGCAGATTTTTAGACAATGAAAATTGAGGATTCTTGAAAAAGAGAAACAGTAAGGCTACTGGTGACATTAATTTCTGAAAGTCAATGATCTCCTTGAAGGTACACTGTGAGTATGGCACCAAATCCTAATTGAAGAGTGAATAAGCTTGATAGCTGATCAAGGTCACACTTGGTAATTCATAATTCATAATTATCAGGAAGTCATTGATGTGCTGGGGATAAAAAAGGTGAAATTTTGGTATGTTATAGAATGATCTGCAATGAAATCTCAGAATGTACACTCATTTAACAAAAATATGGATTTTAGATATGCTTTGTACACGTATTATATGCTAGATTCCTGGGAGAGGCTTTATGGCGGTATCCCAAGGAGTTTTTTCTGCAATTAAACATTTAGTACTGATACTAGACTGCCGGAGTCCAACTCTGGTCGGGTCCAGGGGTCTCTGAAGGATGAATGCTGTCGGCGAGGGAGGGAATGAGAGAGCCCCGAGATTCTTTCTGATCATCAGGCAAGCATCTCTGCCCTGTCAGTTATGTTGTCTTTATTTATAGGTCAAACATTAACATGGCATCAGAAAATGGAATTTTTGCAATGGATAGTTCTTTGTGATATGTGGTTTTGGAAAATGTAAAGAAATAAGTTTCACAGAAGTGTTCTTGCAGAACTGCCCCAATTATAGTGAGGTTGAGTAACTAAGAAAATAACAGGGTGTTCACATTTTAATAACACTAAAATTAAGTCATAGGTTTGTAGATACTCTTAGTTATCCTCATCGCAGTTGCCAGGGTAAGGGAAGGTGTTTGTGGAATGTAGGCCTTAGGGAAGAGGCTGCTATACATCACCAGTTAGCAAAGGTCTATGTGGTAACTTATGTTCTGCCCTTATCTGTTCCTTCTCTCTAAGTTAGGCTCTTTGTCTCCAGGCAAGATTTGATTTTCCAGTTATATTCTTTATGGCACCAGAGAGCCAGCCATACCTTTAAAGAGTTTAGCTCATTTCAATACATAGAACAGCCTCTTCGAGTGTATTTACCTTTGTGTCTAGTTTTATAATTTCTTGAATAGCTAGGGCATGAGAGACATTTTTGGTTAGCTGATTTACATGTTGAGCTGTATGAACATCTTGGACTAACGCAACAGTAGAAACAGAATTATACATGTAAAGGTCCATCTTTTATGAGTAAGGGTCATTAGCCTGTTCATAGCTCAAGGGAAAGTATGGAGGGAAACAGGACCTGCTGGAGACACGATGTCTGTTCCCATAGTCGAAACAAGAAGTTCCCACAATAAGTTCCTTCACAAGGTGAAATCATAATACCAGGGCCAGAATAAGAGGACAAGTGACTCTCGATATTGATCAACAAGGTACGTTAGGGGTTGGTGCTCAAGCAGAAATAATTGAGTGGGGGTGGATATCAGTTATCATCTGATTGGCAAGAGACCGTGCAAATTTGCTTTAACCTCACCAGGAGTTTTCTCGACTAGTGGGCTCGGAATGACTCCCAACACTAGACTATTGAAACTACAGATTAATAATTCATAAAGGAATAAATTATTTAAAATTTAAAGTGAATACCTGGCCATCAGGATCTCATAAAGCAGATATTTATACTATAATAATTAATTAAGCAGTATTCACATTTCTTGGTTTCTTTATAACAATGGAGCTAAAGAGTATTATGCTTAGTGAAATAACTTAGAGCGAGATAAATACCATTTGAATTCACTTACATGTGGAATCAAAACACAAAACGAACAACAAGCAAGAACAAACAAAATCTTAAATACAGAGAACAAACTGGTGGTTGCCAGAGGGGTGGTGGGTGGAAATGGGTGAAATAGGTAAAGGGGATTAAGATAAACATGCACGGGTGCCTGGGTGGCTCAGTAGGCTTAAGCATCCAACTCTTGGTTTTGACTCAGGTCTTGATCTCACAGTTTTGAGTTTGAGCTCCATGTCGGGCTCTACCCAGACAGCATGAAGCTTGCTTGGGATTGTCTCCCTCTCCCCTGTACCCCCCACCCCCCGCTCCTCTCCCACTTGTGCTGTCTCTGTCTCTCTCAAAATAAACTTTAAAAAAGAAAGAGGTACAAATTTCTAGTTACAGAGATAAGAAGTACAACATAAAAAATTACTATAGATTTGCATAAGTGATGTATGTATAGGCAATATTATATTTAAAATTTTATTTTTCCTGATTGTATATAGTGTATTTGAAATTTAAATTTTCTAATTCAGATGGGTAAGATAAATGTTTCTATATTCTCATTATTAGAAATATTCACTGTTGAGGGGCGCCTGGCTCAGTTGGTGAAGCGTCCGACTTCGGCTCAGGACATGATCTCACGGTTCGTGGGTTCGAGCTCCCTGTTGGGCTCTGTGCTGACAGCCAGCTAGGAGCCTGGAGCCTGGTTCAGATTCTGTATCTCCCTCTCTCTGTGCCCCTCCCCTGCTCACACTGTCTCACTCTTTCTTTCAGAAATAAATAAAAATCATAAAAAAAAGAAATATTCACTGTTGAGCTTAGATCCTAATCTTTTAAATTTTTTAGGATCTACTGATTGGTGTGGAGGTACAGTGTCATGGATATTGTTATAGATACATCCATAGGTATAAGTATTCCAAGATTACAAAAATAATAGTCCTGGGACATTGGGTGACTCAGTCAGTTAAGCTTCCAACTCTTGGTTTCAGCTCAGGTCATAATCTCATGGTTTGTGAGATTGAGCCACATGTTGGGCTCTGCACTAACAGCAGAGTCTGCTTGGAATTTTTTCTTGCCCTCTCTCTCTGCCCCTACCCACTTATGTTCTCTCTCCTCTCTCTCTCTCTCTCTCTTCTCTAAACATAAATAAGTAAATTTTTAAAAAGTAATATTCTTACTATTTTATAAGCTTCATTTTGATTTTAAGCATTTTATTAAATTTTTGTGATAATGAAAAATATTCTTACCCTATTTTCAAAATTATTTAGTTGGCCACTGTAAGATATATCATAAAAAATTTTAACAAATTTATATTATTAGATATTTAGGTTGCATCAAATATTTTATGGCAATAAATAATACTGTACTGGACATCCTTATGAATAATTTGTTCACACTTTTTAATTATTTTCTTGGAAAAATATATGCAGTGCATACTTATTTTATCAAAATGCAAACATATTGTCCAGTTGCACTGCAGATAGTTTATCCTACTTTACACATCTACCAGTAAGATTTGAGAGATTTACTACCCTAACAATTTGTCATTCCTCCACATTAAGAATGTTTAATTTAATGCAATGAACAAATCTGTAGAAATATGTCTTATTTTTAAAAATACTGAATAATGTTTATGTTGGTAAGTACTGAAAGGAGCAAAGTGGCATAGGTATTTTGTGGGCTTCTTTAAAACCAATGCAACACGATTGTAGGAAGAAGAATTAATACTCACAAATCCTGTGGAAATCTTTGTTGCTCTTAATCGAAGAGTAAATTCTATAACACTGTATTTTCTTCTCTTTTGATAGACTGAATTACTGATACCTTCTCACCAGAGAGTGTCTGTATAGAAGAGCAATTATTTTTATAGTGGTGGTGAAGCAAAAAATCTATAAAGAATAACTTAAGTATAAAAATAATCCATTGGTACAAAATGGTGCTCTCAATCTGTAGCCTTAAAATGGCACCTTCCTCTCTCAAACATTTGGTAATGTCTATATTCTCTTAGTAATAAACGCTGAGTGAACAGTCATAGTCATCATAAATAAATGTATTTAGGGGCTCCTGGGTGGCTCAGTCAGTTGAGCGGCCGACTTCGGCTCAGGTCATGATTTCCTGGTGTGGGTTCGAGCCCCTTCCCCCCATCGGGCTCTGTGCTGACAGCCAGCTCAGAGCCTGGAGCCTGCTTCGGATTCTGTATCTCCCTCTCTCTCTGACCCTCCCTTGATCACGCTCTCTCTCTCTCTCTCTCTCTCAGAAATAAATAAAACATTAAAAAAATTTTTTTAAATTGTATTTAGCTAACACATCTTTAGTAGTCTCCCGTAAACATTAAAGAAAAATTAAATGTCTTAAGGAATATTGATAGTCAGAAAATTAAAAAAACAACAACAACCTGTAACTGCGAACGATGTGATTTCTTTGATTCATCACAATTAAAATGGATAAATTGAAACTGTAGTCCAATGAGTGATTATGCTATGTAAGTGAAAATTAGGGGCTATACTACCACCTAGTGGTCAAATGTGTGGCTCAAGGGAAACTATTGTCTTTTTTTTCTTTCTTTCCTTTTTTTCCTCCCCCAAATAAACATCAAACTGATACGTGATTGTCTTAAGGTTAAATGAGGTGTGTAATAATTAACAAATTTTGCCTGTGTTAGGTTCCTAACCACAGCACATTTTTTCTATTCACTTTAACAGTTTAAGCATTTACACGCAAGGAACGGAGATTTTATGATAGATATACATCTAAGTAAAAAATAATAGGCTAGTTTCCTTATGGAATGATCAAGGATAAATTTTTTTATGGATAAGGTAGTAACAGATACTCTAGACTACTTAAAAATCTTTGAAAGATAATGTTCCTCTTAAAATATTTCTCTATTTCAATAAAAACACATTTAGGTTTTGTTCATATAACACTATGGTGGACATTTCAAGATCTAGATAAATATTAGCTTAAACTAACAAGTATAGAAAAAAAATGGAATACCTTAGAGAAAATTACCTCTTAGAAATAAAATATATATAGTTTAAGAACTCGAGTTTTAAAATAAAATAAACACGACAGTATTTCTTTACATTGATCTTAAAAATATTATGTGCTATTTAAAGTGTGTTTTCTAAGATATAGTATGAATCTTTGTATGTGGTTGTGATTATGCATGTGCTCATATATTATATAAAATACAGGTTCTTTTTGTTAGATTGTACAGTCATAATGTGATAGCCATGACACACATAATGTGATAGCAAATACAAACAGACATTATTAAATAATATACCTGAATGCTTTTGTTGCTGGCTTGATAAATTATTAAGTTTGTATAGATGTTCACTCTTTTCAAAATTGTAGTGTATTCTTAAGAATAGTTTTCCTTTTGTTCTGCATGTTCTCTACATTTGCACCGTATATGCACCAGGAAACAACACATGAGGAATTTTTAAATATGATCTTTTATTATTTAAAAATCCACTGTAGGTTTATTTTATCATAAAATAATATTCTGTTAAAACAGCACACCTAGAAGACAAAATGATTTTTGTTAGTGTCTTATGCTATTTAACCAGAAAATAAAGGGAGTTATTTTAAGAAAATACCTGATGAAATATTAATTCATTAATTTATTTATTCACTGAATCCTTTTTTGGGGGGGCTCAAGTGAGCTAGGGGCAGAGAGAGAGAGAGAAACAGAGAGAGACAGAGAGGGAGAGGGAGGGGGAGGGAGAGAGAGAAAGAGAAGCTGGGGTCACCTAGGGCTCATGCTTTTACCCCAAAGGGGGGGAGCTCACCTAAATGGGGGCTTCAGGTTCACATGATGTGGAAATCAAATTCACCAACTGTGGGATCATGACCTAAGTTGAAGTCAGATGCTTAATGACTGAGGCACTCAGTCCTCCCCTATTCACCAAATACTTATTAAATTAAAAATACATAGATTGCCATATATAATTCCAAAGGTGGCTCTGAGTAGACAGACAAGGTCTTATTCACATAGAAATTTACATTCCTCATGTAACCTGCTCCTCCCCTTTCTCCCTTTTGTAGTATCTTAAGCAACAGATAAGGAAAATAAAAGTTTCATTGTTTGATGTCCTTGATTTTCTCTATTTTTAAATATTTTTTATTTCATCAATCCTTGCTGTCTTTGTTATTTTCTTTATTCTCTATTCTTCTTACTTTGTGGTAATTTGATCTTATTTTTCTAGATTCGTAATTTGAAAAGTGAGGTCACTCTTTGAGATTTTTTTTTCTAGTAGTATTTAAAGCTCTAATTTTCTTCCAAGTTCTGTTTTATCCACTTCCCATAAATTTTGATACATTGTATTTTAATTTCTTTAACTTTAAAATGCATTTTAATTACCCATTGACGATTTTTCTAGGTCTTTGGGTTATCTAGAAATGTGTTATTCAGTTTCTAAATATTAGGTGATTTTCCAGATATTATTGATATTGGATTATTGGAATATTCAATTATTGATTATTGATATCTATATTGATCTAGATATAGTATCATTGTAGTTGGAGAATATATTGGGTATAATTTGTTTTATGGCAAACCTGGTGTATCTTTTAAATGTACCTTGAAAATTTAAATTTTCTGCCAGCTTTAACTCTAATCAACATGAATGTTGATTAGATCAATTTGTTTGATGGTGCCTTAAAGGTTTCTATATGTTTATTAATTTTTTTCTAATGTTTCTTTGACAGTGCTTAAAAATCTATGATGTTAATGTTGGACTTGTGTTTTTCTCTTTAAAGGTCTATAAGATTCTACTTGATGAATTTTGAAGCTTCGTTTTTTCGTTGGTAAATATTTATAGATATTGTGTCCTGTGTTAAGTTGATCCTAATTCCACTATGAAATTACCTTCTTTTTTATGATAATCTTCTTAGCTCTAAACATTAATTTTTCAGGGACACCCTTGTGGCTCAGGAAGTTAAGCGTCCAACTCTTGATTTTGACTCGGGTCATGATCTCAGGGTTAGTGACTTTGAGCCCTGCATTGGCTCTACACTGGCAGTGTGAGCCTGTTTGGGATACTCTCTCTCTCCCTCTCTCCTTGTCCCTCCACCACTCATGCTGTCTCTCTCTATCTCAAAATAAATGAATAAATAACAACTTAAAACAATAAGATAACATGATTTTTACATATATAAACATAGCCACTCCAGCTGTCTTTCTTTTTGTGTTTAGCATATGATAGATTTTTTTCATCATTTTACTTTTAACTTGTGACATATGTTAAATTTTTTTGTAAAAACCATTTAGTTGTCTTACTTTTTAAAACATCGAATGTGATAATGTATTCCTTTTAATTGAAGTATTTAAGCCATTCATACTATTGTGACATTTTCTTTTGTTTGAAGGACGACTCCCTTAAAGTTTTGTATTGTATATGTGTTGGTTAGGAAGATTTTAAGTTTTTAGACATTAAGTAAAGTCTTTATTTCCCTTTCCTTATGTAATAGATATTCACTAGGCAAAGGTAGATTGACAGTTTTGTGTTGTTATGTTTTGGTTCGGTTTTTCAAGACATTATAATAATTTAGATAAAAGAACATTTTTAGTTTGTTTTGGTTCTTTGAAGTATGTATTTTGAAAGTACTTTAAGACTTTTTTTTTACTAATTTTATTATTTATATCATTCCTTTATTAATTTTGTTTGATCATATTTTTTCTTTACTGTGAGTTGTATTTTCCTGATTCTTTGAATGCTTGGTGGTTTTGATCACATGTCGGATAAAGTGAATTTACCTTGTTGGGTGCTAAATATTTGCATGCATAAAAGATATTCTTGAAATGACTTAAAAAATCAATCCTCTTGGATCTTTGTTACCATAATGTTTAAGTATCCATAATCTCTGGATATTTCATAGCTATCAAGGTAAGATACTTCTTGGTACTAAATCCAATGTCCATGAATTATGAGACTTTCCACCTGCCCTGTGCATATTTCGACACAGTTCCTTCTAATATTTAGACTTTAGGTAATTCTTTCTCTGGAGTCGGGTGACTTCTTCATACATGTCCCCTAATCTGTACTGAGATCCATAAAGTATGATGAAGAATTTCAGATCTTTTTTTTTGTGGGGGGGCAACTTTTTCTTCTCTACTCTGTGCTACAGACTCTGGCCAGCAGGGCTTCCCTGGATTGCTATTTGTTTCCTGAACTGAGGGAAACTCCTGAACTGTGTCTTCTTCCTGGGGTTTCCCTCCTTATGTGTGGGATCTCTCTGGGTAGGAAGCTGAGACAATTATACAACTCAACTGATGTTTCTTCTTTTCAACTCTAAAAGATCACTGAACTTTTCTGCCTGTAATCTAGTGTGTTTTGTGGACCATTGTTGCATACCTTTAGCTTAGTCTTTTGGTTGTTTCAGATGGGAATTTGTTTCCTGTTATTCCATTAGAAAAAACTTACCTTCACTTTTTTCAAGTTTTGATTTTCAAACAATTTAAAGATTTTAGCAAACTTTAAGAATCCTTATCCCTTTCACTTAGATTATCTACTTTTTAATATTTTACCATATTTTCTGTCCATATATTTTTAAATCAATTTTTTCTGAATTATTTGAAAGAAGTTATAGAGAACATGATCTCTCAGTCCTTAATACATGGGCACATAGCTCATAAGAAAGAGAAACACATAAACCAAATAACAAAAGTGTTGTGTTATTCCAATGATGTAAAAGCAAATGTCTTCTGATGTTTCTGTTTATCAAAATAGAGGAAATAAATTCATCAAGCCAATAGTTGAGAATTAATTTGTTCCATGTTAGATATTGACATCTATAAGACACATTCCAGCTAATGAGAGTAGCAGTTATAAAAAATAATAAGAAAGCAGAGCTTAAAACATGCAGTCTTTATAAATTATGTGATAAACTCTGCATTGTAAAGAACCTAAGGAGTTAAATATTAAGAGTTTAAATAAAGTCTTTTTGTATTTGTAACTTATCTTATTTGCTACTTTGTAGAAAATAGATGTAAGGTCCCAGAAGAGCAAACAAAGCAAGGCATACGTCATAAACTGTGACCCTAATATAGGAAAATTTTCATGGTGACTTGACATAGATTACTTGCTATGGAGTTGGAGAAACATAGAAATACTTGATTTAAAAATTATGCAAAATAGGGATCAATCGATGACGAACTAGATACAGGGAGTAAAGGAAGTAAACTCTAAGATATATTTGAACTTGATCATTAGTGATTCTACTTATTGAAATGAAGAAGATACATTGGGTTTTCTTTTTTGATGCTTAGGAGTAATGAATGTTGATTTTTGAAGTGGACAATTAATAACACATCTCTATTAGGTATCTATCACTATGTAACAAATTACTCCCAAAATTTCTGTCTTCAAAATCAATTAACATTAAACTCACACAATTTATTAGAGTTAACAATCTAAGAGTGGCTTTACTGGACCCTTCTGGCTCTGCCTCTTACGACATCACGGTCAAGGTGGTGGCTGGGGCTGCACTGATCTGACTCCTTGATCAGAGCTGGAGGATCCAGGGCCAAAGAACTCACTCAAATGTTTGCGTGTTAATGTTGATTGAGGCAGTTTCTCACCATAATTACTTCCTTTTAGAACTACTTGAGTGTACTTATGAATGGCACCTGGCTTCCCCAGAATGACTCATCCAAAAAAGAGCCAGGCAGAAGCCACAAGGACACTTATTCCCCAGCCTCATACGTCACACAATAATATCCTCCTAATTACACAGGTCAGCCTTATTCAGTGTATGAGAGGGCTATACAAAGCTGTGAATTTCCAGACAATAGAGTCATGGGCTTCTTGATGGCTGACCGTCATAAACCCTCTTTTCCTTACATGTTTATAACCAACTGAAAAGTAGATGTAGGAGTGTATTTGTTGTGGAAACTAAATGAAAAATTAGCAGGAACAGTAGGATAGTTAATATATCCTTGAGCTGGAGAAGTGGCTATTTAATTAGTCACTGTCATGTCCAGATAATGGCAGACTTCTCCCTTGGGTGCTGTCCCAAGTCACAAAGTAGAAATACATAAATATTGTGGAGAGGCTGGCTGATTCTCAAGAAGAGAGCTCAAAGGAACCAAAGAGATGCATGAAAATCTTGCTTTTCTGCTGGAAGAAGAGTAAGAGAAGGACAAAGTAAAATAAGTTATTTTAATATTCCTAAGAAAATTACTTTTAAATAGAAGAATAAGGTTGGGGGAACATGGAGATTTTTCCTATAACAATGATCTTGAGTTTGGTACTTCTAACATACCTTGAAAGTATATGTCCAATCTCCATTTCTTAATCTTATTCGAGGAACTAAACCGGAGATAAAAAATTAGATTTGCAAAACATAACGCCCTGTACACTACTGAGATTAACCTGAGAGTATAAAGAGAGTAAAAAGAGAAAAATGTCTGTTAAACATTTCATTATAGAGAAATATTTATGTTCTTTATTCTTTAATATGGTAAAATCACAGTGTAACGATCACCAAAGCATTTGACATGACATTAATGTACTTTCTCAGTCATCTTTATTGTTTCTTGGATAGTTGCTCAGAAGTGAAAATGAGTTTATTTTATATAAAATAGTGAAGATGATACGTCATTCAGGCTTTTGGGTATGCAGGCATACACATGGATTAGTAATCTGAAAACTTTATGAAGAGATGGCTAAAAATTGATGTTTGCACAGGACCAATATGTACTGGAATGTGAAATAAAATTTTTTGGTGAGTAAAATTGGCAGGTTTTTAAAGAAGGTGTATTAAAATATTTATATATTTATCCTTAACTTTTTGGCTTGGCATTTTATTTCATGGAAACCATTCACTAACCTAATGTTACATTAATTTGTATATTTGATAATCATTGGTCTATTTTATCATTTTCTCCCAATTTTAAGTAAATGCTGTAAGTTTACAGTTTCTCTGCCCAGCATGTATGGAGAAAAGCAGGCTGTATGTGTCCACACAAAAAGCAGTCTTGTGTTCTTCAAATTTTGTCCTAGTCATTATGTATCACAAAATGGCATAATGCAATCATTCTATTTCCATCTTCGTGCAATAAATTTGAAATTATACTTGTACATTTTATATAAAATTATGCATCAAATTTCAATAACACTTTACTATAATTAATGTTATTAATTGCTCCGCTATTTCTAATTCAAGGGAGTCTTTCATTTCATTGTGCATCTGCTAGTGTTTTCTCATTATAATATTTAAATGTAAAAAGAGTGTTATGTGACCAGAAATATTTGTGAGATTCTAGACTAAACCATGTACTGTCTGGCGGTGTTCTGGGAAAGAAGTCTGAAAAGATAAGCAGGATCCAACAATAGGTGGTCTTGATATCATGCACAGAGAATCAGGGATATATATTCTTTTATTTATTAATTTATTTTTGAATGTTTATTTATTTTGAGAAAGAAAGCAAGCAAGCAAGCAGGGGAGGTGCAGAGAGAGACAGAGAGAGAATCCCAAGAGGGTTCACCCTGTCAGTACAGAGTCTGATGCAGGGCTCAAATCCACCAACGGTGAGATCATGACCTGAGTTGAAACCAAGAGTCAGAGGTTCAGCCGACTGAGCCACCCAGGTGCCCCAGGGATTCTTCTCATGTCTTCTGCCCATTTTATCACTGGATTATTTGTTTTTCAGGTGTGGAGTTTGGTGAGTTCTTTACAGATTTTGGATACTAGCCCTTTATCTGATATGTCATTTGCATAGAAGCACATGTACCCCAATGTTCATAGTGACTCTTTCAACAATAGCCAAATCATGGAAAGATATTATAATGAGAAAACACATGCAAGGCGAAGGAAACAATCAATAAAACTAATAGGCAACTGGGAATGGGAAAAGATAGCCGCAAATGACATATCAGATAAAGGGCTAGTATCCAAAATCTATAAGGAACTCACCAAACTCCACACCCTAAAAACAAATTAATCCAGTGAAGAAATGAGCAGAAGACATGAGCAGACACTTCTCCAAAGAGGACATCCAGATGGCCAACAAACACATGAAATGATGCTCAATGTCACTCATCATCAGGGATATACAATTTAAAAACACACAGAGAGGCCACCTCACACCAGTCAGAGTGGCTAAAATGAACAAATCAGGAGACTATAGATGCTGGCGAGGATGTGGAGAAACAGGCACCCTCCTACACTGTTGGTAGGAATGTAAACTGGTGCAGCCCCTCTGGAAAACAGTGTGGAGGTTCCTCAAAAAATTAACAATAGAACTCCCCTATGACCCAGCAATAGCACTGCTAGGAATTTACCTGAGGGATACCAGAGTGCTGGTGCATAGGGGCACATGTACCCTAATGTTCATAGCAGCACTCTCAACAATAGCCAAAACATGGAAGGAGCCTAAGTGTCCACCAACTGATGAAGGGATCAAGAAGATGTGGTTTATCTACACAATGGAATATTACATGGCGATGAGAAAGCATGAAATCTGGCCATTTGTAGCAATGTGGATGGAACTTGAAGGTGTTTTGCTGAGTGAAATAAGTCAGGCAGAGAAGGACAGATATCATATGTTTTCAATTATAAGTGGAACAGGAGAAACCTAACAGAGGACCACGGGGGAGGGGAAGGGAAAAATAGTTGGGGAGAGAGAGGGAGGCAAACCATGAGAGACTCTTGAATACTGAGAACAAACTGAGGGCTTATGGGAGTGGGGGAGAGGGGAAGGGGAGTGATAGGCATGGAGGAGGGCACTTGTTGGGATGAGCACTGGGTGTTATATGGAAACCAACTTGACAATAAACTATGAAAGAAAAATAAATAAAAAACAGATTCTTCAATGTTTTTAAAGATTCCCTATAATTAGCTACTGTTGCATATTTTGTTTATGCAGAAGAGCCCTGATCACTTTTCATTAAACATTTAAAAGAATTTGATTTAGAGATAGAGAAACTAAATGGAATTATTTCATACTTTGTATCTTTTAATGTTTATTTTAGAGAGAGAGAGTGCATGCATACACGTGCTCACAAGCAGGAGAGGGGAAGGCAGAGGGGACAGAGGATCGAAAGCAGGCTCTGCACTGACTGCAGGGAGCCACAAACTGAATCATGAGATCAGAACCTGAGCCAAACTCAGACACTCAACCAAATAAACCACCCAACCACCCATGTATTTTGTATTTTAATATGCCATTGAAAAACTTAGTTCTCTGAAAAGTCAGTCTCAAAAACTTATCTCTTCCTAGAGCAATTTTTTGAAATGATTTAAATAAAGCAACTATTTGTGACTGTCCATTGAGGCACAGCTCCATACATAGCAGTGGGGGGGAAATTACTTTTATCATGTTTAGATGATTAAAAGTAATTTGAGATATTGAAAATGCCCAGGAAATTGGGAATTGTTAATCTATTTGACGGCATTTAGGGACATAATATAGGACTTTTATAAATAGTATAAACGTGTACTATAAGTAGTATAAAGTATAAATTGTATAAAGTATCGACTGCTATAAATTTGTTTCTTCTAGATTATGTCAGCAATTTATGTTTCTTGTGTTTATGTTCATATCTTAATTAGGAAATTTCAATATATATTTTGAGATGACTCACTTGAAATTTCTCCATTTCTTTCACTTATGGGCTTAAAATCCACTAAAATCATATGACCGATTTGATACTTATTTTGCATTAGAACTTTTTAAAGTTTTTATTTAAATTCCAATTAGTTAACACATAGCATAATATTAGTTTCAGGTGTGCAAAACAGTGATTCAACAATTCCATAGAACATTCTGTGCTCATCTCAAGTGCCCTCCTTAATCCCCATCACCTATTTAACCCCTCCCCCACTTCTGGTATCCATCATTTGTTCTCTATAGTTAACAGTCTGTTTGTTGGTTTGCCTATCTCTCTTTTTCCCCTTTGCTCACTTATTTTATTTCTTAAATTCCACATATGAGTGAAATCATGTGGTATTTGTCTTTCTTTGACTGATTTATTTCATTCAGCATAATACTCTGTAGCTCCATCCATGTCATNTTTTATAAAATATATATATATATATATATATATATATATATATATATATATATATATATATATATATACCACATCTTCTTTATCCATTCATGAGTCAATGGACATTGGGCTATTTCCATAATTTGGCTATTGTAGATAGTGCTGTTATAAACATCAAGTACATGCATCCCTTTGAATTAGTATTTTTGTATTCTTTGGATAAATACCTAGTTGTGCAATCGGTGGATTTTAGGATAGTTCTATTTTTAGCTTTTCAGGAACCTCCATACTGTTTTCCAGAGTGGCTGTAGCATTTTACATTCCCACCAATAGTCAAAAGATTCCCCTTTCTCCACATCCTCCCCAACACTTGTTTCTCATAGTGTTGATTGTAGCCATTCTGAGAGGTGTGAGATGATATCTCATAGTTTTGATTTGTATTTCTAGCATCCTTTGATAAATTTAAAATGGTTTCCTACTTCATGTTTCCTTACAATCACCTTTTTTATAGACATTACCAATTCTTTAAACCCACATACTTCCATAAAGAAAGTAAATATCCCAAGGCTTTTGTGTTTTCTAATTGTCTTGAATCTTTTTTATTCATATTTTAAATTAATAGTTGTTTTTACAGTAGAAGTATGGAAACAAAATGACTTCCAAGATAAGTTTAGTTTGCACAAAGATGTATTGTCTTGCCTAAAGAATGGTGATAAATGTTTAAGATGCTCTCTCAGAATTGATTTACATTTAATCTCTCCCACACCAAGCAGCAGCACATTCAAAACTTAACAGGAATATGAAGTAATGAATTGAGGCAAGAATTCCATGGTATTTCTCTGAGACAGTTCACTTCTAGCAACACCTAATGAAGTCCTCATTAAGTTAAATGATTGTTACTTTCAATAGGATTCACATGACTTCAGAAATCTTGAAGACAAGTAAAAATGTATTCTAACTCTATAAGTAAAGCTTGCTCTTAAAATTTAGCCAATCTGATATAGTCCAGGTACAGAATACCCTGAAGTCTTGCAAATACTTGAAGAAGTTACTGTTAAACCTTATGAAGTTATTCTGTTTCTTAAATTGTGGTTATATTGGCATGTTTCTTTCCTGGAGAATTCTTTAAAACTTTTTTTTTTTTTTAGTATTCAGTCATTATTAAAATTTCACACTTTAGAGAACTTTCTATAAGTCTGCAAGATTACTCTAGTAACTCACTCCTAGCCACTGGACAAAATTATTAAATTATATTAAAATAGTTTACATATTCAAAAGGATTTATATGTAAAATTCTAGAGAAATTTGTAAAATGTATGTACTCATAGAGGAATACCGCATTATGGCTTAAGAAAGAAATACACAGCTACTAGTTTTAATAACTGATAAAACATACAGTTGAATATAAATTTTCAAACTATAATCAAGAGTATAATCAAGTTTTAGTATCTTGTGAGTAAATATCTTGAATTTTATGAAGTCATATCTATATATACAGGGTGGTGTTATCTGCTTCACTATCATTATGAAAGTTAACTTGTTAAACTGTCAAGGACATGATATGCTAATAAACAGATAATTTCAGATGAATTACAACCAGTCAACATTCCCCATAAATTCCCAGATTTCTCCTCAGATTATTAAGTTAGATATTATGGTGTTGTCACTTAATGCATTCAGATTCGATGGGTCATTTTAGACCATGACAAGAATTTAAAGTAAAATTAATCACTTAGTTATTGCAAAGAAAGCAATGCATTCAGTGGTCAGCATGAAAATACAAAACACCTTATATTAAAATTATTGACTATTCCATGTTATTTGATTATTTAAATAATAATATGTAAAGAAAATACTTATTCAGCCATATATGCTGTATCACTGTATGAAAAAATACCTATGAACATAGAACATATTTGATGTATGCAAATTATAGCATGAATATTTATAAGATTTTTATAAATATACACTTCCTTTATGAATTCCTTAATGCTAGTACTCACCTTAATGGGTTATTTTGAGGGTAATTAAAGTGAGATAATGTATGTAAGATAATTTACTCACAAAATTAATTAGCTAAATGGTATATGCTGACAGACACATTTTAAGAACTCTAATGACTAGGAAAAGAGGTTTGACGCTGACCATAGGGAGAGCATGACAGGAAGTTGGCGATGACAAAGGTAACATTGAAGGTCAGTGCTGGAAGGCAATGGGAAAGAACCACCTTAACCTCATCAATATTTTCAGAAATAATGACTTGTTCTCTAGTTACATGAAGATTGTTTCTTCTTCTCTTGTTTTGAATATTTGGACTTTAATAAATTAGTTATCCCATCACTCTTTGTTTATTGCTATTCCTTTAAAAATATACTGTCTTGCTATATTGATATGCTTCCTTTGGTTCACTTTTTTCTCTTAGTAGTTGTATTTGGATTAAACTAAATACTTATTAATTTGAAAAATTTAAGAAAATATACTTTCTTTATATATAGCTTTATCTGTAGACGACTCAAATGGGGCTGATGGCTAATAAATAGGTTAACCAAATTATTTCATTAGCGATTGTAACTAAAGTATGATAGGGTTGATTCTATGGTAGGGAAAACAGAAGCATGCAGAACTGAGCTATGTGAACGGTAGGATGTGCTATTTAACAAAAATGTTTTGTTGTTAACTCTCTTTTCCTTTTCATGATTAATAAAGACTCACCTGTTTTCTTCCCTCTCTGTCTCCCATTCCACCCTGATCCCTACCAACCTTTTAATTTCCTTTGTCCCTACACCTTTAGTTATGTGACCCAGTTTATGACATTTATGTCTTATAGTTTTGTGCATAAATATATACACACATACCTTTGTGTGTATGTACATGTATATAATTAAATACTAAAATACTTGAAAATGGAAAGCAATAAACTGACTTTCAGGTCAAATTCTTGTTCTGTTTTATTTATTTATTTATTTATTTATTTTTTATAGATGAAGCAATTGAAGAAGTGAAAAGTTAAATTTAACTTTTAATCAGTGGCAGGATACACTCTCCCTTCATTGGCATTGTGTTTTTTTGTTTGTTTATAAATTTCTTTGACACTAACATTTATTGAAAAGAAAATTTATATATCTATATTTTATTAACCATGACTAGTATTGTGCAATATTCAATTAGGACATCATAAGAATTTTTTATTAAGTAATTTTAAATGATACTGAGAAAATAAGTAAGGGTTGTACTGTCCAATTATAATTCTTCTTAGCAAACAAGTAAGTAGAATAAGGGGCCAAAATTTGCCAGAGTGATACCTGACATGAAGGAAAACTTGTGTTTGGAAATGAACAAGAGAGGGGATTGAGGAAATCATGTATAGATTATGCAAAAGTAGGATGATTATCTTGTACATTACTAATGCAGCTTGCAATTCAACGGCCTCTCTTTCTGTTACATTTGAAGATGAATTGGAAGGGTGCTTTAATCATTTCCACATTTGTAAGCCTTTATTTTTCTCCATGCTGGCTGGCAGCTCTACCTTAGATCAGTAAGGTCTGTGCCTGTCCAGATGCACGATATAATCAGCGCGGGAATCTACCATTTGATCAAACAACAAAAAGTAATTGGCATGTCCATGGCATTTTTTCTCTCTGGCCTTCAACTGCTGTATTCATTCATTTTCTGGTTGCGCTTTCGGTATTTGACACCAGTGCCAAAAAGTGGTCATTTGTTCTTTAGTAAATAGGATAATGGTATACAACACTGAAAAAATAGACATCAAAATGGGCAGCTCAATATCAAAAGAGCTCTAATCCCCCTATAATTCTCATTCTCTCCTAAACAGCTGCTAGATTAACAAACTCATTTTTTAAAAAGTCAATTTTCAGAATGTAGAATTTGTTAGCAGGCACTGACCAAGTTAACTCTCTCAAGATCCACTACTAATAACGTGGCCGAAAGCTTCCGGGACGTCTGGGATGGCTGTCGGGTACTTTTCGTGTGCTGTCACGTGAAGGTAGGTTGGAATTGCAGAAATACGTGCTGGGGTTTTCAACAGGTAGGTATTTTCTTGGCTTTTGATTTCTTAGAAGACATTCAAATTGGGAAGAAAGGAAAAGGAAAAGGGCAAAAAGTGAAAAGGTCAATTTGGCATTTTCTGTTAAGCATGGGATCAAGTCTACTACATATTATATAGCTGGAGGTGAGGCGGGACAAAGAAGAGGCAGTGTGGCTGGGCCCTACCTGGCTAGCATGTGCTGGAATGGCTCCATATTGGCCCCAAGAGTGGATTTTGGAAAGTTTCCCAAGTTAGTTGTTAAAAACACTCGTCAAACATTGAGTTTTGTAAACTTAAAAAAATTAAAATACACTAAAAATGAAAGGTAGTGAACACTCCAACTTACATCTACTCCACATTCAAAAAAGTTACACAGCTTAAAATCACCCATTGTGGTAGAATTCGCACCATGCACACAAGCAAAATGCAATTTTTTTTTTCTGTTAAACCAGTTGCTAATTATTTACCAGCATATAATGGCTGGACCCAGAGCCTTAAACTTAAAGGTTAGACCTTATACTTCAGCTTCTAATGCTAAAGGGATCTTGCAAGCTAGAACAATAAATCTCTGAGGCAGAAGATAATAATTGATGACTAAAAGGACTTTCAACATTGATAGAACTTGGATGTGGAATTAAACTAATATAAACAAAAATTTCAAGTGATGTAACTTAAGGGCTTTTGGGTGGCTCAGTTGGTTAAGTGTCCGACTTCGGCTCAGGTCATGTTCTCACGGTTCTTGAGTTTGAGCCCCGCAACAGGCTCTGTGCTGACAGCTCTGAGCATGGAGCCTGCTTTGGATTCTGTGTCTCCCTCTCTCTCTGCCCCTCCTCTGCTTCTGTGCTCTCTCTCTTTCTCTCTCTCACTCTCTCTCTCAAAGATAAATAAATACATTTAAAAAAATAAGGTAACATATCCTAACATATGACCCATATCCACTAAAACAAAATTGTTTACATTAAGTCATCCTTCCTCTACAATTCCTATTGATGGAAAAGCCTTTCTGGATTCTAGTCATTGTTAAGTTAATTTTATCATGCCATGAATTTATTTTTAGTATATATGAATTAATTTACTTACATGATCTTATTATGTTATGTTACAATTATGCTCTTCTGGAGTGACTATAATATTGGCATAAAAATCAAGTCAAATGAAACAAAATAACAAGCAAATAAAGGAAATATCACAAATCTTGGAAAAAACAGTGAATCAAAGCAAAGAAAGTTATACAACTGAATATCATTAACATGAGGCTACGAATTGAATTAAATGATGCAATTGTAAAAGGCATCTGATAGAAAATGATACCCATAGATGTTTTAGTCACCTTCTTCCCATTAGTATAACTTAGATGTCACCTGAAGATATTGCTGTCACTAAAAACTTCTGGGGTAGAGGCTTTCTTTCTGTCACATGTCTTTACCTGATACACTTTGTGCCAGAAAATCTTGTCCCTGAGCCTCAGGGAAAAGAATTCTGCAGAGACCGCTCCTATTTCCAATTCATTCCATTTCCCTTCTTCAGATACTGTGGTTGGAATTCTTGCCTTAAGACTGTGCCATCATCGATTATTCATAACTGATCTAAGATAATAATTTGTTCAAAATAATACTAATAGAGTATTTGATTATGTATGTTCATGTATATATCCTATGTATTAGGTTCCAAAAATGCCTAAATAGTTCCCTGGGACTATCTTAAGTCATTAAAAAACCTAACTCATTAGAGTATTTATTTAAATATTTCCATCATGCTAAACACATAAACCCTGAAATGCAGTCAATTTACAGAATTTTTATCTAAAGATTCACCTCCAGTTTCCATGTTATCTATTTATCTAATCAGACAAGGGGAAATATAAATACCATTTTTCTACCCTAGTAACTGATAAAAAGTTTGTGGATTTCTAGTGGCTAATGAGAGATAGAAATAAGGAAATGATAAGTTTACATTTAACAATAAGAAGGCTAATATCTAATTCCCTTCTCATCTTACTTTCTTCCTCTAAAATTAAAGACAGTCAGAAACATTCATATATTAAGATGACTAAAAAAGTTGAACTAATTGTTCATTATTTAAAATGAAATGTATTAGAACCTCAAAGACAAGAGCCACAGGATGATTAGTTTTCAACACATATACTTGCATGTACATTAATACATTAGTTTTGGAGGCCGGCTCCGCCCAGGGTCCAGGGGTCCCTGAAGGATGGACAGTGTCAGCGAGGGAGGGAGGAGAGAGCCAGGAGAATCTTTCTGATCACCAGGCAGGCATCTCTGCTCTGGCGGGGGCTCAACTTTATTTTATAATTAAGTGTTTGGGGGATGGCACAGAAGTGGCATTTGCCTTAGACAATGATTTCTGATGACAAACTTCTTTGATATGTAAGAATTTCCCGGAACTTAGATTTGTAGAAGACTCTTTCATAACCTTTATCAATAGTGATTGAGGTAGAGGATTTAGATGCTTATCCTATGGGGAAGGAAGGTATCTTTAGCACAAGAGACAATGTTTTTAGCATTAAAAGGCACTTATTATCATGAATCGGGTAAAGTGCCTCTTGACCACTCACCCCACATCTTTCTCTGTATGATGTGCACAAGCCAGCAATGGCTATGAGTTAAAGCTTTTATTGAACATGTATTTCTTCCGTATGAAAGACAATAGCAAGCATTATTTCAGAAAATCAGCCAGAAGAATAAAATAAATCTACTGGAAAAGTATGTATATACTGCATCTCTAAAGATAAACAGATAATAATATCAGTTATAGTTGCTGTTTACAAGTATCAAACACTATTTTAAAATGAAGTACATGTATTGATTTATTTCATTATATTTCTCTTTAAAAAATGCACAATGTAGGTAGCTTTATTATCTTTTGTTCACCTAAACTTTTTTTTTCAATTTTTTATTTATTTTTGAGAGAAAGAAAGAGACAGCATGAGCCAGGGAGGGTCAGAGAGAGAGAGGGAGACACAGAATACGAAGACAGTCTCCAGGCTCTGAGCTAGCTGTCAGCACAGAGTCCAACACGGTGCTTGAACCCATGAACCGTGAGATCATGACCTGAAGTGAAGTCAGACATTTAACCGACTGAGCCACCCAGGTGCCTCTGTTCATCTAAACTTCTAAAGGTTCAGTGTATGAGAAACTTTGACAATTGACCTATGTTATTTTACCTCTGAAGTGAATCCTACTGAAAATTCTGAAATAACTTTGGCATCAATTTTAATTTATCTTTCTTTTTAATTAGATTATGTGAGAACTATTATTTTAGGGCAACTTATTTATACTTAGTTAGCTATTTCTCTTGCTTTAGCTGAATATCTTGGGGAAAATAGGATAGATTCGAGTGGGAGGGACCAGACAGAGACAATGCAAAAGACAATAGGAATTTCTCATAATGGCATAGATTTTGGAGTAATTTCAAATATGTAAATATCCAAGATCCTTCATAAGAATTCATAGGCAGTGGTTCAGTAGCTTAAGCATCTGATTTCAGCTCAGGTCATCATCTCACAGTTTGCGAGTCCAAGCCCTATGTTGGCCTCTGTGCTGACAGCTCAAAGCCTGGAGCCTGCTTTGGATACTGTGTCTCCCTCTCTTTCTCTGCCCCTCCCCTACTCATGCTCTGTCTCTCAAAAAATAAATAGATATTAAAAGAATTAAAAGATAATTCATTGGCTAATCTTTTAAATCACCATGGGGTTGTCTCTGTTTATTATATATGAAAAAGATATTTTATTGCTTTATTAGACTTTTTTTTCCTTTTCCTCTTAAGCTTGTATATTACTTTATGTTGGAAAACTACTGAAAAGAAGAGCAATGAATAAATGAACTTTTTACAGGTGATAATGATTGATAACATAACTTAGGGATTAATGTGAAGTTATCATTACAAAACTTGAGTCAGAATGTACCAATTTTCTTTAAAATGTGGAATATGTTTTAAAATAAAGAACAAGGATGAGCAAACATAATATTGAGGTGCCTTTATCAGTAGACTTTCATACAAGTCTATAAATCATGCTTCAACTCTATGTATTTAATGTATTCCAGGGCTCCCATTATGTTTGAATGATGAAGCAAAATGGTATATTTCTACTGATGCATTGCTCTTTTGAAAGAAATGAATTTGAAAGATGACTCTGATTTGCAATACCTACAACTTTATGCAAATATATAATTTAATCACATCATATAGAATGCCAGCTAAAACAAAAAATAGTTCAATATCAAATATTGAAAAAACGTTACCTTGGAAAATTATTCAAGTAAAAGTGATGTGTGGGAAATTTCATGCTTTGGTAATTTATCAGCCCAACTGGTATATATTTAGACACACATGAATATGCTTTTCACCCACATGTTACCTAACCTGCTAAGTTTTAGAACATAAGCCAATTAAATCATTCTCAAAGTGATCTTATATCGCTAATTTTCATAAAAATAACTCAAGTTTTTCCTAGTATTACTATTCTTTAAGCAGTGGTGATGTAGTGGAAGAAACTCAAAGTAAACAAGCACATAATTCAAAATAAAACAAAAGTAAAAGCCACAGTTTAGTAGCTCTATTTTTATTGATTTTTGTATATTGCACTTTTTTTGGTTGACAATATTGTGACGTTATTCAGTAACAAATTTCTTCATATAATGGATTTGCTGGTAATATCCAAGTGACTCTGATATTTTCTATAATATTTTTTCAAAAATTTATAATGAATACCTTTTTATTATAGTATTCCAGTATGCTGATAAGATCTTATCAGTAGATATAAAAACTTATCTGCTTACCAAAATAATCACCATGATCATACTTACATTTTTCTGATGAAATTTACCCAAACTGATATTGGAGAGGCGAATGTTTATAATCTCTTTATTCACACATTCATTCATTTGTTCACCAAATATTGTCTGGACATTCTCTCCATGTCAACATTGTTCTACAGCCCATTTTTAGTGCTCAGACAAACACAAAATTGCCCGTGTGATATTTGTCAGAAGAGCCCAACATTAAGCAATATAAATATTTTAACTACACAGAAGTTTACAAATATGATACATCTGTGGCAGGGATGAGAAATAGGGTTTTGAGAAGTCAGAGAGTTTATTAGGATATTATGTAAGGTGATAAAAGAATTCCTTTAAAAAGATAATATTTTATCAAAGAATGAAGTGAAAAGATACTGATGTGATTCTCTAGGGGAAGAGCATCCAAAACAAAGGAAAAGAATGTACAAAATGTCTGGGTTGGGGGCATCCTCTCTATTAGAATGAGACTTAAAGGAGTGGGCAAAAGGGAGAAAACAGCATATACAGGCAAATGATTCAGGGAGAAACTGTACTACGCATCTCAAGCCACTGTATAGATTTTGGCATTTACTTTCAGGAAGAAGGGAAGAGGGGAAGCTATTGGTGGGTTTTCCACATGACACGGCTTCTGTTTTATCAAAATTACTCTGATTGCTGTGTTGCGAATAGACTACATGGGAACAAAGAGGGAAGCAGGACGGCCGGTTATTACATTCTCTTGGATGCTATGAAACATCATGTGGACTCTCCATCAGGGATAAAGCACTCATTTCCCAAGTTGCTGAGAGTGTTGGCAGCTGATGGCTTCCAGGTGAGTCGGTGCCAGGAATTTCCCTTGGCTGAAGGAAGATGCTCACCTGAGGCTTACACCTGGTCCCTGAACATCAGTTCAGTTCATCTCTGAAGGGTTATCCCAGTCTAAAACCTCCTGGATGGTTGTTAAAGGCTTCTTGCCACTGAATCACAGGTCAACGTTCTCCCTCCACTTGGTCATGCTCCCAATTATTTTTTTACAAGTGTTGTTCTAGAAAGCCCTCCTCAAAAAAAGTGCATGCATATGTCTCCATTGCAGAGCCTATTTTCAAGGTAACCCTACGTAGGACAGTTATAATTTGCAATAATCCATGGCAGTAATAATGGCGTGGCCGATGAGCTTTATATTGCTAAATCCCTTGATTAATTCCTGTCCATCACCAGGATTTGACACTGCTGGTTTCTCTCTTCTTCTGAGACGATTGGTTCATTTGGTCTTCAGAATATCAAATTCATCTTATTTTCCACTTACACATATGTTAAGTCCTAATCAGTCGTTTGTCTTCTTCTTCTCCACATTCTGTATTCTAAGTGTCACAGCGTCTCAGGGTCTGGTCCTTCATCCCTCTTTTGTAGCTATCCTCATTCCTTATAAGTTGATAAAATTTCAAGTTTCTCAGTTACACAGGTGAAAATCCTTGCTGTCATCACTTATTCCTTTCTTCCTTTCATACACTATGATGAGTCTTTCAAAAAAATCTCGTTAGCTCTACCTTTGAAATATATCTGTAATTCAATCACTTTTCATCATACCATTGTCTCCACACAGTCCCATCGACAGTTGTTCCACACCTGGTTTATTTTAATAGTTTCCCAACTGATACCTCTACTTCCACTTTTGCAGATGCTATTGGTAGCCATAATTGCCCTTGGAAATCTTAAGTCAGATCTTGATACTTGTATTTATAGATTTTCCAGGGACTGACTTCTGACTGAGAGCAAAACCCTATTGCCATGCTATGATTTGGTTTGTAATTGCTAACTTGAAAGAGATTTATTCTCTGCAGGCTCCCCTCCAGGAAGGAGCTGGCCGCCTGAAAAGGTGTATGAAGACCAGAAGGTGTAGACAGAGAAACCAAAGCTCTATCTAGCCCACATCAAATAACAAAATTTTATCACAGACTTCTGATTTCAGTGGGGTATGTGTGTTTGTGTGTGTGAGATGCATCTAATTCTATCGGTGCCAACAAGATGAGGCTGGGGTGAAGATTCTGTCTTATCACATTGTTATATCTCAGCACTGATTTCACCAGGTGTGAGAAGTCAGTGATTCCTTCCTTGTGCGGCATAAAACCCAAAGGGTCTGGGGTGGATTCCTTGAAATCTGTCATCTCAGATTTCACTTGTGCACTGCCTAAGAATCAAACATGGGGAACAGTGACACACACATCCACCAATCTTGCCTCTACAGCTGTTCCTTAGTGAACATGCTCAAATAGATCAACATGTAGGCTGCTTGGACATTTGTTTTTGTCCACACAATGGCTCTCTACTTTACTTTGTGAACTTTATTTCTTTGCATCTTTCTCTTTCCTTCAGTATGCTCCAGGTTCACTGCTTCCTTGGGTAATTTTATGCTTAATACACAAGATCCTCTCTGAGGACTTTGTGTACTCCTTCTGCCTGGGATGCTCTCCTTCTAGTGAATCTGAGACCTAACTCTCTTGCTTGCTTCAGAATTTTAAACAGAATATATTCCTTAGAGAGGCCATCCTATTACTTCAATGCTTTTCTCCTTGACTCATTTCATGATCATATGATTTCTTCCTCCCTGCTGTTAACCTTAACAGTAACTCAATTATTTTATTAGCAAAAATAAGCTTACTTAGATATACTATACAATTACAATACAACTATGGTGAAACCATAAGCAAGTGCAGAAAAAATAGGAAAGGTACAGCCCATTATAGAGGAAAGGGAAGAGTTGGATGGGCTATTATAAACAAAAGGTTCTTTGAGATAAACTGAGAGCTTGAAATACAATGCCTTTTCATTGGCTGACTTGTGACAGTCTCTCACTGTTTGGGCTATTGCCAGAGAAGAAGGAAAACTCTTCCTCTTGCAGGGGTAGTAAAGTAGTAACTAAAGTAGTATGGATTTGCAAGGTACATTGCTTCCTGTTGGTCTGTATTTGACTAGGAGCCATAGGGTATGACAGCCCCCCATCCCCACCCCCACACCACTGCGCTGGCCTCCAGACTCCATTCCCTTTATTACTTTTCTCACCACTTAACCATTATTCAGTATCAGATATCTGTGTTTTGCTTCCTAGAACTAACATCTTTGTCTCTTTTACAGAGAGTTCTTATAGCTAACTGAGTCTACATTCTAACACCTAGTGTGACCCAGAGGTGCCAGGGAATTTGTATCCCTCTTGAAAGAGCCCTTAACTCAAAACTGACATACTTGGAATTGCCTATGTTCCAGCTCCCTTTTCTCATATCAGGACAAACATGTAGTGTAACATACCCCAGAGCTCTGCAACAGATTTACTATAAAGCTGTTTTTATGGGAGTGTGACTTTTTGACCTTCTCCAATTCCATACCTTGCTTTGCCCTGTCTGCCTTTATTGGTCTCTCTGGGAGTCCTTCCCTAATAAAGGGGTTGCAAGTCAACTTTGTCTCATGTCCGCTTCTGGGAAGCCTGACTTAAAACAGTGGGTAACAGAGGTGCTTTTGGGGAATGGAATTTATTTATATTATTCTGAAATTGGATCTCTCATCAATCAGATAGCAACAGATTGGCCAACAGATGGTACTAATTTCTGGCATATTATATGACCATAATTGATCATTATTTTGTATGTCCTTATCTGAGATGTGATCATCTGGGATGTAATACAAGCATAAGATCTGTGTCAGACTGTATCTGTAGAAAGGTATAAGAGGAATGACAATGACAAGGACTATGGGATTGATTGTTGCTATGCACCACGAATGCATTAAACAAAGAAAATGATAAACTCAAGGAAATCAATTAATAATCGAATTGATAGTAGGAAAGTTACAAAGAAATCACATAAGCATTTAAAGACATATGTTTTCCTGCAACTGAAGGGAAATTGATGTGGATGATCAAGCCCAAGATCTCACTGTAAAAGTAGCAGAACTTCTAACTGAACTGTTTGCTCAGGAAGTCAAAAACAGACTCGAAAATGCAAAGGATAGGACCATGAGTGAGTGGATTAAAAACTATGGAACAAGCAGACCTTGAGCCCTCTACATCTGTAGAGGTGGCTTAATTTCCTCTGGTAGATTATAGCAGATTCCTGGTGCCTCTGAAGTGGATCCATCCGAAACAGATTTCTTACAAAACAAAACAAGTTCTCCTACGTTCCCCATTTGCCATTTAACCAAAAGTTATTATTAAGTTTTATCACGGCTTACAGAAGTTCTGGAATCCATAACTGAGGAAAGAGATCATTTGTGATTGAAATTGCTGGACCTAGCATATACATACACGCAGGAAACAGAAAAATAATCCTACAGATTATAAGAATGAAACAGATTTTTTAACATTTATTTATTTTTGAGACAGACAGAGTTTGAATGGGGAGGGGCAGAGAGAGAGAGGGAGACACAGAATCTGAAGCAGGCTCCAGGCTCTGAGCTGTCAGCACAGAGCCTGACACGGGGCTCGAATTCATGAACTGACATCATGAATTTAGATCATGACCTGAGGCTAAGATGAATCCTTGACCAATGGAACCACCCAGGAGCCCCAAGAATGAAAGAGATTTTAAGTGATATGGAGTTTTGTGGTATGAAGGGAACTCAAAATTCAGTGGATTACAAGAGCACCTGGGCTCAGCCCTAGTATGCTTTAGGGATGTTTTCTGGAAACATTATGAGGTAAATTACATGGAGTTAAGTTTCCAGATACACCATGCTAGAATGTGTGAAACCAATAAAAAGACTGAGTCATGCTAAAATGTCTGTGAACTTCAGGATGAACCAAAGGATGTTAGTCTTATTAATGTTATAATAAATGTGCTCATTATAGGCTTGACAGTGTCTATTGTTTGTAGGCCAGGAATGATTAGCAGGTGATGATATTTTGGAACTAGTGTCAATGATGATATAAAATTCTGGAACAGCAAAGGCAAGGGGTGAAACTTAACCACTACTTGGGGAGAATATACTTTTCATGATAATAAGATCAACAAAATAACAAAGAGGACTTATTATGCAGCGATCTATGATGGTGGCTAAAAGACCATCATAGCTCCCAGGGAAAGATAGAAAGACCACCAACAAGGGTTTTTGTGTATGTGCATATATTTAAAAAATATCCAGAATAGATGAGCAGAAAGTTGATAGCCACTCCAGTGGACAGTCTTAATCTCTCAACCTAGTTTTTATTTTTTATTTTTTAAAAAATTTTTATAGTTTTTATTTATTTTTGAAACAAGAGTATGAGTGGGGGAGGGACAGAGAGAGAGGGAGACACAGAATCTGAAACAGGTTCCAGGTTCTGAGCTGCCTGCACAGAACCCCATGCGGGGCTCAAACCCACAAACCAGGAGATCATGACCTGAGCCGAAGTCCGACGCTTAACCGACTGAGCTACATAGGCTCCCCACCTCTCAACCTAGTTTTTAAACCTAAACCAATTTTCAGACTGAAGCCCAATGATTAAAGCAGGGGCTGGGTCCTGAGAAGCAGCACTGATGCTAGAGCAAGGATATACAGTAAACATAATTTCATTCTTTTACCCCAAGGGTCTATGGTCATAAGCATATATGGAAAAGGAAGCACCCACATCCTTTGATGCAGTGTGTGAGTTGACACTGGTATCAGGGAAAACCAACTGTGATCATGGATTCTTCTAAAAGTAGGGGCATATATATGGACATTCGGTGATAAATTTGGCCCAATCATGTGTTCATCTCAGTGGTTGCAAAGAGTCCATATCTCACAGCAAGTCAGTCCCTATTTTCTAAATGTTTAATCTAGATGGATGTATACAATAGCAGCTGACAGACACATCAGTTCCTTGTTATGTTGATAGTTATTGTGATAGGAGAGGCAAGCAGAACACCTTGACAAGACTTCCCTTTATACCACAGCCAAAAGAAGAAATAAAAGCAATACTGCCTCTGGGGTAATAGCAGAAATCACATTCTGAAAGGCATGGAAAGGTGCAGAAATGATGATCCCTATTGTGTTTTTGTTTAATTCACTTGTCTGGCTACTATAAGAAACAAATGCATCAGGACATGCTGTAGTGAACTACAAACTAAGCCAAACGTTAACCCCAGACACAACTGGTCTGGCGAGTATGGTATTCTTGCAAGAACCAGGAAATAAACCCAGATGTGTCATATATTTTAGTTTTTATTTTTAGTTCTAGAATTTTCAATTTTCTTTTAAAATTTACTTTCTACTCAAAAATATCAACTTATCTATCTTCATAAACATAAAACTCAGTAGTTTTTCTCTTTTTTACCAATGACACTATTTCTCGTTTATAATGATCAAATTTGGTTATCAATTTGACTTTCAGCGAGTTGTTGAATTCTAATATTTCTAGACAGAAAGTTTCAAAGACATACTCATTTTTGATGAAGAGAGAACTCTTCTGGTTGGATAGACCAGTAAAACCTGACAAAGGATTGCATTTATAGTTGCTTTGTATCCCAATTTGTATTATCTTGGATTGAGAAAAAACGTTTAAAAATCTAACAAAACTTGTTATTGATATTAACACGTACTAGTTTTTCTAAGTTTTGTTTATCAACAGTCTCTTGTAAATGATTACACATAAAAGATTACAAATATTAGAACACTGTTGTCAAAGCTGACCCCACACATCCTTTAAGATATTAATTGAAATTAACTTGATATAAAGGTACAGTTGAAGTACTATATATTGCAATGAGAAATATATTTAGATGAAATTAATTAGGTAGTTATAATTACTGTTTTCTTCAAAACTATTAGCACTACTAGAGATTATAAATTGTTTTTACTAAAATCAATTTTTTTTAATGCTTATTTATTTATTTTGAAAGAGAGAGAAGGAACGACCAGGGGAAGAGCAGAGAGAGAGATCAAATCCCAGCTAGGGTCTGGTTAAAGCCTGGTGCAGGGCTCGAACTCACAAACTGCAAGATCATGACCAAGTCAAAATCAAGAGTCCCACAGTTAACTGACTGAGCCACCCAGGTGCCCCACACTAAAATTTAATCAGCCACATCAGCAGAATAGTTATCATGCAGATAAATATGCAATCATACAAAGAAATAGTCAAAATAATATGAAATATTAATTATAAATTTTATATTATTCTTTCATTTATTTACCTTTCTGACTTTTTAATCACATATATCAAGCATTTTTTAACTTGGTTAAAGTGAAATTTTATTTGGAATAATATGGCAATAAAATGGAGGGCTATTAATAATTCAAGTTATTTTTTTCCTTATTGCACCATGGTTTGTGTTTAGTTTCTATGCTGAATGTTTATAATTCTAAACTTAAGACCAGAAGACCTCTGAGGGTCCTAAGGAAAATACTACATCTATTATCTATTAGTACCTTTTTTTTTTTCATGTTTTTATTTATTTCTGAGAGAGAGACATAGTGTGAGTAGGGGAGGGTCAGAGAGAGAGGGATACAGAACCTGAAGCAGGCTCCAGGCTCTGAGCTAGCTGTCAGCACAGAGCCCAACGCGGAGCTCAAACCCACGAACTGTGAGATCATGACCTGAGTAGAAGTCTGACGCTTAACCGACTGAGCCACCCAGGCGCCCCTATTAGTACTATTTAAATACAGCTGTTGCTTTTCATTTTTTAATAAGCTATTGTGATTTCAGTAAAATAAAATTAAGTAAAGTTAATAGCATTTAAATAGATGTTTCAAGTCTATAAGATGTTTTGGTTTATTGTTTGTCTTTTGAGATTATTTTTTAGGGAAAGAGAAGGTAAGAGTTGGTTTATACTGGGCTTGGTCATGTGTTCACTTAATACTTTTTACTTGAATAAGTGCCTAAACAAATATATGAATTAATTAATTAAGAAATGCCTTCAGCTACATTGGCACACACACACACACACACACACACACACACATACTATAAATAACTTTAAAATGGGCCATATACCCTTTAAGGTTATGTATGAAGGATAAACACTGTCTCATGACACAGCTTTAGAAACAAATAATAATAATTTTTGTTACCTAAATTCTGACCTTCACATTTTTGGTACTGCAAAAGACACAGCAGCATTTGCCCCATTTATTATTTCAAGATGAAATAGCACATATTTTTATGTAAATATTTATAAATAAGACTCATTATTAAGTAAATTAATACATGCTTAATGAAGTAACCAATCAAATGAAAGTGTAAATATATAAACATATTAAATCTAATTGAACAGATACACACATGGGCTAGAAACATTGTTTATTGGCTATAGGGCAATTAATGTAAATTTTTCCTAACATACAACACATCTAATATTTGTGAGGATTCAGAAAATAGAAGCTACGAAGAAAAATATGACCTTGAGAGATATTTTTCAATAGAATAATTCAGAGATCTTTGGGTTTTGATGAATATTGTGAAGTTGATCAATATTTGCTGTGACAGAGAAAAGATCCATAAGCAATCTGTATCAGAAAATAAAAAAATGTATTGATTTTTATACTCCACTACACCTTTGTAAAGACTTGAAGACTCACACATATATATGTGTGTGTGCCTATATATAGATATATATAGTTAACATATAATTAACTATATTTAATAAATATGTAAAAGTTAATTTTTACTCCAAAATAACATCTGAAATATTGGATGAGGTAATTTTGATATTGTGATGATGTTATTGGTAAAGATGAAAAAAACAATTTGTGAACCATCTGCAGCATGCATAATGCACAGTTATTTTTTTCTGTTTGAAAATATATCTGTTATCTTATCCTGGGAAGATGCCAAGAAAGTAACTGTAACGAAACCTGTGACTTGGTAAAGAGATACCAACACAAATTTAGGCACACCTAGAAAATCTTTATTCCAGTGTTCCTAGAGATTTCTTTGCTTTCTTTTTTTAAAACATTTTTAATGTTTATTTTTAAGAAAGAGAGAATGGGGGAGGGGTAGAGAGAAGACAGAGGATCTGAAGGATCCCCGCTGACAGCAAAGAGTCAGATATGGGGCTCAAAGCCATGAAACTGTGAGATCACGACCTGAGCCAAAGTTGGACGCCCCACCTACTGAGTCACCAGGTGCTCCTCTTTACTTACTTATCCACCCCTCCCTTAATCTTGATTGATTACCTTTGTTCTGGACTCTGTTCTAGAACAAATGGGTATATACTTATATATTTTTCATTAAGGGTATTGCTAAGTGTATCTTGACAAAAATAAACATTAAATTTTTTAAAAAGTCTGCAGAGGCATTTTGATGCAATGTTTACAAAATTATACATTTTTCAATTGAATTGATCTATATTAACTAAGCTGCATTCAATTGCTATTCCCTTACATTCTTAAAGAAGTGGTGACTGGGGGAGAAATATTTTATTTTTGTGGCAGTTCACTGAATACTAGCATCTTATATAGTAGGCATATGTCAGTCCTAGAGCCATTTTTCTTCATGGGAATTGGCTTCAGAAACATTCATAATGGCAGCAGGAAGCCTGAGTGTGGCTGCTGAGATACATGCCCCTTCACAGCAAAAAATAGAATATGACCGTAAGATAAGCCTTGAAGTTTTTAAGCTCTACATTTCATTTCCATGGGGAATGACTCTATCTACCTGAACAGTAGAATTCAGACCAGAAATAATGCAGAAATTTACTACAAGCCAAGCTTTGAAAGAGAAAACATGCAGGTGCGTGGTGAGTTATATTTTAGTTTTTGGTGGACATAAAATGAATACATGAACTTTCCCATAACCTTGGAAATTTTAACCCATATTAATGTCACACTTTGGGACACCTGGTATACGTTCAAGAGGAGCAAAATATTATACTTTTATCCCTTTAAGAATGAGTTTGGGATTTTTCTAAATCTGTATTGTTTCTTATGCCATTCGAAACCTATATAATAGATTTTATTTAAATCCTGCCTAGAGGTGGTTATCTAATTTCTGAGTGACTTTTCTCAAACTTTCTATTAATTACAATCACACACATAGTTGGTTTTTTTTTTTTTTACTGACAAATATATTTTATGTGTTAACACAAAGTTAAACTTCCCTAAAGACCCTGAAAAGTGCAGGGATAGTAAAATGAAATGTTTTGAGAAATATTTTTAAAAAGCAATTATGTATACATACGTACTGAAAAAATATTACTGATTTGAAATTAACTACCTATATATCTATTTATCATAGCTAACTATATACCTATCTGTATATTTATCTAAATATAAATCAAAACATAAAGAACATGTCTCATAAATTATAATAATCAGTAAAATAAAGAGTAGAATTGTTGAGATCAATTAAATTCTGCAAATTAAGATTTCAAATGATTGTGAATAAAATATTTCTTGTAGAGCATGTTGGAATATCCTTTGGATAAAGGCTTCTATTCTATAAAAGAAAAAAATAGATCTGTAAACACAGTATTAATTCTCAAAGGTGGACCTGACGAAATATCAAAAATCTTATTTGGCAAGGCACCTGAGTGGGTCAGTCATTTGAGCATCTGACTCTTGATTTCAGCTCAGATCATGATCCCATGGGATCGAGCCCCATGTTCTGATCTGCACTGAGCATGGAGCCTGCTTTAAAATTCTCTCTCACTCTCCCTCTGCCACTCTTCCTGGCTCTCTTTTTCTCTCTCTAAAAAAGTAAAATAGATAGATAGATAGATAGATAGATAGATAGATAGATAGATAGATAGATAGATAGGGAATTTTCTTGTTAAAAATATTATTTGGCATATTTTGAGTTAGCCTATTACAAATGGACAACTGTTAAATTATAAAATAAAGAGAAGTTCATGTGTTATAGTTTTTGCAGTATTGATGTACTATAATTTAACAAAGAAAATAATTTCATTTTTGACAAGTTATGAAAACAGAAAGATGAGAGGAGAAGAAAAAATCAAAGATAAATGAAGAATCTTGTATAATGACTTTGTCTATTATTTAAAAAACTTCGCTTTGTGATTCGCAAATGGCTCAGAATCATCAGCTGATCAAAACTGTGAAATGACAAAGAGGCAAAAATCTCCACAATGAGATGAAGAAAGTTCTAAAAACACATGAGGAAATCCCAAGAGATTTTACCTAGGGGCTAAAAACAAAACAAAACAAAACACCATAAATAAACATACAAAAACAAATGACATTTTCTAGTTATAAAGACATGTTGGCCTTGTCAAAGGGGTACTGGGACAAACATAGTAGGCTGATCACATGAGTGATACACAAAAAAACAAAGGCGGTGGATTGAGTCTCATGCATAGTTCATCACAGATAAAAATGTTAAAATATACTACATATAATTGGCCACTGACAAACCATCTTTTATAATTCCATGTCAGGAACTCACAGTGGAAGATTTAATTTAATTTTACTTAAAATCTAAATAGCTTTGGGTCTCTATTTATATGATAGCTTGTTCATATGTTCTGAGCCATGTTTACTAACAAGTAGTTTAATTTTTGTATAATAAAGTTATTTTTGTTGTATAACATATTGAATAATATAGAATTAAACACCAAACACACACACAGACACACAGACATTAGAAAACTCAGTAATTGGTCATAAAGTCTAATGTAGATATTACTATTTCACTATTAGTCTAATCTTATAGCATTTTTAGATACAAGCAAAAATCTTAGATTATTTGAAATTGGTATAAAAATTTGAAGTAGTAAAACAATAGTAGACAAAAAAGAGAAATAATGAGAATGGAGTGAAAGGTTTAAATATTTATACATATATTTAATATATTATTCCAACAACAATATAAAGTTGTTTGGAAATAACAATCATTTAAGCTAAAAACCTAGACGCCTGGGTGGCTGCATCAGTGAAGCGTCTGACTTTGACTCAGGTAATTATCTCACAGTTCATGGGTTCGAGCCCAGTGTCAGACACTGTGTTGACAGTTCAGAGCCTGGAGCCTGCTTTGGATTCTGTGTCTCCCTCTCTCTCTGCCCCTCCTCGGCTCATGCTCTGTCTCTCTGTCCTTCAAAAATAAATAAACGTTAAAAAAAAGAAGAAAACCAAATAAACTACACATACATAGTTTAGAAATGCTGTGTTTACATGTGATTTTCTTTTTAGTTTATTTTCAATATGGATGGAGGATTAGATAGATTATTGAAAATATATTATCTGGCTTTCCAAACAATGGTGAATGATATATTTGCAGAAAGTAAATTTATTTTATAATAAATATTACAAAGACTTGTAAAGAAGTAAGGACAGTTAATGGAATAACTAAGGAATTCTGGAAAAAATAATCAAACACAGCATGGCCATGTGAAAATTTCATGATCAAAATAATCAACTCCCACTTAGTTTAATGGGATCCTAAGTGTCAGGTCACATGACCTTGAGCTTGGCTATCCAGTTTACTGAGAACAACAATGTAAAAGTGCCCTTGAGCTTCATTGGAGGGATATTACTGTTAACCATAAGCATGTCAGTAAAATTCCAGTGAATGTATGTCTCCCAGTAAAAAGACTTCATACACTCACCTCCCAGATTCCCAGGCTGTTGGTTAATCTAAACCAGATATCTTCAGGAGTCTTCAAAAGCAAAATTATTACAAGAGAGACAGTATTCTCAAGAACCTTAGGTATTAGATGATTAAAAATGGACTTTCTCTACCCAAACCTTCATATAGAGAATCCTAAGTGTAGGTACTTACTGATTGCCATGCTCCCTTTTGTCTCTTTCTTTTCTTTTCATGCTAATTATTCCATATGTCTGTTGGTTTCAAGTTTTTGATTGTTAAACTGATATTCTTAAGATGCTTTTAACCTGTCACTTTGTATATCCCAAAAATGACCACATTGTATGCAAGCCTACTGACATCAAGCCTCCTTTTCTTTTTTTTCATTAGTTTTTATATTTTTTCTTTTATTTTTTTTTTTACAAATAGTTTATTGTCAAGTGGGTTTCCATATAACACACAGTGCTCATCCCCACAAGTGCCCCCTCCATGCCCAACCCCCCTCCCCCTCCANTTTCCATGTTTTGGCTATTGTTGGGAGTGCTGCTATGAACATTGGGGTACATGTGCCCCTATGCATCAGCATTTCTGTATCCCTTGGGTACAGACTTGGAATTAGGGTGTGGTATGTTCTCCTCAGGGATTTCAGGTTGGGAGGATTCTTGGCTTNGTATTCATCAAGGATATTGGCCTGTAGTTCTCTTTTTTTGCTGGATCTGTGTAATAATTCTAATTTTTATGTTTGTATTCACTGGTTTCTCTTTTCCTGCATTTTCTCCAGAGACTTAAAATATTCCAAATAGCAACTTATTAGGTAAATAATGAGAATTTAACTACAACATGTAAAATCATGGAAAGGCCTATTGAGCCTTATCAATGAGTCTGGGTATTTGACTGATACTAGTGATAGCGATTTGAAAGAACTAACAAAATTTGTCACATGATGAGACTCAATCTCTCCTTTGATCAAAAGAAGAAATTGTAGGAGGTTGCGGAGGATTGAAAAATATCCACTTAGCCCCTCGTCCCCTCAACATTACTCTGGCCATGTGGCTTTTCTTTTCTACCTCTGATATCTGCATGACCTTAACCCTTAAAACACTTCTCATTCCTCTTAGTAAGACCACATAACCAAACAGTTATTAAATCCCCACACAATTTCTCCCTCTTATGAAATTCATCTTTAGCCAACTGTTTTCAAAAAGTAACTGAACACTTTGGTAAAGCCCTATAGAAGACTATCTATCTCTCCCAAGCTCAAATATGCCTTTGATATAATTTTTAAGCTGTCACATTTTAAAGAATTATGGTCAATAATATATCCATCTCTTTTCTTCTACTGATCTCACAACTTTCACAGCCCTGAAGCCTATACATGGAGCACTGCCAAGTGAGGATATTATCTTTAAAAGTGTGTTCTAACACTTCCATCCCAATGACACCAAATACCAAGTGAAAATGCAAATATAGTACTTTACTTGATTTTATTCCTTCTGTATTATGAATAAAGTAAAGTTTTCAAAGTTCTCCATGAGGGATAATAAACAATTTTGCTCTAAATATTGTGGCATTCTTGGACCACACAGAAGTTTGCTGGTCCTTTGTGACACACTGATCAGTCACTCTGGAGAAAAAGTCACTCTTTATAGTCATTCTCTTGACTTAAAGAGAAAAGTGTGATGCAGAAGATGTTTTCAGAAGTTGTTCCTTCCTTCCCCTCCAAAAAAAAAGAGCGGAAAGCCAAAATGGAGCTGGTAGAAAGAAAGAAGGGCCAACAGTTCTCCTTCAGTTTTACTGCCGTGATTCTATTTGCTTTTATCCAATTCATTTGTCCCTATGGAGTTCATTACCACACTGCCTTTAGTTACTTAGTAGGAAATAGTAGTCCTTAACAGTAATGTAAATGCACAAACAACTAAATTTCTTTATCCTATTGACATAAATTTTCTATCTCACTGAGATAGTCTTTTCATTGGAAGGTATGCAAAACATAGGAACTACAACCCTCTTCTTTATAATTGTTGGTTTAATCTCAGACTTGATGTATTATTCATTTGGACAAAACTTTCTGTTTTATTGCTGCTCTTTATAGCAAGCCTTGCAGTCTGGGTTCAGAACAGAAAACTTTTTGACTGTTTCCTCCCCACTTTGTATTGGCTGCTTAGGCGCTTTACTTTTTCATTTAACAAACACATTTTTCACATCCAGTAGCTGAATTATTTTTACTTAATCAGAATTATTCAAGACCCTTGGATAATAGGATAAAATAGAGATCTTTTTCAGCGGTACAGTCCTTAATCATCTAATCCTATTCTTGTTCTGCTTTGAGTCATGGTGGAAGAGTACAACAATTGGATGTTTTAATTTTTCTTAATGTATTTATTTATTGAGAGAGAGAGAAGGAGCAAGGGAGCAGCAGAGAGAGCAGGAGAGAGTGGAAAGCCAACATGGAGCTGGTAGAAAGAATCAAGGGCCAACAGTTTGTCCTTCAGGATTACTGCCATGATTCTACTTGCCTTTAATCCAATTTATTTGTCCCTACGGAGGGACAATGAGGCTCCTCACTGTCAGCGTGGAGCCTAATGCAGGGAGCGAACTCACAAATCACAAGCCAATGATCTATGCCAAAACCAAGACCCGGACATTTAACCCATTGAGCCACCCAGGCACCACAACAATTGGGTGTTTTAAAGATCTGTCTGCTGTGTTCAATCAATGCACTCACTAACTTAAACATGGAGGTGATACTTTTATCACTCATTAAGCCTAGGACAGTTTTTGTCAGATCTTAGAAAGGAAAAGGAGAGCTGTTTTCTTCTCCTCAAGTACTATTATTTGTTTTAGACCTTAAGAAAAATTAAACCCACACTGTTTCTTCAAAGCAGTATTTAAGAAAACACAATAAAAATTTTTTTTAATTAATTTTAAATTGTGTTATGAGTGACAGCAAAACAAAGCCATACTATGCTGTTTGTTAGCTACTGCTGCTTTAGTTAAATAATGGGCATTTCAGTTTGAGAAAGTACTCAGGTTTAGAGAGGGCAGGGAGAAAGAAATAGGTCTGAAAATTCTTCAATATATCCTAAGAATGAAAGGTGGTTAATCATCACTATGTCTAATGTTACACTTTTACCATTTACTATTTTGATTTGATTGTTATTGATGATAAAGGGGAGAAAAGCCAAAAATGAAATATGATTAATTACTTACAGTCAAGACAAATGATTATAGTTAGATTCATATTAGAATATCTCTATACCAATAAAAAGTTCTTTAAAATATAAGAAAGTGTGACATGATTGGCATATAATTATATAGTGTGTATATATATTTTATATTTATACGTATTTGACTTTAAAAAATATTTTATTTAGTGGCGCTGGGGTGGGGCTCAGTCAGTTAAACATCCAACTCTTGGTTTCAGCTCAGGCCATGATCTCAGGGTTTGACAGTGGAGCCTGCTTGGGATTCTCAATCTCCATCTCTCTCTGCCCCTTCCCCACTTGTGCAGTCTTTATCTTTCTTAAAATAAATGAATAAAGTTAAAAAATATTTTATTAGTTTACTTGTATTTGTAAATACATTTGTCAATTTAGAACATGTAGAATCAAAATAGAGAAAGAAACCTACCACTCAATGACAAAGACTGGAATGGGGAGAATGGATTACTGATCACAAATTCACCTCAACTTCTTGCACAATTCAAAATTCTAAAATACACAACTCCAAAACAGCAAGGGTTTTCCAATACATTATTTTGTAATGTCAGGATGCTTTCCAATTACACTATTCCAGATGTTGAAAGATGAGCAATTAAAAAAATATTTTAATTTTCCAGTTTTATTGAGATATAATTAACATAGCATTGTGTTTAAGGTGTACAAAATAATAATTTGATATCTGTATTATATTACGAAATGATTACCATTGTGAGTTAATATCCATTGCCTCACATAGTTACAGGGTTTTTTTTTCTTGTGACAAGAACTTCTAATATCTACTCTCAGCAAGTTTCAACTATACAATACAGTATTTTTAACTACAGTCACCATGCTGTACTTCCCTGGACTTCATCTTATAACTGAAGGCTTATACCTTTTGACCACCTCTACCCACTCCCCCTGCCTCACCCTGCCTCTGGCAACCATGAATCTATTCTCTGTATTTACAAGTTTGGCTTCTTTAGATTCCACCTATACGTGAGATCATACAATCCTCGTCTTTCTCTGTCTTATTTATTTTACTTAACATAATGCCCTCAAGATCTACCATGTTCTCAAATGGCAGAATTTCCTTCTTTTATTATGGATGAATAATATCTTTGTTATTTTAAATAATGTTGAAGTTAGCATGAGAGTTCAGATAGCTCTTTGAGATAGTGATTTTACTTTGACTGTATACTCGGAAGTGAACATGCTGAGTCATATAGCAGTTCTAGCTTTATTTTTTTGTTGTTGTTGAGAAACTTCCATAATGGCTATATCAGCTTACATTCTCACCAACAGAACACAAGGGTTCCCCTTCCTCCACAGTCTTGACACATTTTTTTTATCTCTTGTCTTTTAGATGATAACCATTCTAACAGGTATAAAATGATATTTTGTTGTGGTTTTTAATTACATTTCCCTGATGATTAATGATATTGAGCACCCTTTCCTGTACTTATTGGACATTCACCCATCTTCCTTGGAAAAAAAATGTTCCATTTCTCTGCCCATTTTTAAATGTCTATTTCAAAATTTTAAAACTACCCGTATCTAATAAATTCACAACTTTTTTCATTAATGTAAATCAACTTTGCTGGATAACGTTCTCTAGGCTGCATATTTTCCCCATTCAACACGTTGACAATATTATGCCACCCTCTTCTGGCTGGCCAAGTTTCTGTGGACAAGCTAGCTTCTAATCTTATTTGTCTTTCCTTGCAAGTTAGGATTGTTGTTTCCCTTGCTGTTCTCAGGAGTTTTTCCTTATCTCTATATTTTGCAAATTTTACTACAGTATGTTTCAGTATTAGCCTGCTTTTATACATTTTGGTGGGAGTTCTCTGTGCCTTCAGGATTTGGATGCTTCTTTCCTCCCCCAAATTAGGGAAGTTTTCAGCTATAATTTGCTCAAATAAAACTTTTGCCCTTTTCCCTCTCATCTTCTGGGACTCCTCTAATATGAAAGTTATTATGCTTTATGGAATAACTGAGTTCCCTATGTCTATACTTGTGATCCAATATTTTTCATTCTGTCTTCTTTTCAGCTTCATCATTTTCCATAATTTTATCTTCTATATCATTTATTCATTCTTTTGTTTCTTCCATCCTTGCGGTCATTACACCCAGTTCTTTTTGCATCTCAGTTATAGCATTTTTTAATTTCAACCTGCTTTGTTTTTAGGTCTTTTATCTCTGTCCCTGATGTATTCTATGCTTTCCTCAAGTCCTGCTAGGATATTTATAATTATTTTAAATTTTGGATCAATCATATTACTTATATCTGTTTGCATTTGATCCCTGGCTGAGACTTCTTGTTCTTTCTTTTGAGATGAATTCCTTCATCTTGGCATTTTGTCTAGGTCTCTGTCTTCTGTATGTTAGGAAAACCTGTTTCCTGCCCCTGAGAATAATGGCTATATTAAGATGAGGTCATATACTGATCAAGGCCTGGCACTTCAGGAAGTGTTTCTAGTGTATTCTGTGTGCACTCTGCTATTGTGTTTTGGCTGCTCTTTCCCCCAGGTTGGTGCTCTGCAGAGTTTCTCTTTGCCTGCAATGGGGAATGTTTGGACCTTGTCAAGTATATGGTGAGTTTGAACTAAATGTGTTCTGATCTGCTTGTTAAAATAGGCTAGATTTTATTTCCACTAGAGTTAAAGCTTTGCAGTGGTCCATGGCCTGTAGACTGAGTGCATGCATGGAGTTTGTGATGGTTTTCTGGGGGAGGGGACCCACAACTGTTCTGGCTTTCAGGCACACTTGCCTTAGTAAAAAGCATGAAGGGGTGATTGATCGCTCTTCTGTGAAGGCTTCCTGAACAGTGGCTGGTGCAAACTCCCCTCTCCAGGGTTGAAGAGGAGTGGGCTGAAGCCATTTCCTCCATGCTTCTCCCCATCCATCGGCAGAGATGGATTTCATTGAACAGCACAGCGCCCCTGGTGGAGGCTTGAGCCACTTACACTAAGCCAGGACCCCCTGTGCTATCCATTAATATAAATCAGGAACAATTTAGAGTAAGCACAAAACTTCCACAAACGTAGTAATAATAATAAATCACATTTTTACTGAGCGTTTCCTATGAGCTAGGCCCTGCTCTAAATGTCTGAACATGGCACAATTTCTCATTTAATCTCTTTGGTGAGAATGTCACAGATTTGCTTGTTTTTCACAACTGATAATAATGCCATGATGACTATTTGCACTGAACATCTATTTCTAAACCTTTTGTCTAGCCTTTCAGCTAGCATAACATATTTGTATAATGTCATTCCATTGGTCTACACCAATATATATCAAATGTTTATCATCAAAATATTAAAGGAAAACATAACTGAAAAAGAATACATGAAAAATCATGTATATATTGTGTAATAAAGGGCAGAATAATCAACTTTTAATTAAATTTTATATTTTATGTTCTTAAATTATATTTCTAATTATTAAGATATCATGATTCTTTTTTTTTATAGAGAGGAGGATAGGGAAGAGCAGAGGAAGAGAGAGAGAAAGAGAGAGAGAGAATCTTAAGCAGGTTCTATGCTCAGCACAGAGCCATTGAGCCATTACAGGGCTCAATCTCATGGCCATTAATTAGATCATGACCTGAGCCAATATCCAGAATTGGAAGTTTAAGTGACTGGGCCACCCAGGTGCCCAGATATCATGATTCTTTTAAGTAAATGTCCATATACCTGAATAGAGACAGCCTGCTGCTTTTAAGTTGCAAATAGTTGCTATGTGAATAGAGTGTGTGCATATTAAGAATAATTAAGCAAGCGCTAAACAATGTTAACTAGACAAGTTTAATAATCTGAGTCTTAGTGGCAAAAATTAGAAGTTATATGCAAATTATTTTTAACTGCTAAGAAAGCAGGAATGAATTCATTAATATATTTTTTGTCAAAGAAAATATTATACATTTTTAAAAACATACTGTTATATAGACACTATTCTAACATTGTAACAACATCTCAGTGGGAGGCGCTTATTAAATTTACATTTTATAGCTACCAGGACCCTGAGAACATTTTCAGGATAGGCTGCAGAAGAATGGGGTGGGAAATTGCAGCTTCACTGGAGCATGAATGTAGCCTAATTAACAAACTGAAGCTGCTACATTTATGCTCTCCTTTCATTTATCTTATTTCACATGCATGATATATGCTTTTGCACTCAGTGAAATGTTGTTTCTCTCTGGCACGCTGTAATGTTTCTTGTCCACCTGCTGCATCTTGCTGCTATCTCAGGACGCTAGGAATGCAATTATCTTTTTGCTCAGGAGTGCTCTAATTACAGTCTAGTGTACCATGTAGCTTCTGCTGTTAAAAGCTATTATAAATCTCCCATCTCTGGAAGCACATATTAAAACATATTTCTTAATTTCTTACGCATCATGCTTATGGATTGAATTTATTTCCACAAAATCCTAGCTAAATTCTTCCCTATAATTTTTAATGCACACCCATGTTAATGTATATTATAGAGAACTAAGTAAAGGCAAATATAAATGAGGCTCACATCTCTTGAAAACAAGCAAAGCAAATCCTCTGTGAATATTTTTGTCAGCCTCTTGGTTGTCTTAAGAATATCCATCAACCTTTTGCTGTTCCTCCATTCAATGGAATGACCAACTATTTAGTTTCATATATTGCAAGTGATTATTTCTTTCCCGCCACCACCCACTCCAGCATGTCAGCTAATCTAGGCTGCTTGGATGATTGGAGAGTCAAAAGCTTAATTTCTAAGTGGTATGAGCCATTTATTCTCNATTTTTTTTTTTTTTTTTACCTTCCAGCTCTGCCATTATGAGAACTCCAAAATGACCATGAGGCAGTCACAGCTCTACATTCTATGGAAACCCTAACCTTACCTCCACCAAGTAAAGCTCTCTCTCCTTGGAAATAAGAGTTCTAATGCAACAGAGCTTTAATTTGCCATGATAGGAAGCACAATTCCACAAGTGAGTCACTGGGAATGTTGTTGAGAAGGGCCAACACTACTTCCGCACCTTGTTTTCTGGATCCATGTTTTATGTATTCTAGTTCTTTGGCACCCAATTCCATGCTTTGACACTGGTTCAATGACTATAACGGACTCTGGAAAACTTTAAATTTTCTGAGTGTTGTTCCCAAGCTGAATCAGCTGAATCTTTATCTGGGCTTTAATGGTTCATTGCAATATTCTAAGTGTTCAGATGTTTATCAGGAATGTGCTATGCGGTAGTGCCAATGGAAAACATAGTTGTTTATCTATGTTGAACCTCTTCCATTAAATGATTCCTCTGGTCTAATGTAAAGTAATGCAAGAACTCACATAATTAAGTCAGGAGATTTTACAGTGGTGATGTCAGAGACATAGTCAGCAAGGACAAACCCATTTAAGAAGTAGGTGGTTAATTCCAATAATAATAAATTTCTAATTTCCAATTTCTCTAATTTAGCTGTAGCTGACTTGGCACTACATGGCTACTTGGGCTTTTCAAGAGACTTTGCTATACAGAGTGCAGCACAGTTTTCTGTGGTTGAAAGATCCAGACTTCAACAATGGTGGTAGCCATGTTTCTGAGCCTATACATCACATTCATCTTTTAACACCAGGGAGACTGTGTCTACAGATCTATCATATGAACTCCATCAATTTGTTGTGAAATAACTCTTCTCAAATGATGCTCCTCTTTTTCAGGGGCATTGATTTAAGATTCAAAGAACCCATTTGTTCCCACTAATGCAATGTTATCTTTCTTCTCTAAACTGTTTTGATTCCAAACTTCAAGTAATAGTCTTTCTAAGGAAGGCAACCACCACTGTCCAGGAATCCATATATATGCCTTCATCAAGCTGTATCCACAAGAACACAAAATTTATTAAAAAGAATATGGCTTATAGTGAGGATTTTCCACTGTTAGTGTTCTAACTGTTAGTTAGTGTTCTAACTAACATACCAATCAATTTTTCATAACCTACTCAGGATTTTAATTTCTTTCATTAAGTGCATATAAGAAACCATACATATAAGCATTGAGGTAGGCTAAGAAGACGTGAACAAATCAAAAGATGTAGGTGAAATGAGAGTCTGACCCCTCTCTTTTTTTAGCAATTATTTTAGAGAGGGAGAGAACACAAGCAGGGAATGGGCAGAGAGAGAGAGGGAGATACAGATTCTGAGGTAGGCTCCAGACCCTGAGGTGTCAGGGCAGAGCCTGATGGGGTTCAAACCCACAAACTGTGAGACCATGAGCTGAGTAGAAGCTGGATGTTCAACCAACTGAGCCAACCCAGCCACCCTGACTGGGTTACCTTCAGTGACTTTAAGCTACCTTCAGTGGCTTGATGTTCTTTCTGAAGCTGTTTGAACTATCCAAACAATATCATTTCCATGATAGATTTGATTACCAATATCCCTGCTGACCTAATTATTATTTAGATCTGAAAATACTCTGACTAACTCTGGTCACATAGGTACTTCATATCCTACTCTCAGTATCCTGGCTCCATTAAGTTTCAATAATATGTCAAAAACTATTAATAGGCAAACAGTTTTCTATGTAAGAAGACATAAACTTGCAGTAAAACCTTGGTGTCTATAGGAGATTAGAAATTCTGACTGCCAATTGCTCTTGATACTCTTCCTTTAAAGAAGTGAAGTCCGTTTTCCCCCATCCTTTTGAATTTGGGAAGGCTTTTTGAGTTGATTTCTTATACACACAAATGCATCTTGAAATAATGTTGATTTTTACAGGTAGGATCCTTGAGGAACAGATTCTGAGTTAGAGTTTAATGTATGTGATGTTTATCAGGAGATTCTCTTGTCTGAAAGCAGATCTTTGATATGCAAACCAACCAAATCTGAGTCCACATTACCATCGGTTTCTGTGGCAGGGGACACTTCCCCCTGCCCTAAATCACCCCAGGGCCAGGTATTGGACAACTAGAGACCATGCTCACAGTACAGAGACCACCAAAATTATTCAAACTATCCAAATTTAAACCTGCCTACCATGACACTCCTTGTTCTTCCCACAAAAAACACAGTATAGTTTTCTGTCCATGCTTTCCCCTGGCATCTTCTGCCTCCTGAGTGACCCTGATGTTCCTCTCTGTGGCCCTTCCACTTGGGAACTGTGAGTAACAAACTATCTTCAAAGGCAGTGGTCTTTTGTTCTGTTGGACTCAACATACCTGGATAAAAATAAAATCCTGGGTGCATTTCAAAACAACTCTTTCCTGGAAGCCATCAACCTTGTAAAGCATCACATGATTGAACGTTAAGAGACCATGTGGAATGAGAAAACCCACATGGGAGAAAACCAAGGTGATCCAGCCAATGGGCTGCACTAATACTTCATACATGTCAGTGAAATCTCCTCAGATATTTCAGGCCAGCTGAGTCCCTAAATGAGTGAGGTCTCATGAGTGATTAGCGCCTGCACCATATGTGCCTAGTTAATTCTCAGAAGCATGAACAACAATAAACCTTAATGTTTCAAGACACCTTATTTCCATATGATTTGCTATATCACAGTTAGTTATTAATCACAATAAATAACCAGCGGACTGTTGTAACAAAATCTGAAATGCATGGCTCTGGCTTTTGGAGCTGTTAATAAGAAGCAATAGGAAAGATAGAGAGAAGGCTGTTACTGGAAGTTAAAGTAAATAGTAAATAGTGAACTAGTTAGTGGTGGAGTGTGAAACAGAGAAAAGAAATTGCTATTGGAAAGTGAAGAGAGACATTATATGAGATAGTGGTTTGCAATAACACAGAAGATGGAGAATATGCCAAATAAATATGTATATCAAGAGATCTTCCTGCAAAATATTAAAACTTCCAATTGGTGCGTTTTAGTTGCATATGTTAAGGTGCAGATAGAAATGGACTGAAGAAGAGGTACCTAGGTGGCTCAGTAAGTTAGGAGTCTGACTTTAGCACAGGTCATGGCCTCAGGATTCATGAGTTCCAGTCCTGCGTTGGGCTCCCCACTGTGAGCACATAGCCTGCTTCAGATCCTTGGTCCTCGTTCTCTGCCCCTCCCCCACTCATGTACTCACTCTCTTTCTCCCTCTCTCCCTCTCTTTCTCAAAAATAAACACTTACTTATATTTTTAATGTTTTTTATTTATTTTGAGAGAGAAATAGAGAGCAAGTGGGGGAGGGGCAGAGACAGAGAGAGATTGAGAGAGTCCCAAGCAGGCTCCACGCTGTCAGCACAGAGCTCTACATGGGGCTTGAACTCATAGACTAGGAGATCATGACCTGACTCAAAACCAAGAGTTGGATGCTTAACCACAGAGGCCCCAGGTACCCCAAAAAATAAATAAACATTTTTTTAAAAAGAAATGAACTGATGAAGAAATTGTTACTTTTTCAAGAATTCTAGAAGATGATTTTTCAGCTCAAGACTTTCTTTGTTAGAAACATAAACTTTATCATTCTGAACTTTTCCAGCGGGAAAACAGCTGATAAATTAAGAAATGGCCTCAGGCAAAAATTTAACCTTATCCAGTTTGTGAAGTTCTGGAAACTATCCAAAAGCAGAAGCAGGTGTTAGGCAAAGGCCATATGAAGGTAAATATAGGATTGCCTCAATTTATTGCTGCTTTTTTCCCTTGACTTATTATGGACTTGTTTCCTAAATCCAATAGATTAAAAAGCACATACTTTTACAAGTGAAATGAGACATGAATTCATGGAGAAAAAGAATAGAATCTTCCTCTGCTACCTCCACAGAGAAGTTCTAAGAGTCCGTTTCTGCCTGTCCACCTCTTGATGTTTCTTTCCTAAAGCAAGGTGCACATGATCCGACTGAGGAAAGCCTGACTCATGTATACAGGACATATATCTCAGACACATACTTCAGGCTTGTTTTGTTTATTATTTTTTTGACTGTCCGTCTTGTGCAATTTGTAAGAAAGGTCAAGATTTTCTTTTTCTATAAGAGTTTCCTCATGGGACTAAAGCTGGAAAGCAAGAACCCACTTCACTTTCTCTGCCTGCTCTGATATCCAGGCTCTATTCCATTTACTTACATTGCAGGGGGTCCTTGCACATTTTCAAACCAGCTGATACTAGAGTATATATGCATACATTTTATATCTCTTCATTTAGCTAATCACACATCCTTTATACACTATGGGCCTGAAGTATGGATACATGAGTGCCAGAATTTAGGCAGCAAACCCTACCCTCCATTGCTCACAAAAGCTTTGTGTCACATAAGTCACTTTGAAATAAGAACAAGATGGTGATGTTAATTTTGTATGTGTTTTCCATCATTTCATATCAATTAATTGAATGATTCATTTTTATCCTCTTTTCATTTTTCTACATGTTTTTAGGCTTTAGTTTGTCCTGCTGGATTAAGTAATCATTTTCCTTCAGGGACCTATATATATTAATAAGTCTTGCCTCAGGCATTGTTATTTGGTGAACAGAGTATATTTTTCACTGAACTTTTATATTTGATTGATAACTAAAAAAGATTCTCCTTCAGAACATGCCTTCTTTTGATTTATTAATGGAGACAAGTAATTAAGAAAAATTAGGAATGAGAAGGAAAAGAAGAGGAGGAGGTGAAGAGAGTGAGCTACGGGGCACACATGCCAATGGATAGCAGTGAGCTCTTGATTGCAACCTCATGGTAGCTATAGATGTTCTATAGTGGAAGCGCTCCAAGCACCTGCTTCTCTGTTTATCCTACAAATCTTAGGATTTGGAGGTATTCCTTTTGTGACTAAGAGGCTATGACCAAAATCCTTTCCCAATTCCACTCTTCTCTCTTCCAAAAACACTAAGCCACGTTTTGTGTCTATGTGTGTGTGTTTAACTTAATTCAAAATACAACCATTAGATACTCTTTTGTGTTAATGTTATGAGTATAAAATACTTTAACCGTCTTTACTATTTTAAGTGTAACGACTTAGTCTCTAAGAAAGATCCTAATTGTAATTAACAAACATGATTGAACCCTCAATCCATCCTTTAGAGTACATGCTTGTGTGTTAAGAAAACTGACTGATGAATGAATGAAGAATTGAATAGTCAAGCTACAGAGATAATAACTGCTATCAAAATCTTTAGTTACTTTAATTTTTGTGCTGGAGGAATTTTCCTAAGTCATTTAGATCTTTCAAGAATTGTATACAGGTGCAAATATCAGTTTATGTTTTGAAATTTTTTGAAGTAATCAAATTTTTCTGCTCTGTAATAAAACACCTGAAAATATTTTTAATTTAGGTGAAAATACAGCAATGCAATAATTAAATCAGAATTAAAACCGGGGATATTTAATAATATACTCCTGGAGAGAATTCCCTGTTTCTTGAGGAATAATTGTACCTCAAACTAAAAAGCTGGATTGAAATCTTGTAAGTTATGAATGACTTTTAAATCAAGGTTTCCATATAGTCACTTTATACAACCTAATTTCTTTCTTACTATTAAGTAGAAACGTCATTCCCTTTAATTTTCTTGGAAACATAGTTTAGTTTATTTTTATTAGAATTTCTTATTTCCTCTGTGAACAACACACACTCTAGGATTATGCATTTGTCTTAAGTAGAGCATTTTAAAGATGTAAATGCTAAGTAAAAACAGAAACTGATTCAAAGAAGATGTTCACAACAAATTCCAATGACCCCAAAGCATCTCAGATTTAGAATAGATTTCAAATTATGATCCTGAGTACATTATCAGGAGAGAAATTATGTTCTGTTTCCCTAATTCATTGCATCACATTGATTCAAAATGCCAAACAATATGGTAAATATTAAGATACCATTTATAAGTAATTTAAAGTAATTTAAATTTAATTAAATTAGAATAACATTCAATGCATACAATTATTCTGTTCATAGTGACATTTAAATGATAATGATAATTATAAAAGTAATGTCAGATGAGTGTTTTTCAGCTAATTTTTTTACTTTAAATAGGTTTATAGTCATTCAAATAAGGGTAGTGTTTGTAAATTCCCACTTCAATCTCTTTGTGTTTTGTTTTCTCATTTTTTTAAATAAGAGAGGCTTTCCCATATCTGTCATAGAATTTCAATACAAATATTTGAAATTATTTTCATAGATAGAAATTTAATTTTAGTGCTTGTTGAAGACACTGCATTATTCAATGTAACTCAACCTTTTAAGAATGGGGGCATGCAACGGTTTTCTTAAGTGGAAAATACAAATGTGAATTATGTATTAATGAATGTTAAATTTTTAAAAATCCAGAAATTATAAATCATTTTATTCTATAAAAAATAAATGTCTCTTAACTTTTGTGTTTTACTCTTAACACAACTTTTAGGTGAAGCCAACACACACATAGTAGACTTAGAAAGAAATATAAAAATCAGCTACATTAGAATTGCTGTAATTTGCACACAATTAAAATGGTTACCAGGATAACAATCTCAAGGTATTCTAAGTACGATATTCTTTAGAGCCATAATGCCAATTTTTGTTACCCCCCTCATTCCTATGTTGAAGTCCTAAACCTCAGTACCTTAGTATATGACCTTATTTAGAGAAAGCACCTTTAAAAAAGTGATTTGNAAATGGGCAGAAGATATGAACAGACATTTCTCCAAAGAAGACATACAGATGGTCAATAGACACATGAAAATACGTTCAGCATCACTAATCATCAGGGATGTGCAAATCAAAACCCCACAAGGAAGTATCAGTTCACACCTGTCAGAATGGCTGAAATAAAAAGCACAAGAAATGAGAGTTGTTCACTATGACAAGAAAAAAGAACCCTCTTTCACTGCAGGTGGGAATGCAAACTGGTGCAGCCACTCTGGAAAACAGTATGGAGATTCCTCAAAAAATTAAAAATAGAACTACCATATGATCCAATAATTCCACTACTGGGTATTTACCCAAAGAATATGAAAACTCTAACTCAAAAAGATATATGCACCCCCATGTTTATTGCAGCATTAATTACAATCACCAAGATATGGAAGCAGCCCAAGTGTGCATCAATAGATGAATATATATATATGTGTGTGTGTATATATATATATATGTATATATATATATAACTAATATATAAATGTGTTAACTATNGGACCGCTATCCAGAAGCCAAGGAGAGAGACCTTAGAAGAAACCAAACCTGCCAATACCTTGATGTTGGCCTTCTAGTCTTCATAACTGTAAGAAAATATATTTCCATTGTTTAGGCAACCCAATCTATGGCACTTTGTTAAAGCAGCTCTAGCAGACTGCTCTACCAATACATAGAAGAAACTAGATAATATAAACATCAAACTTTATATAAATATCCATCATTACCTAATTAGAACTCAGCCAAAGTCAGAAGGGCAAGATATCAGGATATGACATATCCAGAAAGTATCAGGAATGCAGGGTGATTTGAACCCAGTTTTACATAACTCATTTTATTTCACTGACAATATATGTACTCTATACACATGCATATATTCACACAAATAGTATTTCAATACATAATGAGATATACATGTATATAAGTAACATGTATATGATCTATATATTGAAATACATAATTTCATGCATATTCCTTTATATTTTTTCAAAGACATATTGAATTATATTCACACATATACATACAGCATCTTCTCCTCCACATTCTGTTTATTTTTTCACAGGATCCTACTGATCTCTACATGAATTTACTGGTTTTATGTGCTCTGTTACTGCTGGCCAACCTCAAAACCCTCCCCCCATCACAACATGCACTCTCATAAGCAATTCAGCCTTCTCACGTTTTGCTCTTCTGTTTTATCTTACATCAGAGTTCTGAAGTTTCTAGATATTACTGGCTTTCCACACAATGTCACTTGTGACTTTCCCTTTTCTTCTTTCTTCTTTCTTTTTCAAAAGGCTAATTCTTTCAAAACTCTTAATATAATTTTCCCTGAGCTCTTAATTTTAACCAAATGTTGCTAGAGAACATTTATAAGGATGGATCCTATATCTCTGAATCAAACATATTTTAAAGTTAAATAATCCATTGTATTTATATGTTTAAGCTCACAGATCATGCCCTTATTAGCATGTTGTTAATGAATCTGTGTGGTAAATCTGAGAACATTCTCAAAACAAATCCAAATGACACAGCAGAGATTTGGAGATTTATTGAAAGGGAAGAAAGATAGGAGACACCGAGGCAGAGCGCAGTGAAGATAGCCATATGAGACGGTGCTAACACATTTTTTTAAATAAACAGACATTTTGGAAATATTTATGTCTAACTGTTGAGTATTTTGGTGAATACATATCACCTACTTAATGTCCAAGTAAATAAACTAATAGATTCATAGACAATTAGTCATTAAGTATAGACAGACCTCATATTGTGTTTGATATGTGAAAGACATATTTAAAACCATCCAGGAGTATTCAACTAGTGTGCCCAGTGATATAAAGATTTGTGACTGCTTTTGTGTCCTAAATTACTTTTAGTCTCAGCTACTATGTGGACACATTGCATTAAAGCATCAGTTATATCTATAGGAAAAAGTAAGTAATACAAGATCCATTACTTTCAAATTTCATTTTAAGTTCCACATCATGGTCCCTCAATCCAAGTATTTATGTTGTGCCCGAATTATGAGTCCCCTGAGACGTCCAAGGAGCTGACACCGATGCAAGTACATAAGGGTCTTTATTACAAGCTGGAGCAGGGACTCACCCATCTACCGGTGCAGCGGCAGCAAAGCGAAGCCCCGAACAATAGCGAGCAGGGTTTTGATGGGGTAAGGGACGGGGTATTACAATGCACATGTTGTACGTATTGCATTATCATATAAGCACCAATCATAAATGCACAGCACTCATGGTAACAGTTTTGACCATTCAGTATCTGTGAGGCGTCCGTTACTTTTGGTGGGACCCAATCATGACCTTTGAGAATCCTTTGAAAATGACCAATTATGAGGTGAGCTCAAAGGGCCCACATGGGGTTTAGGCAAGCAGTGAGTGATTGGCTAGTTTGTACAGAATAACTACCTGCAGTTCCTGGCCCTGACTCAGACCACAGGAATGTTACACATTTCTTTTGATTGGCTGATCTCAGGGTGGTCTGAGGATGGCTTCAGCTGAAGCTTTTCCTGGAACTGGGCTATGTGCAGCCCGAGGTTGCTCTTAATGGAGGACTTAATTTCAGGCTCCTCATTTATATTATTACAAAATAATATTTTAAAACAAACAAAAAAGAATATTCTTCCAAAAATAACTTTCTTCTGCTAGTGAATGTCAAATTGATAATTAACACCATGCAAACTTGGCTTGATGGTATATTCTGTTTATAAACTATAGTCAAACATTTAATTGCCATCTAAATATTTCATCTCTCTTTCTTGAAAATTCTTGTGGTGTAAAATGTAATTTGGCCTGAGAAAGTTTGCAATAGACTAGAATATATTCATACTTTTAGAAGAGCTAAAAAGCATTAAAAATAAAACAACCACTCTGGGAGCGCCTGGGTGATTCAGTCAGTTAAGCATCTAATTCCTGACTTTGGCTCAGGTCATGATCTCACAGTCATTAGATTGAGCTCCATGTCTGCCTCTGTGCTGACAGCACAGAACCTGCTTAGAATTCTCTCTCGCTGTCCCTCCCCACTTTCTCTCTCAAAAAAGATAAATCAAAACTAAAAAAAATTGTAAGTACTCTGTTAATACTAATTAATAAAATAATTGTCTTGAAATGGCAATTTGAATTTACATTTGAAAAAGTTATCATTTTTAATGTAAGCAATTTTCCAAATCGTTTACATATCTTGAGAAGGAATATTATAACATCTTTTAAAACAGAATAATTATATAGGCCTTCTAAAACAAAAATTACTGGGGTGCCTGGGTGGCTCAGTCGGTTAAACATCTGACTTTGGCTCAGGTCATGAGCTCACGGTTTGTGGGTTTGAGCCCCCTGTCTGGCTTTCTGCTGACAGCCATCTCTGAGTCTGGAGCCTGATTCAGATTTTGTGTCTCCCTCTCTCTCTCTGACCCTCTCCTCCTCAAGCTGTCTCTATCTCTGTCTCTCAAAAATAAATAAAACATGAAAAAATTTTTAAAACAAAAATTATTATTTGTTCTCCTTTACTTAACATGATGCTGTTGGTCTGCTAGATTTCTTTTCTACATTCTAGATATGTAAAAAATGATTTTAAAATTTGCATCACCTGCTGTGAAAACAGTTTTGATCTACTCCATTTAACTCCTTTCATACTGTAAGAAGCTCTAGTTACACACAAATATTTGTAAATCATGTTTCAAATAATTGTTCATGTTCGTGTTCGTGCACTATACCAGTAGACGTATGTGTTATGTTATCTATAGACACACAAACTAAATGCCATGAGCAATTTACTTTTTAGAACCCCTCCTGATGACTGATGTCAAATCCCAAATCCATACTTGAGCTCAATGTTTTCCATTGAAGTCAACTGGGAGTGAATAACAGAAATAAGCATGTTACTGCTCTAGATGCTTAGTCTCATTTCCAGTCTACTTTATTCTTCCACAAGCATAATCTTCTTAGTCCAATAAATTAAGATCTTTTATAGAAAAAAAAGTATAATTTATTTATTGAGAACACCCATTAAGCACTCCCCCCTTCTTTCGGACACATGACTTATTTATTTTAAGTTAGATACACTAATAATTCACTACCTGGACATTAAATTTACTGTATGATAATTAAGTACTTTCTTTTTACATTTTTATAGAATCTAAGAACAAACATTTTGACAAAGGCTATTGATTATAGAATCAATTGTAGGCCTCACTGCATGACATGTTGGTCTGTCATAAAATTATTTTAATTGAAATCAGCCATTTAAGTCACCTTACCTCCATAGCAGTTCTTCCATTTTTACGAACTCATTTATATCTAAAGTTCCAATGTGGATGGAAAATAGCAATTTAACTGGATTATCTCCCTTTCATTCTTTGGAATGCTCTAGTGTTGTCATGAAAATTACAGTTATGTTTAAGCCACTTTTACTATCACTATCTTTTTTAGTAAGTGGTGACAAATGGAAAGTACTCACAGGAAATTGAAATGCTGAGATGAATTGAAAAGTAAGCCAAGGCATTTTAAGAAAATGCTAACACAGAGAAATAAATCCCTTTCTAAAGGATAGATGGTGAATAAATTACATCCACTTCATATTGGCTTTCAAATTGGTTTCAGTATTTAACATATCCTTTCAGAGACTATAGAATATAAAATTCCACAGCATTTTTTTCATTTTCATTTGAGCAATATTCATTGCTAGTCATTATTATTTTAATTTTAGTAAAATAAACCATAAATTTCCCTCAAGATAAAGTAGTTGCAAACTACTAAACTATCTAGTCCTTCTTTCACAATAAAATCCCTCTAATTGTTTAGATGGAAAAGTCCATCACCTTCATCAAGGAGTATTAAGTAGACAAAATTGAAGCAAACTTTAATTACTAGTGAAACTTCTCTGTGATTAAAAACTGCTCTTATTCATACCACACTTAGTTTTCTTAACGGAAACATTAAGATTTTAATTGTAATTTTCTCTAGCTTGAGATCATGGCACAATATCTGTGGAGTAGAGAGAAGGTGACTCAACCACAATTGTTCACCATTTACAATGAAACCCTGAACTATTTGCAGATGGTGGTATTCAACAAAGGCTATAGCAAGTAATAGATCTCTAACACATGCAAAATAATTGAGTCAGCCTAAGGTCTCAGTGACTTCTCAAAGAAGGGATTGCTGAATTCTTTTTACGCTGAAGACAAGTCACTAATTAATAATAATAGTAATAGTTCAACTGAGACTTTAGGAAATATGGTAGAAAACTGTTAGGATGCTCATGTAGGTTGGCTACTGCCTTTGGTCTTCAGTTGTATAATGAAAATAGACTGAATCAGGTAAACATTTGGATTTCACTTTAATGTCATAGGAGTACATTCCAGAGTAGTAATGGTGAGACTCTCCTTCTCAATCTTTTATAACTACTTTTTTTCTCACCCTTTGGCCTCCTAACACAATGGGAAGGTTGAAATGTAATTATTGTTTCAGTGCCTTTAAAATTATAAAGGAAGCAGCTCTGCTTATGAATTTAAGTAATAGCATCATTATTGTTTTTCAGCTCACAAGATGAATACAGTTCAATAACTATGATCAGATACTAGGAAGCATAAAAGTTTAAATTAAAGTTATTCAGTAAAAAAAACAAAAGTAGTATTACACTATGTTCTTTCAAATTCAGGAACTGCCTTCAGTATGGGCATATTTGTGGCTTAATGCCTCTTAAATTTTATTTTCAGTAACATCCTCTCACTGAATCCTGGCAGAATATAACAATATGAAGGGACATTAAGATCATAGGTCTTTTTTTGTAATGAAGTGATAGATTATCTTATTTCTTTTTACTTCCTTCCTCAGTATATCACTATGAGTAAATGTTGAAGACTGTAATAAATTGACATCATATTTTCAAACCCTCTCTTTTATGCTGAAGGTCGTTTGAATAGGCTCTTGCCAGTAGTTTCCAATAAGATGCTATTGCCTAGGTACCACTTAAAGTAAAATTTGTCAAGGAGCTTTTTGGGAGGTGGGATTAAACTAATTATGCACAGAAAAACACACACTACTTTGAAGTAAACTTTTAGAAATTAAAGAATTGCATTGTTAAGGCAGGTATCATTCTAATTAAGTGTATGTTTTAGTTTAAAGTCAAATATTATTAAGTAATACAAAATAAACTAGACCCTTCCTCAATTTTTTATAAAAAGCTCTAACATGATTAATGCTGAATTATTTTAGAAAATAAGAATAACTAAACTATATAATCAAGAGTTAGTAAAAATACATAAAATTCTAGATTCACAGCTAGAACAAATTCACTTACTCAGGTAATGGGTTTTCTATCTTCCAGCCAATCAAACCAGTAAGGTCTCAACATAGGAATGGAATTTTGGAGACAAACAAGAATCTGAATGTTGGGGGGCCTGAGTGGTTTGGTCAGTTAAGGGTCCAGCTCTTGATTTTAGCTCAGGTCATAATCTCAGGGTGGTGAGATCGATCCTCGCCTCTCTCCACTCTGGATGTGGAGCCTGCTTAAGACTCTCTCTCTCTCTCTGTGCCTCACTGCCTCCCTCTGATTGTGTACTCTCTCTAAAAGAAAAGAAATAGAATCTGATTGTTGACCTTGTCACTAAGTAGCTGTATGAATGTGGGTAACTTGCTTAACTTCTCTAAGTTTCAATTTTCTTGCCTGAATAATGGATACATAATTAGAAAGAACCAATGAGATAGATTATATACAGCCATTTGAACTTTGTTTAGTGACTAATAAGCATACCTATGTACTTGCTATTCTTATTTCTGTATTGTTGTTATTATTATATGCCTATTAATATACAAATCTGAAATAAATATATTCAAAGAATGTACATTGATTTTCAATTTGTATAAAAGTGTGTATTTATCAACTAAGTAACTTCATTACGTCCTATGTTGTGTATGTATTATTTATTTATATAACTATGCTAAGCTTTAGTGTCTTCCAAAACTCACATGTTCAAAGAGATAAACATTCTAAAATGGATATAAAATAGTGTTTAAGAGAAAGGAATTAAACTATGTTTGGAGCCCTGGCTGTACTGCTTCCATAGGACCTTAAGCATCACATGAACTATCTGTGCTTAGGGTGCCCCTAGCATATGTGAAGCATAGGTAAATATTTTTTGTAGAAATCCTATCTATATAAGTCATTTTAGTGCCCCTAAATTAGCATGCTGCTACTTTCTGATACTAGCTGTGCACTATTTAATGAAAGAAATGGCATAGAGGTCAGTGTGAGTGTTTAACTTGCCAGTCTAATCTTCTGGAATCGGGGACAAGAATCACGAGGCTCTGGGACATCACACTGTGTGTGAGTGTCAAGGCCTGTTACAGCATAGATGAGTTAGGAAAGTGCCCAAAGGAAAGAAATAGAGACTGGGCCCTACCTGGGAACCAGGCTGGGCTTAGGACTCCCTACTCAGATGATATCACTCGTATAAACCTGTGCCAGAGGGGAACTTTTTTTGAAGAAGGCATCCATAAGTACAGGCTTTCATGAGTCCCAGTGAAACATGACCCAAAGTAGCAGCCCTGTTATCTGTGTAAGAGGACAGTACTGCTCTGAGCAACAGCCTCCTAAGTTGTCCCATGATAATATCAATAGTGCACTTAATATGTTACCATATGCTTTAAAGAAGCTGTTGTACATACAGCTCAGCACAGTTATATCACCATAAATAACAAATAGTTACAAAACATGAAAGTATTTTAAAAATCAAAAGTACAGACCCTTTTGTTGTTCATAAGCATGATGATTGGGTGTTCAGGCTCTCCTGTCCCATGTGCCTCCCTCAAATCTTGTTACAATGTCAGCACATTACCCATCTGAAGTGAAGAAAAAAGAAAAAACATCAAAAGTATAGGAATGTCTACAGAAATCAATCTTACAAGAAGGTCTAACCAGTGGAGATCCTACATGGCTCAGTCAGTTGAGCGGCTGACTCTTGATCTCAGCTTAGGTCTGGATCTCAGTATTCAGAGTTCAAGCCCATCTGTGATGGGCTCGGTGCTGGATGTGAAGCCTACTCAAAAACTAAACAAAACAGGGCTCAGTCGGTTAAGCGTCCGACTTCGGCTAAGGTCATGATATCATGGTTCGTGGGTTCACTGGTTCATGGGCCCGGCCCTGCGTCGGGCTCTGTGCTGACAGCTAGCTCAGAGCCTGGAGCCTGTTTCAGATTCTGTGTCTCCCTCTCTCTATGACCCTCCCCTGCTCATGCTGTCTCTCTTTCTGAAATAAATAAAATATTAAAAAATTAAAAAACAAAAACAACAAAACAAAACACAAAAAAACCCTCTACCCACAATTTAATTTTTTATTCCTCAATCATAACCACATGCTGCTTTATTTATAAAAATCATAAATCATAAATAGTTAAAAACTCCCTATTGCCTCCACAAATGCCCAATATATTTTAAAAAATAAACTTATTCTACTTGAAAAAAAAGGACTTGAGAATTTGGAAATTGACAAACTTAGTGTGCATCAGAATCATGTGAAGAGCTTATGAAAAGGTGACTAGGGGTCAACTTTAGAATTTATTTTTCTATGGGCAGGACTTGAGAATTTGCATTTCTAACAAATCCCTGAATTGATTCAGATGCTGTTGATGTAGGAACCACACTGTTATGAGTTATTCTTATAATAACATCATTGCCTCATTTTTTATTTTCTATTTTTTAATCATTTCTAGGTTTTTCCAAGATTGTAATGGAAAGAGTTATTTTCATCTATTTAACAAACCTGTAAAATGTTTCAGAAAATAATTTCTTCTCTTGCATACCCTCCATCATTCTGAGTTCATTGCTTTAACTAATTTTATATATAAATATATAAGAGTATATTTATCAATGTATACATATAGTTAAAATTATATAATATTTCACAAAAACAAAAATATGTGTGACCAACATTCTTCATTATTGATGACTTTGACTCAACATGAAAACAGTATGTTAATTGAAGGAGATCATTTTATCTGTGTCTTTTAATTTATCAGTGCACTCACTTTATTTTGGGGTTCTGAAGCATTGGATCACCTTTCTCTTATGACTTCATTCCTGTTTTTATATTCCATTTTTTATTTCATTTATATTCCATTATTATATTTCTTTTTATTGATTTGGCCTCAAGAAGTAAGTTCATATAAGTAAAAATATTACAAAATATTCATAAATAAAAGAACTTTATTCAGCAGTACTGTAAGAAATACCTGAGGTCACAGATGTTTTAAGCCAATAGGTTCCATTGCTATACAGGTTACTGTCATAGTCCAGGTCAGGCTGCCCCAAAATGTATCACAATGATATACTGATCATGTTGAATTAAAGTTGTTTAAGCAACAGTCAGTTGCAAAAAGGACACTCTGGCCTTTCTTTGTCTCCAGAAAGTAGGAATAAATCCCCCATGTGAAAGGTACCTTTTCTATACAGGATGGTAAAGAGATATTATTAACACCCGAGATAGGAATTTAGAGCTGAGAAGACTATAAACCAAACAAACCATGTTACTTTTACTAATTTACTACTGCAGCTCAAATTCCGTTTAGGGTTTCTTCCTATTTGAAGCTCCCAAACAAAACTTTTCTTTGTCCTGTCAAATCTTCACAGATTTATGTCTCTTTGACTAAAATGTATAAAAGCTGGATGCCTTGGTCATTTCTTCAGGTCTCAGTTGTATTGTTTGGACCCCATGCACATGTCATGAAATTTTGATTCCTCTCTCCTGTTAATCTGTCTCCTGTCAGTTTAATTCTTAGAACAGCTAGAAGAACCTTGAACACTTGAAAAATTTGTCCTCCTCATATCATGCTAAAAGTAGAATTTATCTTGATACTAAGTATATGTGTACATTTTTGAGATCTCAGGGCGAAGTCTTCAGAGAGATTGAAATAATAGATTAAAAGCACCTCAAGTATTTAGTATTTGCTGCCATATTTTCTGAAAGTTTTCCTTGAGAGCAGTTCCTGGGTGGCTCATTTGGTGAAGAGTCTGACTTTAGCTCAGGTCATGATCTCACATTTTTTGTGTGTTTGAGCCTCATATCGGGCTCTGTGCTGACAGCTCGGAGGCTGGAGCCTATTTCTGGTTCAGTGTCCCCTCTCTCTCTGCCCCTCCCCTGGTTGCTCTGTCACTCAAAAATAAATAAAGATTAACATTTTAAAAAATTTCCTTGAGATAATGAATATCTGTATTATATATGGATAACTAAGTAAATGAACAAACCTTGACATTTCTCACAATAAATGAAATGTAGGAACATGATTGCATTTAATAATTTTTTTACAGAATTCAATTGTTTTTTGCATCTTTTGGTCAGCCTTTCTAGCACTGTCTTCCCCTTTCCCCTTCTACTGGATCCCCAGCTTCTCTTAGGGGCTCATATGAGTCTGGAATGCTGACAACCACCTCACCATCAAAGCACAGCAGCCTGAGGTGTGCCGTTTGCTAAGTTTAATCACTATTTTGTCTATACTGTTGGCCATGTGGATTGTATACTTACTCATAATATAGTTTAAACTAATCCAGTCAGAGTGCTTCTCTAAGCACTTGTTAGCAAAACTGTGATACTTCTTCTTTCTTGCATGGTATAAAAAAAGTAAAAGCATATAAATGAGGATCTGTTAGTAGTGAATTTTCCACCAAAGGGGAAACCAGTCTGAAGATAAAACCAATTGTCAGTGCAAAAATCAGAAACTAGGTCTTACGTAGTGTTTCTGAACCACTGATTAAGGACTTAATTGAAGCAACCTCTATATGTACTAGTAGGTGAACCAACAAATTATTTAGGGGTTTAGTGAGTTTAAATTGCTTATTAATACTTGAAAAATAAAGGGCTTTTAGATACAATATATACAACAATAGAGAAAAAACATGTTTTTAAAGTTCAAGGTATGTTCTAGGTACACTTTAAATACATATTTAAGTACAGATAACACACATAAAAGTAAGTTGTGCGACATTGCTGCATTTAAAAACTATGTTTGAAATTTACATCTTACTACATTCAAAATTTCTAAAATTATTTGGGCTGGTTTGCAATATCAACGTCAAAATAACAGCACAGTTAACATAAAACTTCCAATGTAAACTCAGAACGAGTATAAAATTATCGGAGAAGTAACTGTAAGGTTGTACAATTACTTTTAACTTTGAAGATTTGAAAACAAAACATGTTGCATTGTCTGAAAAAGAACACGTGGACATTGATTTGAAGTCAATCTTTTTCCTGCTATTAACTAGGTGAGGATTTGTCACTGTGGTATCATTAGACCAGGTGCCTTTTTGATTAAATCACTTACTATAGGTTGATAAACAGTCTAGTGAAGTAGCTGTTAATATGCAGCATACAAAAGAATCAAATAGAGAACATGTGATAAAAATGTGTATTTCTCATCCCACATTCTTAGATATTCTAAATAAAATGTCTGCAGTTCTCTCATGGATTCTATATTTTGTAGGCAGTCCACATGTGTTAAATCCAATTTGTTCAGGAGATAAAACTCTGAGAAACATAAATCTTTAATGCTATGATGATCTTAGCAGATCTTTATGTCATGGTTCATTAGTAGTCAACCTGTAACTTAATTTAATTCCCTTTATTTGAAAATATAAATACATGCACTGGTAAAAGACGTATACAACAGGAAGTCACATCAACCACCCCAGTCCTTCTCCACAGATACAATCATAGTGCTAGATGCCTAGGTATCATTTCAGAAATTCATTGTTCATATAAATTCAGCTCTCTTTCTCCTCCCTACAATTGATCATTTAGCTACATCATGGTGTTTCTTGAAATGAAGGCAAGAATATACTAGAAGTGCCACTTTTGTCTCGAGGATTATACTCGCCAACATGATATCTTTGTAAGGTGACCATTTACCATCAATTATAATCAGCAGTATTCATATCTTCACTGAACAGACTTCCTATTAGTCCTTACTGGCTGCAATTAGAATGCGTTTCTAGAATGGAAATTTACTTAAATTAATATTTTAAACACTAGCTTTTGTTTGAAGAGATTGTAGCTGACAAATACACGTAATGCACGTAAGGTAGATGATGATAAATACTTAAATACGTACAGGAGACAAGACATAACTTCACTCTCACTACATGTACTAAACGGCATTGATAGATATATTAAAGTTTTTATTTTATCCTTATCTTTTTATAATTGATGGATAATTCATTTTAATACAATCAAGAAAGGACTTGTCAAGTATTTAGAAGAATTAGTTCTTACAATCAACTTTAATCAGAGCCAGTTATGTAATCTTGACTAAGCCATTTAATTTATAGTATCATAACATCCCTACCTACAAAATGAAATTAGTGATCTCTAATATTAGTTCCCGGTTAAAATCTATTTACTATTATTTATCCTGAAATAAGCTTATTTTCATTGCCTAACGTGTTCTGTTTTGTGTATATCTCACAACCTTTAAGCTCCTATTCTCAGTTCACTTTTACCCTTTATTGATTTTCCTCCAAGAACAGGTCTAGTATTTTATTGAGCCTTAGCTGAAATATTTTGTGTTAAGCAGAGGAATTTACATCTCAAAGCTAGATAAGTTGTTAAATACCTCTATTAAGATATAATTCACATATTATAAAATCCATCAATGAAAGTACATAAATGAATATTTTAGTATATTCATGGAGTTGTGCAATCATTACTGCCATTAATTTTAGAACATTTAATTACCCCAAAAGAATCCATTAGATGTCATTCTACATTTTTATCCAACTCCTGACCTTAGGTTAGGCAATCATTAATCTTCATTTTGTCACTACAGATTTTCCTTTCTGGATGTTTCATATAAATGGAATAATAAAATGTATAGGCCTCATGGCTGGTTTCCCTCATTTACTATGATGTTTTCAAGGTACATCTAAATCATAGTATGTATCAGAACATTATTTTATTGCCAAATAACATTGTATGAGAGTACTACATTGTATGTGTCTATTGATCAATTGATGAATATTTGGATACGATAAATAATGCTTCAGTGAATATTCATATTCACTTTTATGGACATATATTTTCAGTTCTCTTGGGTATATATACCTTGTAGTGAATTTGATGAATGCTGTCATAATTTTATGTTGATTATTTTGAAGAATGACAGATGGTTTTCCAAAGGCACTGCAGAATTTAACATTCACACCAGAAGTGTTTGAAGGTTCCTATTTCTCCACATCCTTGCTAATAGTTGTTATTATCTGATTTTTTTTTTAATTTATAGCTATCCTAATGGATATAATGTGGGATCTCACTGTGGTTTTAATTTGTATTTCTTGATGTCTTATGATGTTGAACATCTTCTCATATGCTTATTGCATAACAATATTTGTATAAAAAAGCAGTTAATATCAATGTAAATAAGTTAAAAGAAGACAGGATCATAGTATCATTTATACTGTCTTTTACAGTTGGATAGTTACTGTTACCGGTACTCATTGTTTTGGGTTGGAGTCTGGATTGTGTGAGTCTGAAGAGCTTACTTTACTGTTTATTTTAGGGTGAACCAGCTACCAACACATTTTCTCAGACCAATGGAGACCTTGTGACAGTTTGTTCTGATATTTCTATTTTGGGTGTGTCAACTCAGACTTAGTGAATAACTGCATGCATGGAAAAGGTCCAACATACCTCAATTGTGAAAGATAAATGATACATTCAAGAATATGGAAAGCATGGGTCCAAAGGTATTTCGGTCTAACATGTGAAAAATTGACAATTTTTCCCATCTTTGGTAGAGACTCCATTCTCCACTCTGCAGCATCAAACTAGAACGTAAATGGGGCATGATTATTCTACTCAGTGGACAGAACTCAAGGCCCTTCTCTTACCCTGGTCAAAAATTCTTTTGGTACATTTTGTTCTATCTTTCCTGATGGCTATTTGGTCTACCACTTGGAAAACTACAGACTGAGAGACTTAAAGGCATACTTCTTTGGGGGACTGAAAACAGTTGAAAAAACTGCAGCTTCTTATGAAATGTCTGGGTCACTCAGGTAGACTCCATAGGAGGCCCTGTCCTCTGATACGACCATGGAGTCAAGCTACTGATGAAGCTGCATTACCTGGATTTCTACCATTGTTGCTGGGATCCATCATTATTCCAAACATGTCAGTGCCTTCACTCTCATAGAACAGACACACCATACAAGTCTCTTTCTGATACAGAGGCTCCCACTGCATAATAACCTTGAGACTCCAGCTAAAAGTAGGCCTTTTTGTCTCCTGGAAGATTGCAATTTGAATAGAATTCTGAAAGTATAACGGAGGACAATTTTTGGTCCTATTAGAGATCTTAACATTTCAGATCAATGTGTCATCATACTAAGAGAAAAAAAGTCAGGACATTTATAATTTTTCCCTGGGATACTGCATACGGAAAGAAGAAAATGGAAGAAAATACTAGAGTCACTTTAAGTACATATCACCTATTACAGATAATAGTGGAATCTTTGAATGACTATCCTGTTTTAATGATCATCCAAACCCTGCCCTGTTCCTTGCTCTGGAATTATGAAGCAAATATTTTTTTTTAATTTTTAAATATTTTATTTATTTCTGAGAGAAAGAGAGAGAGACAGCATGAGCAGGGGAGGGTCAGAGAGAGTGAGATACAGAATCTGAAACAGGCTCCAGTCTCTGAGCTAGCTGTCAGCACAGAGCCCGACACGAGGCTCAAACCCACCAACCGTGAGATCATGACCCGAGCAGAAGTCGGACACTTAACGGACTGTGCTACCACCCAGGCACCCTGAAGGAAAGATTTATTTAGCATAGGAAGTTCCTCCAGCTTAAGTCCTGGAAGTGAATTATTGATTCTATATATACTTAAAAATCCACACTCACTAAAACCCACAATATATTAACAGTATTGCTTTCAAATCCTTAAAATAATGTAAAATTCATAGGAACAGGGTTTTATAATCTTAAATATATATATATAATATTCTTAAGTATATCTATTTATATAAACATATATATACACATATACTCTTAAATATATATTTTATACTCTTAATTATGTATATATTTAAAGATAGATCTGGGGAAGCCTGGGTGGCTCAGTTGGTTAAGGATCTGACTTTATCTCAGGTCATGATCTCATGCTTTGTGAGTTCGAGGCCTGCATCAGGCTCTGTTCTGACAGCTCAGAGCCTGGAGCCTGCTTCAGGTGTCTTCTTCTCTCTCTGTCCCACCCCACTTGTGCTCTGTCTCTGTCTCTCAAAATAATTAACCTTAAAAAAATTTTAAAAATATATAGATCCAAATGCAACAGAACATTATTCTTTCACAACAGATCCTTAGTCAATATTTTCCCATGTACTCACAACTGCCCCTTCCATGAATATTTTTGGCCTAAAATGAATGAACAGGTGGTATGGTGGTAAGAAGCCAGGTTGGTGTTAATGTGGTATCACTCTCTGCAGAAAAATAGGAAGTGTTCTCAGAATTTCGGGCTGCCAATTAACTTAATTGGCACCTGCAGTCTACATTATCACAGTATATTGAGAGTAGGCCTGTTGCCATAATGACAGATGGTTACGAATAATGACAGCCAAGTGACCATGTATGGACATTGGTTGTGAACCTTGAAGACAAACTGCTTGGTTAAGGTCAAACAGTCCAGAAGCTTTGTCCAGAGCTTCCTTAATTAATATTAAGAGGAATGGCTGTCTATTCATCATATCTGATTACCTATTTCCTTACTTACCTCTTTAATAAATATAGAGATATATTGTAACCAATATATCAGAATCCAGTGGCATAGCATATGCCTTAAACCTCAAAGAAGAAAAATTATTTCAAAAGCAAAAAAAATTTTTAAAGTGTATGTAGAAAGTGAACGGATGCTTTGATTAATTATTTTTAATTTTTAATTTTTAATGTATTCTATTTAATGAAGAAAGGGACTCTGTTTGGAATATTTATCTCTAGTCTTTCAAAGTTCAAACAAGCATGTCTGACAGTCTCTTACATAAGTAGAGTTCATTACTTTTTTTAAGTCAGTCCATAGTTGCAAATCAACTCAAAAAAATTCAATCAGCTAAAAAAAAATTGAATTCCTACCAGTTGTTTATTGATTCAAATGAGCTAACTTCAATTACACCAATTTATGTCATCATTTTCCAAGTTATCAAATTTAAATCTGTGATTAATACATTTTTGTGTAGTTATTTTTGTCCACATAAAGTCAAAGTAGGCTGAGAAGGCAAAAACAATATATATATATATATATTTTTTTTTCTGTTCCATAATTTACAACCAAAAAGGTAGCTTATTTAATGTTGGAAAAATGGGTGTAAACCAATATTTCAGCGGTAAAATTAATAGAGATTCAGAGAAGAAAGAGAGAGTCAACATACTCTCTCTAGGAAAGTTGGCTGGAGATTGTACAATCCTAGAAGGAAATTCTGTGGACACTTCATCAGTAGAAATGGTAAAGAGAGTATTTTCCAGCAAAGGAAAATAGTATGACCGTACCATAAGCTAGATGTAGAACTAGATTACAACAAAGAAAATACAAAAACTGTACTTAAATGAACTGATACACTTGTAACCTTTTTTTCTGTTCTTTGGATCATTGAAATCTCTTCAGTTTTCTCAGCATTTGCTGGACGTTCACTACAACAGAAACAATAGCTACATATATACAGAAGTAACTAAATATGGGTAAGTATATGATCTGCTGCATCAGATATCATATGATGATACTAGTACTGGTTAAATGAATTTGAATACATTATGATAATGATAACTCCAGAATAGCTAACACTTATTTAGGGCAGACAGTGTGCCAATTGCTTCATATGCATTGTTACCTTTAATACCTACAATAAAACCGTAAGAGAGCCAGCATGCTATTTCCAGTTGAATAACATCATGGCATAGGTAGTGAGGTTAAACTACTAGTTTAAGGTCATGTTTAAATGACAAGATGGCCTGATGCTATTCCAAGTTTCCCAAATGTCAGTCCATTTTCTAAACCACTGTATGAGATTGTGAAAATAATGAAGTGATTCAAAGCTAAGTAAAATTGTTTTAAGCTAATAATGTCATGAAAGTATAAAACATAAAGGAACAACATACCTAAGTTTTATTTTTTTTAACATACCTGAATTTTTATTATAATCACTTCCACATTTGGCATCTTTGCCACTACTGTTAGTGCTGACAGTTATAAATGAGGGTTGCTCATTTCAGGATCTCATTTTCTCCCCTGTAACTATCTGCAATTCTTGAAGGACATCTGGGGTTGATTTTGTGAGAGTGGTGTGCTGATTTCACCTGTCTTAGTTTCATGTCATAGATTGAATCAGAGGTTACACTGAAGTTTGCACAGTATTGCACTCAATTACTTCTTTTTGCAATTAGAAGATTTTAAAAATTTCTTTTTAGAAAGGAGAGGCTTGCATACCTTTTTGAGCCTATGTGAGTAGAGTAGAGAAAAGGACTTTGACGTATAGGAAGAAAGAACAAGTGACAGCTTATTTCCTAAATAGGGGAGGGGTTTGAAAAGACATGTGCTGCATTGTTATAGGAAAGAGAGGGACGGAAAAAGTAAGAAGGAGGCTTGCCCCTGGCTATCCAGAACTATAATTTTTAATCAGATCACTGTGTGGCATTGTCTGGCAAAAATAGTGTGCAAATGATATTTGCTTGTATAATATCAGTGTATTTTGGCTACTCTATAATATCAGTACTGTATACAAAAATTTGGACAAGCTGAGATGGTGGATAGAGGAAGCAAGCTAAAAGAATACTCTTCAAAGTTCAAAGGGCATGCAGTTCCTGTGAGAATCCTATTGATTTCTGGAGCTTGACTCAAGAAAACTCAGGTGGGACCTGAGAATTTGTATTTTTCACAGGCTCCCAAGAGACCCCCTTCTTGAACCATACTTTGGGCAGCAAGAAGCCATGTGTCTACGGCTTCCATGCAATGCTGAGTTGTGAAGGTGCTAAACCAGGATGACGGGATTGAAGCAGAGGGTGGTGGGCAAGGGACTTGTAGGTATCAGAGATGCTTGCTTGCACAATAAATGTAAACCAAGCCATCATACTGTATGCCTTAAACTTATAGGGTGATGTATGCCAATTATTTCTAAATAAAACTGGGGAGGAGAAGGAAATGCTTGTTTAGGAGACACTGTGCATGAAATTGTAAGCCCAGATTTTAACCCATGTCTTTTCTGTCTTTGGGAAGGACATTCACTGTGTACATTTGACTGTGTACATCAGAGACAGCTTTACTCTACTGTTTCACTGAATTTGAAAAATCCTCAGGTATCTGGTAAACAAGCAAGTGACCCTCCTTTTCTTAGAGCATTTACTTTGCAAAATTTGTAATTTTAAATTCTTTCTTTGTCCTTTTGGGAGGTAAATCTTTTTAAAAGCCCCTTGCCAGTTTTACAACCCAGGGCTGTCCTCCTCAAGGACTCGTCCTGGGAGCCATCCGTCTGCAGTTTAGTGAGTCTCTTAGTCATTCCTAGTTCTCAGTCCCTATGGGAAAGTAAGAGCTCGATGTCAGCATAACTTGGAGTCTTGCTCCAAGCTGTAAAACCACTTCTGGTGATGAAGATAGGAGTAAGTTTGCTTTTTCTTTGGATAAAGCCAATTAGCAAACACAGATGGCCTAATCACAGAGAAAAACATTTGCAAACTCAGGAATAACTTAATGGATGCATTCCATTGATTGATCTCCTGACTAATGTCCTTCAGTAATTTCCCACTAGCTCACCTCGGCATTAAAATTTTTTTTTTAATGTTTTATTTATTTCTAGGGGAGAGAGAGAGCGCACAGGGGAGGGTCAGAGAGAGAGGGAGTCACAGACTCTGAAACAGGCTCCAGGCTTTGAGCTGGCAGTCAGCACAGAGCCCGACTTGGGGCTCGAACCCACAAACCCCGAGATCATGACCTAAGCGAAAGTCAGACGTTTAACCGACTAAGCCACCCAGGCGCCCCTCACCTCGGCATTTAAATGCACTCCTGCTTTTTGGGGCTGTGGAACTGAGCATGCAGACTTTGTCCTACGTCCCCTATTGCTGGGGAGAGAGTATCAGAGTAACCCAACTTCTGTTTTCTCATCTTGTTCAGTGTGACTTTTGCTCTTTAACATACCATGTAATGTAACATTAGGAAGGATATTCATATGAGATTCTTCTAACTGTAAGCTCTAAAGAAATATAGGTTATTAATACTATTGGTATATTCTGATTTGTGATATTTCATATTCTCCATCTATTATGAATACATCCTGATGGTATAATATTCTACCAGTATGAGGCTTTCTTCTTTGCAAACTTATGTGTATTTATTTCCAGACTTCGTGATCATGTAGATTGTTTCTTTCTACTCCCATAAAATTTATCATTTTACTAATATATATCTTCAGTTCAAATACTGTGGTCCCTTGCTACTCCAAGTAAAGCTGTGGCCAATATATTAATAGAAAAATTATCAGAAATGCAGAATTTAGACTCCATTCAGTGATTCAGAATATGCATTTTAAGAAAATGTCATAGAGATTCATATGCACAGTGAACCCTGAGAAGCCCTTCTCTACTTGACTGAAGTGTGTCTATGACCCCACTCAGTATTTAAAGGTCAATATTTTCCCCCCTGATAAATAACAATATTTGAAATATGTAGAGGCAGGAAAATTTAAAGAAAGTTGGTGTTTTATTTTCATGACAAATAGAAAGTAAACCATAGATATGAGGACTGATTTCTGGAGTCACAATTATATTTATTACATGGCTACTATTACATTGTATTATCTACAATGCTATCCATATGCCAGTACCATTATTTCTTGATTATTGTAGCTTTGTCATAAGTCCTGAAAATATGAAGTGTGAGTCTTCTGGCTTTTTTCTGCTTTTCCAAGATTGTTTTCATAATTTCCATATGAGTGTCAGGATCAAGTTATATACAAAGGCAGCCGTCATTGTGATAGAGATTTTATCTGCAGAAGAAATTAGAGAATATTACCAACTTAACAATTTTAAATCTAGTCCATGAACATGGATTGTCCTTTGATTTTTTTATGTCTCTAATTTTTTTAAAAAAGTTTTATAATTTTCAAAGTATAAGTGAACATGTTATTATTAAATGTATCTTAAAATTTAGCAAATTTCATTAAATAAATATTTCTGCATTTGCTATATGTTGTTTGGGCATTTTTATAGAGTTTAAATGTTTATATTTATCAATAATTTTTACCAGTTACAGCTTTTTCATGAGGGATAAGGCTTGCAGAGCTCTTTACCAATCAGTCAACAGAATATTTGCTGTTACTTTTTGTTTTATTTACCGAAGTTTTCTTACCATGGCCAATTTTAAAAGTTAGCAAATGCCTAAAAGGCAAATTTTATGTACAAACTGGGTCTTGCTCCACTCTTGATCTCTCTTCTTCCTGAAGTTCCATTCTTCTAGACAATTACACTTCAAACCCATCTCTTTGGCACAATAAGATACTCACATCATTTTCTGTTTGACATCTGTTCCCTTTTCTGCAAGCTGACAGAACTTTGGGAAGTCCATTTCAAAGTGCTTTATCTTTTCTACAGAGATTTGACTATGCCAGTACAAGTTTCCTTGATTGTTCTTTATTTATTATTTTTATCTTTATTTTATTTTTTAATGTTTACTTATTTATTTCTGAAAGAGAAAGAGAAAGTACAAGTGGGGGAGAAGCAGAAGAGAGAGAGAGAGAGAATCCCAAGCAGGCCCTGAGCCCTCAGAACAGAACCCGATGAGATGCAGAGCTTGATCTCACAAACCACAAGATCATGACCTGAGCTGAAATCAAGAGTCAGAGGCCCAAATGACTAAGTCGCCCAGGTATCCCGGCCAATTGTTTAATACAGCCTTTTTTTCTCTTGTACTCCCTGATCTCCTCTTCCTCTTGATTCCAAAATTTACACGGTAGTTTCAAACGTTATATAAATAATTTGTTTTCTTGAACATTTGAGTGTAATTTGCCAACACAGTGTCCTATAACTCCATATAACACACAATGATATCTTTCTATGTAACTACAATACCACTCTACCATTCCACGATAGTTTTAGATTTTAAATGACCTTGAGCCCTCAAAACTCTATGAGTAAGATATATAATTAGCTGCTGCATAATCTTCAATAGATAATATTCTCGAACACTGTAGATATGGTTAAACAAGATAATGAAAAATAAAATTAAAATTTATAGGTAAATATTAGTAGAGAACAATAAAAAAGATAATGAAAATATTGTTTGCCCTTTCCCTCTCCCAGCATTGTAGATTGGATATGGGTAGTGATGTGGGAAACAAAGGCAAAAGAAAAAATCAAATTTCCTTACAATTTATATAGCCTGTTGACAAGTCCTTGACATAGACAGAGTAAACCTTCCTCCAAGAACTCAGCTGACTTAATGATGACACTTTGCTGAGGGCAAAGGCAGTCTTAGCTTAATTTTCCCAACCTCCAGGATTCTGTAAGTCCATTTTAACATATAAAAATCCCTTTGGAAACTTTCTTTATCTTTACCCCCCAAGATATATGTTGGCAGTCATACTCCAAGCTTATAGGCCCCTGACATCTGAAGGGTCTCATGACTGAGGATTTACTAAACAGTAGCAAATGACCTTTTCCAGCAGCTTAGCCTCCCAAGGTCCTGGAAACCTTGCTTCCAAAATTCCTTGGAGACTTACAGGATCCCTACCCTCTTCCCAATTTGAAGGCATGTAACCAGCTACCAATTACAACCCCAGTGCAGCTCTTTCTGTCTACAGGTCCTGTCCTTGTGCTTTTATAAAACCACCTTTTTGCACCAAAGACGTCTCAAGAATTTTTTCTTGGCTATCAGCTCCCAATCCTAACAGTTCAAACCACATAAGGTAAGACATAAAATTGTTTTATTTTTAATTTTTAATTTTTTAATGTTTATTTTTGTGAGAGAAAGAGGCAGAGTGTGAGCTGGGGAGGGCAGAGAGAGAGGGAGACACAGAATTCGAAGCAGGCTCCAGGCTCTGAGCTGTCAGCACAGAAGAGCCTGACGTGGGTCTTGAACTCACAAACTGTAAGATCATGACCTGAGCCAAAGTTGGTCGCTTAACTGCTTAACCCAGGAATCCCAAGACATAAAATTGTTTTATGACCAACACCTAATTACGGACCTTATGTAATATTACATGCAACTCATAATTTCTTGACTTCAATTTTAATACCATGCCTGATTTAGATTCTGTGTTACCTGGCATGGAGCAGGGTTAATGTACTGCTCTCTCCTGGTTCTCAGCCCTTTTTCACTTAGACAGCCAAGTGAATAGTTGCAGGTTCAAGTGACAGGCAGTATTTCCAAGCAGAAGTATAGAGAAATCAGTTCCTACTTTCAAACTGTTCTCCCTACTTTCAAAATTGAAGATGTGCTGTGTTCCAAAAGATGTTCACTACAAAATTGTGGAATATTGATCAACCTAGGTGAATTAGTTCTGCAATTTTTGTGGGGTTTTTTTTGTTGTTGTTGTTATTTTTTTCTCCTGTGTAACAAACTTCTACAGACTTAGGGACTTATCACAACACACCTTTTTAAAATCTCACATATGCAGGGGCCAGAAGGTTGCACAGGTCTTAACCTTGTTCTTCTGTGCAGGGCCTCACAAGGCTAAAATCAAGAGGTTGACTGGTTTGTTTTCTCATCTGAAAGGTCTAAGGATAACTGGCTCCGAGCTCATTCATGTTGTTTGCAGAATTAATTTGCCTGTTCCAGCCACTTACTGAACATTAGATAGAAACCAGCCCCAGACTCAAGAGAACAACCCATAGTTGTCTGTCACACGGTCCTCTCCCTGAGCACCTCACAACTGGCAGGGTGTTTTTTCAAAGCCAAACGGTGGAGTATTGCTCCAGTCTGCTAGGATGGATTTTCATATAATGTCATCAGGAGCATGATATCCCATCCCTTTTGCCATATTTTATTGGTTAAAAGAAAGTCATGAGTTTCCCCACACTCAAAGGAAAGGAGTCACTGAAAAGATCATTGGGGCCAACATGGAGTGTGTCTGCCACACTGGATCTTCATGTCTGTAGAACTAGGTTGACTCTACATTCAGTTATTTTAAACATATAGCACAGTGAGAGAAAATGTCTCATGTTAAGTTAGATATTGGGAGTAATTGATTATTACAGAATAAGCATCATCTATTACTACTACCTCTACCTTTGTTCTGTAATAATTTTTCTCTTAATTGGTGCTATCAGAAAAATTTACTGTTATTGGACTTTTGTGTAAATATTTAAATTACAACATGAAACAATGTATTAAACACTATATTAAATAAATAAACAATAAAGAAATAAATAATGCGAAATAAATACTAAATAAATAAATAACTATCACTTGAGTATGGAAGAATGAACTTGAATAAGAACAAAAAAATTAAGAGGATGTAGTGCTATTTTAGTATCTTACAGTATTTATGAATTGTTTTCTATTAAGATCATTTAATGTAGTTTTTATCCTTCATAGTTAAATAAACTGAAGGAAACCTACTGTTATTTTTAGTATCTCCCTTGAGACACAAATGACTAAGTTTCTATTATGATTATTCATAGAAGATTTCATCTGACATAGCTGATTATAAGCTACCTAGAGAAAGTGACTGCCTTACTTTTGTGTATCATACAACAACTAGGTGAAATAGTTGAAAGAGATTAAAAGGTGTAGCTTTCAGTCATAAAATTAATGAGTCACAGATCTGAAAAGTACAGCATAGGGAATATCATCATTCATATTGTACTAATGTTATATGGTGACAGATGGTGACTGAACTTATCATGGTTAGAACTGAATGATGTACAGAAAGGAATCACTATGCCGTATACTCAAAACTAACATAACATTATATATCAACTATACTTCAATAATAAAAAAAAAAAATCACAGCTCTAAGATTCCCCAAAGAGTATGTTCAGTACAAGTATCAAATTAAATAAGAAACTTTGTAACTAAATAGTTTTTCTTCAATTTGGGAAGCAAATGCTTATGGTTGGTACAGTCAATTTGTAACAATCTCAAGAACGTGTTCCAACAGACCCAGTGATTTTAGTGCTGAACCTTAAAATGCGTCTTTACCTTATTAAAGTCTGCCAGGCAAAACCACTTAGCCCAGGACTATAGGCAAACAATTATTAACTCCTGGAGCTAAAAAAAATATGCACATCAAAGAAGCCAGGGGGACCTTTCAGTAAGAAGGAACTGAGAACAGTTTGTCGCCAGATTTGGTATCATGCTGGGTGATTCTAAGAAGCAATTAGGAAAGCATTGGGTGCTGTCAGGGAGAAGGGGATGTTTCTTGATCATATACCATATGGGCTTTTTTTGTTTTTTTGTTTTTTGGGTTTTTTAAAATTAGGATTAGAGTTGGGTTAGAATTGTCATTGATAAAGGAAATCATGTGAGCCAGCAGATTTCTCCTTGGGGACTACAATCAAGTTTGTACAAAATAATGACTAAAATGAAGTGTATGTTTTACTACACTGATAAAAATGGTTGGATCACATTATTGTTTTCATTTTTACTGTTAGGATTTGTTTCTTATAGTTTGGATATTTTCTTACATTTATTGTACCATATACAATGAATATATATTTAAAAATTTATTGTTCAAATGAAAGGGAAAAGGAAAAATAATGAAAATAACCCAAAGCTATGCTCAAAATCAAAAGACATGAATCAAGTAAAGTGTAAAATGACATTTTCCAAAATCCAACATTCTCTTTTTATTGTTTTAGCTCTCAAGAGGCAGCCTTTGACATGAATAGTAGACTTAGAAGAATATTTCAATTGTTGTTTTCACCCACATGTAGAAAAAACTAATAAAAGCAATACAAACCAAAACATTCCCTGTTTAAATTATGTAAATGGACATTTGGAAGAAATCCAGACAGTTGGATAAAATATGGGGATCTGCACTCTGTCCTTCAGCTTTATTTACACTTGAAGAGCAGACAGCATGTGTGCCCAAATTCCTGCAGGTAGAACAGAAAGTCTGAATATCTCAGAAAAAGTCACTTACACCGATGGTCAGTTGTTTGTGCCATGCAAATGTCACTGATTGATCAATCTAGGGCTTGGGGTCCTTGGTACTTTTATCTAGTCGTCACAGCTCTGATGTCAATGTAGAGATGGCTCCACAGAACAGGTTGGCATATGAGCTTGCAATAGTCCCATGGATGTTCTTCAAACAGTTCCTAGAATAGTTCTCAATATTCTTACCGTTCACCTGGGGAAGAAGTTTGAATCTGCAATAGTCTGCTTAGACCTGCATGCTTCAGAAGGCTGAGAAACATATTTTTTTTAATGTTTATTTATTTTTGAGAAGCAGAGAGAGATAGAGCACAAGCAAGTGAGGGGCAGAGAGAGAGGGAGACACAGAATCAGAAGCAGGCTCCAGGCTCTGAGCTGTCAGCACAGAGCTGGATGCAGGGCTAGAACCCACGGACCGTGAGAGCATGACCTGAGCCAAAGTAGGATACTCAACCGACTGAGCCACCCAGAGGCCACAAAACATATTTCTATTCATAGATGACTATGGCTCCAAAATAATTAAGTTGCTGTCATTAAAAGCACTTCTGTTTGGATAGTATTTTGATTGTTTTATTCTATTTTGTTCTTTTAAAAAATGTTTACGTGCAAAAGTAGTTTTAGTATAATTCCATTGTTTGCTTGTTTGTTTTGAAAGGTATCTTCTTTGATAATTCCATCTTTTTATTGAAATCGTATTATGAAGGAACAACATTTGATCATTATTCAAGCGAGACTTTTTTCATCTTTTTAAACATATTTTACCTGTTTCTTTGATCTACTGCCAGCGTTATTTTTTCATATTTTATGGTGTATATACATATTACTAGTCACATCCAGAGTACATTAACACTGTAACACCTTACCAATATTTTAAAATTAGCCTGAACCTCCACCTGTAGCCCAGTGCACGCATGTGTCTAGTGAGGCAATTTTCTACTGCAAAGATGTGGAAACTGCATGCCTTTCTCCTTAAATACCCACAACCATTCATTTTTGATTATCAATATTGCTATCACTGTTAAGACTCCATTTTTCAGCTACAGATTTTTTTGTCTCTTGACATTTTTGCTCTCTGTACCAAACAGTTTCAAAAGTCATGTTGAGTAGTTTTTCATCATCTATAAATGCATTTAAAAAAAAAGAAAAACACTTCTAGCCTAATTTGTGGCAGAGATTCACATGCAAGATGCTTACCAAGAAGGAACTGTATTTCTAGAAGGTCACCTTAGAGCAAATTGATTCTTTATGAAAATGGCCTAATGTCCGGAGCTAAGAAAAATCCCTGAAGGGAAAACAATCTTTTTTTTTATATTTGGTTGCTGTAATAATAGTACTATTGTATAAAGAAATTCTTTGTTCATTTACCTGGATAATATGCTTATTATTCAAGAGAATGTCAACTGAATCAAACCCTTTGCATGTGAAGATTATTATAAAACATAACAAAGAAATTTTCAAACATGTAAACAGTAGTAATAGCATTTCTTTTTCTAAATCCTTTCAATACTTTTCAATGCATAAAATAAAATTCTCTAATATAATATACAGAGTAACAATTAACATCATATATGTCCATGGCTTCCCACCCCAGCCTTGTTTGCTAAGCTACAACCTCATAGATCCTTAACATTATCAACTTAGTGCTTCAGAATTCCAAACACAGTCCTCCTAAACTAAAATACCCCATCAACTAGCTTTTCCATTTATGTGACACTTCATTTTTCTGATCGCATTATAAATAGCTGGTTTAATGTCATGCTCTCAGGGAAGAGTTGTCTGAGACCCAGGGTTAGTTAGGTCTCCCTAATATTCATAACACTTTGCACTTTACTCTTTTTCTAAATTAAGTTTATTTTTTTAATTCAAGTTAGTAAGCATACAGTGTAGTATTGGTTCAGGAGTAGAACCCAGTGATTCATCACTTACGTATGACACCCAGTGCTTATCCCAATAAGTGCCCTCCCCAATACCCATCACCGCTACCAACCTCCTCTCTAAAAACTCCCAGTCTGTTTTTCGTATTTAAGAGTCTCTTGTGGTTTGTCTCCCTCTCTCTTTTTATCTTATTTTTCTTTCCCTTCCCTTATAGTCATCTGTTCTGTTTCTTAAATTCCACATATGAGTGAAATCATGGGATATTTGTCTTTCTCTGCTTGACTTATTTCGCTTAGCAAAGTACACTGTAGCTCCATCCATGTTGTTGCAAATGGCAAAATTTTATTCTTTTTGATAGCCAAGTTGTATTCCATTGTATATAAATACCACATCTTCTTTCTTCATTCCTCAGCCTTTGGACATTTGGGCTCTTTCTATAATTTGGCTATTATAGATAATGCTGCTATAAACATTGGGGTGCATGTGCCCCTTCAAATCAGCATTTTTGTATCCTTTGAATAAATACCTAGTGGTGCAATTGCTGGGTCATAAGGTAGTTCTATTTTTAACTTTTTGAGGAACCTCCATACTGTTTTCCAGAGAGGATGCATTCCCACCAGGAGTGGCAAAAGCGTTCCCCATTCTCAGCATCTATTACAACTGTCTGTTGTTTCCTGAGTTGTTAGTTTCAGCTATTCTGACAGGTGTGAGGTGGTATCTTATTGTGGTTTTGATTTGTATTCCCCTGATAATGAGTGGTGTTGAGTATCTTTTCATGTGTCTGTTAGCCATTTTCTTAGGACAAGTGTCCATTCATGTCTTCTGCCCATTTCTTTACTGGGTTATTTGTTTATTGGGTGTTGAATTTAAGTTCTTTATAGACTTTGGATAAAGGGTTATATGCACTTTATTCTCCTAGAACAATTTCAAAATTTCTTTGTGAGAAATTTCTATGGGTAGTTATTGAGTTTACATTTTCTATCCCTTCTAGTCTATAAGCTCTAAACACACAAGAATAATGTTTTCCTTGGTCACTAGTATAGCTGTCACTTCTACATCAATCCCTTTTATATGTAATAGGCTTTAAATTACTACTTAGTGAATGAAGAGTTGTTAGAAATGGTATATGATCATAAACTCCTAGTTTCTAATCTGCTAAGCAAAATTAAAAGGTTGACAATATAGAGAACCTATCCTACTTAATTGACATATATACAGGTTCTAGCATATTGAGTACATCAATTTTATATCTAAAATAGAAGTCTAGTTTTACATTTATAAGAGCTATTAAAATAATCCATTGATTATCAATACATTATCTTAATACATAATTAATTTCTGCATTAAATACATAATTAATTTAATACGTAATTTTAAAACATATTTAAATTTAAAAATCAGAATTCTTCTTTAGGTATATGCTTTTAAAGAGGTATTTACAATAATACAACATTGACATTTATGTAGACAGCTACACTTACATTACCAGGAAAATCATTTATTTGATTCATGAAAATAGTGTATTGTTCAATTTAAACAAGATAAACATAAGTGTAGAATCTCTTGATTAATTTCTATGACTAATATAATAAATGTTCATGGCCTTTTACATAGTTAAATTATATGTTCAGAAACAATTGACCTATGACACAATCAACATAATTTATATTATGCAATTCAAACACATGATTAAACACCATAACTTAAGCACCTTAAAGTTTATTCACCCATTACTTTATAGTCTAGTCTCTGACTAGGGAGTACTTCAACTGCTAAAATATAACAGTGATCATCAATCAGATGGTTATCAGGCAAACTTCTGCTCGGTTGTTCCCAGAGGAGAGTTCATTTCTCTCTCATTGTGCTCTAGTTCACACACAGAGGAATTAACCAATCTGCTGCACACTTTAGTTTTTGGATCTGCAAAGCCCCAGAGACAGAACCAGATATGAACAGGGACATGTCTTTATTTTCATTAATGACCAAAACTTCTATATTACTTTAATATCAGGAAAAACTAATGGCCATGCATTCTTTCTTTAGTATTACAAATGCCGTAACAGATGCATGTATTTTTACTATCTTGGAAAAGATTTTTAAAATTAAATTAAATGTTCTTGTGATATCAGCTTTCTTGTTAAATCATCTTGTTATATCAGCTTTTTGGTGTGTTTGAATTTTTCTAATTTGATGTAAGATGTTTTGGGTATAGGCAGAGATTATAAAATACCTTCTGAAACTAAAGTATTTTAAATATACAAAAGAAAATTGCCATATATCAGTGCATTTCACCCATATCTGATGTAAACTTTAAGATTACATTTACATAAACACCTGTTCTGATTGTTCTACCAAGTTTAATTGGTCTTAGAAATTCATATCTCTGAACCGAAAATAGTTCTATAGTCTTGACATTCAATTTTGTTTCTCTTCTAGAAATGTCTTCTAAAAAAAGAAAATCATTTAGTTGTTATCCAACATCTATCCTAGTTACACTCTATAAGAACAGTGTACAAATGATTTAACTTTTGCTATGAAATTCTCATTAGCAAATATTTTCAATGAAATTCTAATGGACTAATGACTAATTTCTATAAAATGCATTTTTCATCTGTAATGTAAAATCAATTTATATACTGGTTCTATATTTACACAGAGAAATTGAGTTAGAAACTTTTATAAATCAATCAACAAATTTAGAGAAAATTCCACCTATTAAAAACAAAAAGATGTACTTTGCCCTTAGTATCATACATTAAATACCCATCTCAATCAATTTATGACATAGATTTTCAGAAATACAATAGATCCCACCTAAATTGACACATGTAGACAAGTTACATATGTATGCATTTTATGTGTATACTTACATATGTGTATGTGCTTATATACACATATATACTTAGATATATATTAAGGTCTCATTTACACATCTGATATAATTTTTATGTATGACTGTTCTACTTCCAGTTGAAAGATAAAATTGGTTTTAATCCTTTTCATTATTCTAATTAATGCATTGCAATAATTTTCAGAAATTCCTTTGCATGTTAAATTCTATGTACATTACTGTAGATACAGAATCAATGATTCTATATCTACTATTTTTGATTATAGCAGTGACTAGAATACAATCTAAAAAACTATAAACTTCTGTGATTCTAATTTGACAAGAGTATACTCAATAGATTCTGTAGATAATTTCATATATATTTTACTAATGAACTAATTTCAGAGCATTTTATATTTATATTTATATTGTCTTTTATTAATTCTTTCTTTTTACTTTTAGTAAAAGTTATATACATTTAAGGTATACAACATGATGACTTGATATGCATATATATAGTGAAGTGATGACTATAGTCAGGATAATTACCATACCATCTCCTCACACAGTTACCATTTTTGTGTGTGCATGTGTGTGGGTGTGTGATAAGGGAACCTGAAATCTACTCTCTTAGCATGTCTTTAGTATTCAGTAGAATATTAACTATAGTCATTTCACTCTAGTTTAAATCTCATGGTTCATGCATCCTATGTAACTGCAACTTTCTATCCTTTGATGCATATCTGTCCATTTCTCCTGCCTCCCTCTTCCTCACCCTTGATGACCATTGTTCTACTCTTTGCTTCTATGTATTTTACTTTTTCAGATTCTCTATATAAGTGAGATGATGCAGGTTTTTGTGTTTTGTTTTGTTGTTTGTTTTCTTTCTCTATCTGGCTTATTTCGTGTAGCATGATGCCCTCCAGGTTTATCTATGCTGTTGCAAATAGCAGGATCACTTTTTACTTTTAAGGTTAATTAACTGTTGGGAGCCATTCTGAGCCCACTAGTCGAGAAAACTCCTGGTGAGGTTAAAGCAAGCTTGCACTGTCTCTTGCCAATCAGATGGGAAGACCAATATCCACCCCCACTCAATTATTTCTGCTTGAGCACTGATCCCTAAGGTACCTTGTTGATCAATACCCGGAGTGACTTGTCCCCTTATTCTGGCCCTGGTATGATGATTACATCTTGTGAAGGAACTTATTGTGGGAACTTCTTCTTTTGATTATGGGAACAGACATCGTGTCTCCAGCAGGTCCTGTTTCCCTCCATACCTTCCCTTGAGCTGTGAACAGGCTAATGACCCTTACTCAAAAAAGATTGACCTTTACATGTACAATTGTGTTTCTATGGTTGCATTAGTCCAAGATGTTCATACAGCTCAACATGTAAGTCAGCTAACCAAAAATGTCTGTCATGCCCTAGCTATTCAAGAAATCATAAAACTAGACACAAAGGCAAATGCACTCGAAGAGGCTATTGTATGTATTGGAAATGAGCTAAACTCTTTAAAGGCATGTTTGGCTCTCCGGTGCCATAAAGAATATAACTGGACAATCAAGTCTTGCCCAGAGACAAAGAGCCTAACTTAGAGAGAAGGAACAGATAAGGGCAGAAGATGAGTTACCACATACACCTTTGCTAACTGATGGTGTATAGCAGCCCCTTCTCTAAGGTCTACATTCCACAAACACCTTCCCTTCCCCTGGCAACTGTGATGAGGATGGATAAGAGTATCTACAAACCTATGACTTAATCTTAGTGTTATTAAAATGTGAACACCCTGTTATTTTCTTAGCTACTCACCCTCACTATAATTGGGGCAGTTCTGCAAGAATACTTCTGTAAAACCTGTTTCTGTACATTTTCCAAAAACATCTTATCACAGAGAGCTATCCATTGTAAAAATTCCATTTCCTGATGCCATGTTAACATTGGACCTATAAATAAAGACACCAAAACTGATAGGACAGAGATGCCTGCCCTGTGATCAAAAAGAATCTCGGGGCTCTCTCCCTCTCTCTCTCGCTGACACCATCCATCCTTCAGGGACCCCTGGACCTGCTGGAGCCAGCCTCCAGCAATTAACATTCTATTATATCTATATATCCATCTAGTTATATACCTGTATTAACATTTAACTCTGTTTATGATACATGGCATGGTTCCACAACTAGAAATATATGAGGCAGTTTATTTAAAAAATAGCTTAATCTAGTTAGGCAGTACTTTCTTAATATTTATAAATATTTTCAAGGTTTATAATAATATTAAAATAAAGATTCTCAAAGTTTTTATGGGTCAAACATTTATATCACACAGAATGTATTTTCAAATTATGTTAAAAAATATTTTTAGGGCTCTTATAGTTCCAAGTAAAAGTACCAACATTATTTTTGAAACAGACAGCTATAGGCTAATACAATTTATAACAGAGGTCTGCAAAATTTTCAGCCTAAGAAACCATGTTATACAATAAAAAGTAATGTAAAAGACACCCACACAGGAGTAACTGAACTGGAAAAAAGGCAAAGCTGATGTAGTTGAAAGAGGTTTTGTGGTCTGCATGTGTCATTCAAAATACACTTACAGCCCTCTGTCCAGTAGGATTGTACTTGCAGAAGATCCAGAGGAATTGCCTGAAACCCACTAATCTATCAGCAAAATTGATAGTAAGCAAATTCTGAATAAGTGAAGGATAAACTATTGTATAAGAAAAACATTTTTTGAACGTAATAATAGAATTACTATAATATTTTTGGGAAGCATCTTAATGTTTTTTAGCTATTTTGCTTTTTTCTTTGAATGAAACAATTCTGCATTGTATTGCAGACCTTCTAAGGCAACTTGGATAGTTTTTGATAATAATGAGAGAAGTTATTTAAGCAAATTTGAATAATAAAAAATCAGAGAGAAAAATATGTTTGATATCCTTTCGAGGAAATGAGATATAAAACTGGCAAATGTTAGTATTTCATTGAATAGAAATTCAATAACTAAAAGCCCTTAAGATGCAATAGATAAAAATTGATTTTATGATTATAACAATTCATGATATATATGAAAGATAAAAATTCACTGTATGTTATAGATTTTGTCTAAATTATCTTAATTTAAATAAGCAGTTATAACATTCAAAGGTATGTATCATTTTGCTTACATGAAATTTATAATAATTTCAAGTACTTTTTCAAAATATTAATTATTAAAAAATTATTTAATAAGACCAATCTAAACTATCATATCTAAATGGAGCTAAAATTAATCATCCTTGTGAATCATTAAAATACCATTGTAAAAACCATAAAACACTAAAGGATGTTTTATTTTAACTTTCATCATGTGTTTTTATACTACTGAAGTTACTCTTTTCTTACTTGTAAACTAAAAAGCAAGCAGCTACCAAATTGTTGAACACCTAGAATTCTAGGAATTAACATCTTTCAGCTTTAATATTACAAGAAAATGTAAAATGTTTAATATTTAATACTTAATGTTTTCTAAATATGTGTTTCTATTGAGAATTTGAATTTTAAGCAAATAAGCATTTACATTTACATAGATCTTATGAATAAACTATATATTAAACATTTATAGTAACATAATCAATATGAATCAAAATGTATATTTTGGAAGAAATGTCAAGAAGCTTTAACATAGAGCATATAAGAGTAGAATTTCGAGAAAAATATGTATCTTCCATATAGTATTGATTTCTTTAAAATCTTCTAATGTCTGTATATAAGGTTTAAGTGTGAACTTTATAAATGATTACTAAGTGCCCTACTTTGTGATTCAAGGCAATGCTG
>NW_027529441.1:6721370-6736647 GCF_008692635.1 Crocuta crocuta | reverse complement strand
GCTGCTGATAGTTCGTAAGTAAGATTATCTATTCTCTTTTTGCCACAAGATAGCAATTTATATTTTATTAGATCTTAGTTTTATTAAAATTGATTTTACTGCTTCTCCATCTCACTAAAAGGCAATCCCTTTGTCTCAATTAACATACAAAAGTGAGATGTGGAATATTTAAGTGACTTGTTCAAGGACACATGCAACTTAGGAAAAATTAGGATTCTCTTTGCTTAATTTTTAAGTTTGTTGCTTTGTTAAACTACTTATATTTTAGTGACCTCTTCAAACATAAATTCTTACTTTGATATAGATAACTTTGTTGGAGAATCTTGAATGGTTTGATAAGATTTCCATTGCTTTTAATTGTCAATATGGTTTTAGGAAATAGTAAATACATTTAATTATGTAATTACTATATAAAAATGGAAAAAAATAAAATTATGCTAATATTTTAAACCATATATTTAAAAATTAGTTTTTCTGTGTTTTGATATGACTCTACATTGATTGAGTCAATTCTATAATTATTTTATGCTTCAGTAGTTTTCTCCAGTGGTGCCTCAGTGGCTAAGTCAGTTAAGCATCCAACTTCAGCTCAGGTCATGATCTCAGTTTGTGGGTACAAGCCCATGTCAGGCTCTGTGTTGACAGTATGAAGCCTGCTTTGAATCATCCGTCCCTCTCTTTCTCTCTATTTATCAAAAATAGATAAACATTTTTTTAAAAAGTCTTTTGCATCTGATAAATGCAAATTTACAAGTATGTAGATTGAAAGAAAATTATAGTATATCTACAAATTTTAACAAAATGATACAATTCTATTTATCAAAACATATTCAATGTCCTCCTTGACCTAAAATATTATCTCTATCATAGAACAAATCTTTGTGCTTGAGTTCCTTATTTTATGTTAATGTCTTATATTTTTATAATGCCAGCTTAAAAACAAATTTTAAAAATACATATTATGCTGCAAAATAAGAGCAGTATTAATAATACTAACATTGAAAAACACACACACATTTAATTAATATGCTTTAGTCCAAAATAAAACTGAAACAGATTCAAGGTTTCACTTTTCTGTAAATAAAAACAATCTGCATTTCGGTCAGTCATGTTTTATTTTTCTATACTAAACTTCAACTGCTAACCTGGGGTGGGATTAGAAACCAACTGGTTAGTTAATGCTGTTTGTACTTGATGTACCTCAGAGAATGGTTGTCAGGATATAAAGTTATTTTCTTAGTGCTCATATTCTTATAATTTTCAGCATTATTATTAACACAATAGCTCCAAATCTCTGCAATGCATTGCAATATTTTTTTTCTTAATGAACACTAACTATCCTATGGGCACATAAGGATTTCATAGTCAACATTTAAGACAACTCTTCTTTTTAAAAATCCTTTCCAGAATCATTAGTTATAATAAGATAAAATAGTCTCTCTTGCAACATTAAAAGAAGAAAAAAATTTCTATAGACTGAGAACTTTTTTTTGAAGAGTGGAAAATTCCAAGATTAAAAACAAATTTTGGCTATTTTTGCTATTTCCTGTGAATTTATAATTACTTCCAAAGAAAATATTCTTAAATTTGAATGGATGTTCAAAGCCTTAAAAATACTACTGTATAGCTTTAAGAAACCTATTAATGAAAGATTTTTTAATGAAAAAATATCATGTAGTATCCAAAGATATAGTTTGATTTATATCAGATTCTCATTTCTCTTGTGCTTATATTTATGTTTTAATTTTAAAATATTATGAAAATATAAAATACAAAGAATGCCATAATAGTCATTATATACTTACCAGGAATTTTAAAAATGTACAGACCAAAAAGGCTATTTAGGCCAGGTTATTTTATGGACAATTCATGAAAAGGACACTTGGGACATTTATTATTCTGGAATGATAGATGTTATAGTCTTCAAGGGTGACTCCTAAACGCAATCAAGAATTTGTTTGCTCAAGAAGCCCACAGACGTTTGGTTTGAACTGTCTGGACACTGATGTCATCGCCTGCACCTGAGCTGCTGACTGAGGGATGGGCATAGTCCCCTACCTCCAGAAACAGCCATGTGAAGTGTATGAGAAATAAATCTTCACTACTTTTTACATTCTTCTCCATCCTTGACATATACTCAACACAAAGACTAGCCTTTAGAAGAGCTCAGTTCATCTTTGAATGGATTATTGACTTAAAATAGATTTTTGGGTTAACTCTAATTTGTTCAGGATGCCAGAAAAGTGGGGACGGTTTATGTTGCAACTTTTGGCCTTGGGTTCACAATCCCTTGGGGGGAAGGGATTAGATTCTTTTCCCCTTTATAATGGAGGGTAATATTGGTGTCTCAACTACCTATATAGCTTTGTAATAAGCCTTCCCAAACTTATAAAAAATGATATATTATTTTTCATAATTTTGAAACCTGGTTTAACTCATTCAGGTGGTTCTTCCCATTTACCTGGTATTTGGTGGGACTGGAAGGTATAAGGGGCTTCACTCTCACAATCCAGTTCAACTGGAAGCACTAGAACAGTGGGGCTGGCTGGGCTTATCTATCTCTCCATGTGGTTTTTTAGTCAGTGTGGTTGGATCCCTGACAATGTAAGTCAGGACCTCAAGAGACAGTGTCATAAAAAGATGAGCCCCAGGGTTCAAGTTCTTAACAAAGTCTCTGCTTTCATCAACTTGTTAATGTCCCACTGGCCAGAGGAAGTCAGATGGCCAAGCCCAGAGGGACTACAAAGAAGCATGAATACGGGATGTTTTCTTTGACTGGAGAACATCCAGGTAACAATCTACCACAACTAGGATAAGCACTGCACCCAGGAATAAATAAACTGCCATTACTCACCTGGGAGAAAGCTGTTCATTGTGCTAGAATGATATAATGGGTTTCACTCATTCATTCATTTTAATAAATATTTTTGAGTACATGCTAGGGATTCAGCATGGACAAAATAGATGAGCTCTTGTCTCTGGAGTGTCAAATAATAAGTATGCAAATAAGACAATTTCAGATAATGAGAAATGCTATAAAGAAAATAAAATAGCATAATAAAATAAAGTGTCTAGAGGTTGGGGGATGGCTATTTTAGCTAATGAGCTCAGGAGATACCTTCATTGGAGGGGATAGCTTACTCAAGACCTAAATATGAAAGGTACCTGGCCATGTGGAGCTCTAGGAAAGAACATTCTAGGAAGTGGGAAAAAGGGCAAAGAAGAAGGCTGTTATGCAGCTTGACTAAAATTCAGCTTGACGTGTTTTGGGAATAGAAAGGTCAGAGTGGCTGAAGTGTAAAAGATGAAATAGATGGAAGGTAAGGTCAGGGGAGGTAGGCAGGGGCCTTGTGGGTCCTTTGAAGTATTACTTTAGCTGTGACTTGAAGTTCCTTGTCCATAACCTTGCCCCCTGAATGCTCTTCTCTGCATTTCCAAACCATTATTAAAAGGAATTGACTTAAGGGTGCCTGAGTGGCTCGATTGGTTAAGCATCCTACTGGTGTTTTTTTTTTAATTTTTTAATGTTTATTTATTATTTAGAGAGAGAAAGACAGAGTGTGAGTGAGGAAGGGGCACAGAGAGAGAATCTGAAGCAAGCTCTAGGCTCTGAACTTGATTCCCCAAGATCTTCCAACAAGATCAGTGTGTTTACCTGCAAATTACTTATTAAATATAAAAGGATATAATGAACCTTCACTTTGGAGAAATCTCAAAGAAAGCACCCTGTCCAAGTGACCAGAGTTAGCAGAACCAATACAATAATGCCTTAGTTTTCCAATATGACACACTGAAAAAATAAATCCTTTAGATATTGCTCTTGACAATAATATACAGCCTTGACTGAGTCATGGAGAAACAATGAGACAACTCAACTATCCTTATTCTTTAAAGATACTGACATCATGGGAAATAAAGAAAGGCTAAAAAAATATTCCCAGATTAGGGAGATAAAGAGTGTTACAAATAAATGTAAAAGTTCCTGGATTTCAGAATGGTTGAAAAAATATAAATTCTATAGAGAATATTTTGGCAAGAGGGAAAGGTCCTAATATCTGCCATTGATTCACAAATTATTTAGCAAAATAGTAACATTCATACTTAGAGAGTAAAGATAAATTAAGCAAGAAAGAATACTTAAATTTGGTAAATTTAAGTGAAGAATGTATATATGATCAATCATAGGACTTGACCAAGATGGCTTCCATGTGCCCCTCAACTGACCAAACTTGAGACAGGCTGCTTCTTGTCTCTGGTTCCCTGTCCCACTTGTAATTGTAAATTTGCATTTGCCCTTTTGAAATATAAATCATTTTTCAAATTAAGTCACTTGTCAATTTTATAACCTAGGAAGTGTTTCTTGAGGACTTGCAAACTAACCCTTTGAACTGGAATCATCAAAGGAGATAGAGCCAGGCTCTCCCAGTCTCTGCAGGAGGGCAGAAGCCTAACTCAGTAGGTCTTGCTTCAAGCTGTAAGACCATTTTCTTTCAAGAAGTAGGAGCAAATGTACTTTTCCTTGATTGACCATTTAACAAGCACAGATGGCTTATGAACCTCACCCCACTACCTCAGACCCTCAACATACCACAACCCATTCTGAAGATATGACTTCCAAGCCAGTCCTGAACTCACTCCCCCATTGCAATTGTCTTGAATAAAGTCTTCTTTAAATTTTTAGCTTTGTCAGGTGCAGTTTTTGCTTTGACAGGTAGAAACTATACAAAATTAGTTTAAAATAAAAGAATAAGGTATTTGATTACTAGTGCTAAGCAGAAAGCATTAATACTACCTTGGCTTTTCCAGGAAAAGTCTATCAGGAGAGTGTATCACTTAATGTGAGGGAAATCACTTGCTGTAAGTGTTCTGTGATTATAATAGGAAAATCTGTTTATGTGCTCTCATTCCTCAATTTTGGTAGTTCACACAGCACCAGCACGCAAACAGATTTAGCAAAACAAAACAAAACAAACAAAAAAACACTCAAGCAATTTGAAAATTGCAGTATATGCACACCAAAACTACTCTGAAAAACCAGCCACCTGTCCCCCGAGGAAGTTTCTTACTGTGTTATATATTTCGGTTTCCTTTTATTCTTAATTTCTTTCCGTTCATTTTGAAGGTGTTTTTCCATGTAATCTTTCCTCGTTGACTTGAGAATGCCTTTGAGTGATGAACTATTGGCTTTAAAATATCAAGTGACATTTTTAAAATTGAATTTGTATCTGGAACGAGAAATTACAAATTTGATCTTTGTTTGTTACACTCATTATTGACAAGACGACTGCTTTCATTCCAGTCTACAGTTCTGTCTGTCTACCTGAGCCATGAAGTGATGAGAATTCTCTCTCCTTTTTCTCTCGGAAAGTATAGAGAAAAAATATAGGAGAAAGAATGTTTTATATTTTACCAATGAATATTAAAATCTGAACATCCACATTGTATGTACTCTGCTTTATCTCAGCAAGCAGTGCCTGGAGTAAAAATTTCAAAGAATTTTTAAATTTTGCTCCTGGGTCAGGGAGTCTGTGGTAATAGTGCCCCATCAGGGGACCAGGGGACCATGTAACTGTCAATCATCTCGAGCTCTGAGCAACCATGACCATTTCCACAAAAGCTAAAGTGTTAGTGAGTATCCCAGAGCAATTCAACTATTCAGTTGGCTCTTTCATTATTCTCTTTCCATATTTCCATTTCCTAATTTTTCCTATGTGTTTTCATTTTGGATGTTAACTTTACCTGGAGCTCTGACCTTGGCTTCTCTATTTTTCATGATACAATAATGTTAAAAAAAATATGCCCCCAAACTAATCTGACACAAAACTTTTGGTTCTGATTGAATCTATAATCACCATCTGAGAAGTTAATACTTTTAATAACATGCTTAAACAGTATTCAAAAAAATTAATACTGTTGTAGTTTTTTATGGCTGCTAAAAATAATTAACTATTTTGTTTCCCATAAAATATCCCTAACAAGGTAAAATTGCAATATTGGCCTGTTAGAGGCCATTTCCCTTACAGGAAAATTAAAATAACATTTGACATTTATTTATTTGAAAAAATTACATTATAATGCAAATATTTTATTTTATTGTAAATTTTATTTTAATTATGTTTTTCAAGGGTTTTAAAGGATATACAATAAAACCTTGGTTTGCAAGCATATGTCTGTCATTCCAGAAACAAGCTCGTAATCCAAAGTATTGCATATCAAAGTGAATTTCAAGAACCATTGGCTCATCTGTTATTTAGCATCATGTACTACTCGTATTGCAAGAAATCGCTCATTTATCAAGTTAAAATTTATTAGATATGTTTGCTTGTCTTTTTTTAAATGTTTTTTTATTTATTTCTGAGAGAGAGAGAGAGAGAGAGACAGCATGATCATGGCAGGGTCAGAGAAAGAGGGAGATACAGAATCTGAAACAGGCTACAGGCTCTGAGCTAGCTGTCAGCACAGAGCCTGACACAGGGCTCAAACCCACAAACTGAGATCATGACCTGAGCCAAAGTAAGACGCTTAACTGACTGAGCCACCCAGGCTCCCTTTGCTCGTCTTACAGAACACTTGCAGAACAAGTTACAATCCAAGGTTTTACCCTATACCTATGTGAGTGCATTTATAGAATGCATTCATTTCCATTTTCCCTTACCTTCTTTCTAAAGAAGATTCAGAATCTTGACTCCTTCAAAACTTAATTCTTTGAGAGTCATCCTTTTCACCTTTAAGAAGAAAATAAAAGTTGGTTGTGAAAAAACAAAAATCTCAATATGGAAAGGAGAGGAAGTGTTTAATTTTAAATATTTATTTCTGAGAGAGAGAGAGAGAGAGAAAGCAAGCAAGTGGGCAGAGGCAGATGGAGGAAGAGAGAATCCCAAGCAGACTCCATGCTGTCAGCACAGAGCCCAATGTGGGGCTTGATCCCACATACTGAACCATGAGGTCATGACTTGAGCTGAAATCAAGAATTGATGCCTAACTGACTGAACCACCCAGGTGGCCCAAAAGCGTTTAATTTTAAAAGGTTCATTCAGTCTGGGTTCAAGGACGATTAGAGAAATCATAAAAGCCACATAGGTTGGGTTTGGAGTTGAAAAGTTAGTTACTGGAACAACTAAGGATTTTAAGAACAGATGAAAAGTTAGGGGAAATGGAGAATGAATAAGAATTAGAGTTTGTGTGCCTTCCAAGGTTTTAGAGAAATAGAGAAGAGAACTGGGTTTCTTTTGAAATTAGTGCAAGGGACTAATCTTTCCAGGAGTTTTGAAAATTTGATTCACATAGATCTAGATAATGTTACTTTGTGGGAAAATGGATTTGCTACATTAATTTATTATTTTAATACATAAATGATTCAACCTGGAAAACAAATAAGTGATTTCTTTCAAAGTACACAGAAGAATCACTGATGTGAGCACTGCTGTTCTATGATGGATTGGGGAGAAAATAAAGAAAAGTGATCTATCCAATCTGATTGGAAGACGTTATTGATAGTGAAATAGAAGAGAGAAGAGCCAAGTCAATTCAATTCTCAGACAGACTTTAAAAATAGACAGCATATTTCAGGGGGAAAAAGGCAAACTAACACAGAAATAGGGAGTCTGAAGGCTTCAAGTTTGTTTTGCCTTTCCAAGTTGATTTTTTAAAAAAAAAATTCCATTTATTTTGAAAGAGAGATAAAGAGAGCAAGGAAGGGGCAGAGAGAGAGAGAGCGGGGGGGGGAAGAGAATGAATCTCAATCAGGCTCTCCTATGTCAGCACAGAGCCCATGCAGGGCTGGAAGTCAAAAACCATGAGATCATGAGATTAAGAGTTGGAGGTTTAACTACTGAGCCACCCAGGTGGTTTGCTTGGGTGTTACTCATGTGTATGTGTGTTTACATATAAAAATTTATTTATACTATGAATTTATAATATGTATTTATATATCATATGTAAAAAGTATATTTTATAAGTATTCATGAATAAAAATAGAATACAATAACATATTAATATAAATATACTGATATTTACTTATACATATAATTCTAGAATTTACATGGTAAATCATTAGTAATTTGCCCAAAATGCATATACATATCCTATTTGTGTAAAGACTAGAATTAACTTCAAAATTTCTACCAAAAAAATGTATGCTAGGTTACTGATTGGGATTGTGTCATAGGTATAAATTACATTGTGAACAACAAATATTTTTTTAAAAGTATTGAGCATTCTTATCCATGAAAATCCCTTCATTTTTTGAATTTGTTTTTTAATGTTTATTAATGTTTACTTATATTGAGAGAGAACGAAAGTTCAAGCAGGGAAAGGGCAGAGAGAAAGAGGGAGAGAGAGAATTCCAAGCAGGCTATGCACTGTCAGTGCAGAACCCAATGCTGGGCTCGATCTTGTGAACTGAGATCATAAACTGAGCTGAAATTATGAGTCAGATGCTTTACTGATTAAGGTGCCCAGGTGGCCCAACACCTCTCCATTTATTTCAGTATTTAATTTTTCTGTAAAATATTCTGTTGTTTTTAGTTTGCCATTCAGTGTGCCAATATATTTGTTGTCTTCAGTATGCATATCTATTATCAAATTTATTATTATGTATTTTATAACATCAATGGTTAGCAATGCAATATATGTTGCAATTTCTGGTTGTTTATTGCTAGTGTGTGTATATAGGATTTATTTTTTGCAATCCTTTAGTTGTTACATATATAGGTTTCTGTATTTATATATAAAGGTCTCTATATTTATAGACAACATATAGTTGGATCCTTCAATATTTTTTACCCACTTTGACAATCTCTTCCTTTCCCCTGGTATGTTTTTTTTTTAATTTTTAATAACATTATTTATCCTAATATCCTTGACACATTATTTCTTAAGTGTGAAGTTGTCTTGGTATTTTGATTACTGGTAATTTGCCAAATATGTATTTAGTGCTACATTTTGTGAGACAACTGTGTAGATTCAGATAGAAGCAAATTATTCTGGAAATTTTGTGAACATGACTTTTTTTAGAGATAATCTGCAGAAAATAGTTTAATTTTATTAAATTTGCATTTCACGTAAAAGCAATTTCCTGATATGGCTTCTAATCTAGGTTAAGTGTCACACTGATTAGAAACAATTGATATAATTTTAATAAAATTATGAAGCTGTGATAAAAATAAAATTATTAAAAATGTTCCAGCAAAATGCTTTTTGGAGGTAATTTATATCTGCTGTATATACAGTAGGCTTTGTCTTATTTACAATGGAAATCATTATAGTATCCCCCTAGAAATTTTCCTTTAATGAGTCTGGAAGAGAGTCTAATTTTAAAATTAGGTTTCTTTCTGTGTCAAAAAATGACTAACGAATGCTTAACTTTCCACCAGCTTACTGACCTATTATTTTAAGCCTGTTTGTTGAACTTCTGTTCAATGTTAAATTTATGCTGTACAATGAGCACTTCAACATGCAGTCGTGAGATTAGAAGTACATCATTAGTAGTCCTAAATGAAAGTGAGGTGATATCTTTGTTGCCAATTTGATGTTAAATCCTTTATATTATAAAGTATATCTGCATATTTAATATCAAAATACAAATTGATCATGTGTGAAATAAGGACAATAATACCTACATAGAAGGCTATGGTGATCACTAATTGTGTTACTATACATAAAATGGTTAGAATACTAATAAAGGGGTCTAAAAGTGTTATTATTACTATTACCATCATTGTCTTAATGAGATAAGTGGAAAAAAGATGAATAATTACAAAGTACTTATAATTGACTCAGTGCTAGATTAATGTATATCTTATAATCCATCTCAGTGAACATCTACAATAGGTATTTTTCTCAGTCCACAGAATAGGAAATGATGTCAGAATCTTTTCTACAGCAAACACTGGCCATGACAGGTGTGGCTCTTTGCCTATGCTGTTCTGTAGAATCTCAGTATTAATGATTATATTCTCTTTTCTCAGCCCAGGTATCTATGTATGATAAAATTAGGAGATAATCATATATTGGTAATGGTCTAACCTCTCACTTCAGCCACAAAAAAATAGATATATGTAGAAACAAATTTTTAATAAATTTTACTAATGTAAATGATGTGTAGTATATAATATACAAATGTTGATAAAATAAATGATACACTTTATTATAAATTCCATAAAGCTAGTTGAATCTCACCAAATCCTTCTTTGACTTCTTTTCGTGAACTCTTTTGCCTACAGTCATCCAAATATTGTATTAGCTGATATTTGTGTTTATGTTAAAAAGTATGACAAAAGTGAAATAAGAAAACCTATGTTAGAACTTTCTTCATTCTCTAGGGAGATGAATAACTTTCCTTTCCTGGATCAGATAATAGTCTGTGAGTATTTAATTTTTGTGCCATACACAATGTAATGGTTTCACTTTTCAATGTAATCTACATCATCAATATTTTCTGAATTCACTAAATCAAGCAATTAATTGAGCTCTGATTTGTAGTCAATTTCCATGGTGTACATACTCTTTCTATAGCTGATTTTGAGCTACCGACAAGACATCACTGGGTGTGAAGTTGGGAAGAGATGCTCACCATTGTACCATCACACATTACTTCCACCATGTAGATTTACAACTGTAGCACAGTGAGATCACTGCCAGGTGGTTTATACTTATTGATCTAGATTCGTTAGTACCCAACCTAAATGGTCTTTGGCTACTGCCTGTGGAATCAAAGACCTCAAACCTAGAATAACATGTGGCCCATTTTGATCAGTAGATAAGTATTTCTAAGAGTGCATAGATGCATAGAATTTGTCACCAAAAACTTTTCAAACAATGCAGGTATTTGGCTAGATTCATGGAAGCCTTGTTTATTTGCGCGCCCATAGATCACAGAGGCAATTGCCTTTAGAATGCGCACGGGGCAATCCAGCCTCTGGGAATGCAATCATACCTGCAAACAAACTAGAGACATTCGGTTCTAACAAAGACAGCCACATCTACCTACTACTAGGAAAGGAATTTTAGCTCCAAGAGTATTCTTGAGTAATGGCAGCTGACCAGACAATTAAAACTGTCTTCCACAGCCCCACTTTCCAGTCTGCAAACACCTAAGCTAGTATATCCAGAGTTGGGCTATAGAGACGTCGTCATCTTTTTAAATAGTAAGTTTTATTTTATAAATCATTTACTTTATAATAAATTGATAATATGAACTGCTAGTTCCAACTTCAAAACGAATTATATTTTAAAAGTACATTAACTTGATTTTTTATGGAAATTGGAATATATTTTCAGCATTAGAACTATTAAAAATAGGGTGCGTGGGTGGCTCAGTTGGTTAAGCATCAGACTTTGGCCCAGGTCATGACCTTGCAGTTCGTGAGTTTGAGCCCCACATGGGGCTCTGTCCTCACAGCTCATAGCCTGGCATCTGCTTCTGATTCTGTGTCTGCCCTTGTCCCACTCTTGCTCTGTCTGTCTCTTTCTCCCAAGAATAAAAATAAACAGTAAAATGGGGTGCCTGGGTGGCTTAGTCAGTTAAGCGTCCGACTTTCGCTTAGGTCATGATCTCGCGGTTCGTGGGTTCGGGCCCAAGTCGGGCTCTGTGCAGACTGCCCGCTCAGAGCCTGGAGCCTATTTCAGTCTGTGACTCCCTCTCTCTCTGACCCTCCCCTGCTCACGCTGTCTCTCTCTCTCTCTCTCCTAAATAAAACATTTAAAAAAATTTAAAAATAAATAAATAAAGAGAAAAAAAGCTATTAAAAACTGTTATAACATTTCTCAAGCTTACTCACCACAATGCATTTAAGCCAAAATGTTCTGGATTTTAATTTTATAAATACATTTTGAGTTCTGGGAAGACCAGTTCTCTTTAGGTTCATCTATTGAAGGATTAAGATTCTTCTTTTTTTGTTAATTTTTTAAAATTTATTTATTTATTTTGAGAGAGACAGAGTGACCGGGGGAGGGGCAGAGAGAGGGAAAGAGAGAATACCAAGGAGGCTCTGTACTATCTCCGCGCAGAGCCCAGTGCAGAGCTCAGACCCACAAAACATGAGATCCTGACCTGAGCCAGAACCAAGAATCAGATATTTAACTGACTGAGCCACCCAGGTGCCCCAAGATTAATATTTTTCTTAAAGTTAATTTCTCTGAAATAAAATTACCATTACCCTTCCCTTGTGTCTTTAACTGGGTTTCTTTTTCTTTTGCTTCTATATAATAAATCCACTACATTTACCCAAAGAAAGGCAACGAATGCTTTTAATATATTTGATATAGATATTTTGATGAATATCCTTAAATTTGGATTTACTATATGTGTTCTCACAATCATATTCAGATGATGCCCATACCCCACACAAACATGCATCTGGCATTGACTACTCTCTTGTTCATTCCATCCAGTGGATTTTGAGTTGAATTGTTAAGAAGGTAAGGAAGGAGTGATGGAGAAAGAGAAGGAAGGAAGTCAAACCTATAGATTTTAATTGGATCATTAGGCAGATCTTTTCCACATCAATTTTCTAGTAAATCCAGGATTTAAATAGTTAACTTTAGCTTGTAAGGTACATAACTTTTTAAAAATGATTTTTTAACCTAATTTAAAGTTGACTTTTATGCAAACTTTGTATCAGGTTGATGACCTATTCAACCTCAATCATTATTGGAGTTTTCTTTGCCTGTCTTTTCATCTGAAAATATTACTCCCATATTATGTCTTTACACTGTGTCATTCTCTTACATGATTCATTTTCACCTTAAAATAAAATTAGTGCAAAATTATAATAATTCTAATATAGAATCGAAGCATTGACCTTTTTAATTCTTAGTTTTGTGCATTTGGTCCAGGTGGGAAAAGACTTTGTATAAAAACAGAACATCATGTTCTTAATGTGTTCCAGCTTGTGAATTTTGCTTGAAGTTATGTGCTTTAGATGCCATCATTATTTTTATTTTTCTGTTTGCAGTAAAATAAGCTTTTAGGTATATTTAGCAGTACTCACTAACACATCTCCTGTGAAGACCATGTCTTCTCTTTGTACTCCCTGCAATGATCAAATGAGCTGAAACTTAACTAAATTAGCAAACAGCACAGAACTTGTGTTTGTCAATATCAACCATATACTGCTTGCCTTTTACAATAGGTCTTTTAGGCTTCTATTTTTCTCTTGCTTTTTGTAATAATACCTACTTTTTACTGCTTGGCTAAGAAAACTAAAAATTGCAGAGTTTAAATACTCCACTTCCCCTCTTTGCTAATTTCAAATGAAGTTTCTAGTGGATATATCTTCTCCCTCAAGCTCTGTTTTCAGATGAACCAAGCATAAGATGCAGAGGTCTCATGGATAATTTCTGAAATCTCTAAATGGTAATGAAAGAGAGCTCAGAACTCCCTAGCCCAGGAGATCGATGATTTTGTGTAGCATGAATTTTTAAAAATTATTTAGCTTACTATCCCCATCTTCACTATAATACATCGATTCCACTCCACTCCCCAAATTTCCTGATATCTCTGTGTGTCCAAGGAGGAGAATCTCATATGTACTCCACTTTCAGACCATGACATTTGTTAGTACCTATATGGAATTCCATGCTACGTCTCGTCCCTATGTAAGGCCACAAGTCTAAACGTCTAAACCAAACTGACTCCATGACAGGCTTTAAGTTTCCCCTCTGAACTAGAAGGCCTGAGTTTCAGTTTTCCCAAAACTATCAGGCAGTTACACATTGCCCAAGGCAGGAGAAACCACCCTTGCAACACCCAGTCAGGAAAGTCCAGCGGCCACCCTCCACATTACTAAGGGAGAGGCCTGGAGATAGAAACTATAGATAGGACCCTGTTACCTAATGTTAAAGTTAACCTGTTAGTCGCCGAACAAGACCCTAGGCTGGCTCTGTGATTGGTTGAATTTAAAGGTACTCTAAATGTTGTAATTGGATCCCGCCAAAAGTAACGAATACTTGAGACAATGTATATGGTCAAACCTGCTGTCAATGATGTTGAATAATTATGATTAGATCACTGTTCCCATGTCACAACTTCTGTAACTCCCCTGTCTCAAACCCCATAAAAACCCTACTCTGCCCTTGTTCGGGGCTCTCAGCATGGATCCATTGCACTGGTGAGGTCTGGGAGCCCGAGCTTAAGCCCGTAATAAACCCCTTTGCCTTTGCATGCGTGACTCGGTCTCCCTGGTGGTCTCTGGTCAGTGAGGATACTGCGATCTGGGTATAACACCAACTTTGGCTGACATTCTTGAGGGTGGATTTGGTCTGCTACCCCACGAGGACTCCTGGGTCTGTGTTGTATTATTGATTCACTCTAGTTCTGTTGCCATACTCAATACTACTGCCGTGACTCAAGCACATAGGTGGACAGGGCCCCATTCCAAAAGCAATACTTTCTGTGGCTCAATTTGCATAACACTTTATGTAACTGAAATTGCACTTCCAAAAAATGGCTTCTTTAAATTCTGCCTCTACACGTTATTTCAAGGAGAGTCGGGTCAGTGGGATTTGGTTTTCCCTAAGAAGGATGACAAAGGCTAACTCCTCTGACTTGAAAAATAGAGATTTCATTTTTGTCTCATGTAAAAGAGGCCTGGAGGACATGTCCCAGGGAAAGCAGATCTTTCTATCCTGTTGTTCTGCCCTCCCCATCCTCAGCAATGATTCTTGCAGTCCATGCCGTCTGCTGGGAGCCGCACCGGCCTCGCTGGATGACAGTCACAGCGAGGAAATGGCAGCGCTTGCACAGCTCCTGCCATGAGAAACGAACACTGGTATCTCCTTCTGCTACTACTGGCTCATGTTGGAAGTGACGCTGCTGGTATTGACCAGGCCTCACATTATTCCAGATCAGACCGAAATTCCCCACACAGATTGCTCATAAGGAAAAGCATATTCCTGCGTTTTCAAAAGAGACTTCAGATGAAAACATTGTGGGTGATTGTCAAAAGGCTCTTCCTATGGGCCTTGCAGATCCAAGACTTAGATAATAAAGAGGGCTAAGAACACAAGAGTTACAATTGAGTCTGGCTCTGAAACAAAGAGCCTAATTTAGAGTTAAGGACAGATGTCCACCCCTACCCAATTCTTTCTGCTTGGAGTACTATCCCCCCAAGGCATTTGTGAGTGACTTATTCTGGCCTTAAATATGCTGATTGCTCCCTGTGAAGGAAGCTATTGAGGAACTTCTTTTGTGATTATGGGAGCAAAGGTGTTTCCTGAAAGACCTGTTTTTCTTGATACTTCACCTTAAACAAGCTATTGACCCCTGCTCACAAAG